>NC_042624.1:41964136-42268018 GCF_901001135.1 Rhinatrema bivittatum | reverse complement strand
ACAAAAATTCTCAATAAACACTCCTGCAAAAAGGTGCATAACCAACCAGTCTTATTGTGCGCTTAATCAAAGAAACCCAACATGGCTGGTGTTTCACAAAACGCTTCTTCAGGAGCTATATCCTAAGAACATTAAACCATTCAGGATTAAATAAACTGTGGCCATTTTCTTCCACGGACAAAATGAGAAGCACACAATAAGACTGGTTGTCTGTGCATTTCTATTTTTTAATATGCAACTAAAATTTCTTTAAAAAATAGATATGGATGAATGAACAGATTGGGTGGCCCATGGAATGGCAGGGCACACTGACTGGCTTTCTGACATCTCTATGCAGGACTGTTTTTTGAGAATTTGTTATTGTTTCCCTTCTGTTTTGTGATTCATTGGCTTTTCATGTTTGCTAATGTTATGCTTCTTCAAAAAAAGACTTCATTCTTTTATAATTTTTAATCAAACATCAATGTTTCAATAGTGCCTAAAAAAAATAAAACAGGCTTATCATTTCTAAAATAAGATCTTACTCTTCACTCTAATTACTGCTATTGTCTCTCATCCAAGCACTAGCCAAGTGGCACTCGAGGACACTTTACTGCCTCAGCTTGTTATTGATTTACAATTCCAAATAATAAATATTATAAAACAGGGAGAGATTCAAGATGGCAGATCTCTGAGAGGACGTGGTGTTTGAGCTCCTCTTTAATGCCTATTTCATTCTGCGCACTAAGTGCAAGGGGAAAATCTGTGATGGGCTCCCAGCTACCTCCATGCCTGATCTCCTCAGCTAAAAATTGCAGTTTCTCACCCCAGCTCCCGAAGTTTCTCCAGGTGCAGATTCCTTTGCAGAGACAACCATGGAGTGAACGGATGCTCCGCTGGACACTGAATCATCTTCGAACCCTGGCCTGCCGAAAGCTCCTCCTCCTTGCTGAATATCATCAGAAGGTGACTCCGTGCTGCTGCATGGGCAGTTGTGACCCGAAGTGGTGGCATCTGGTGAGGTATTACTTGATCTTGAAGGGGAAATCCTTCTGGGCTCCCTGAATAATGCTGAGTCTTCAGTCCAAGACCCTGGCAGCATCTTGGCAGGTTGGGACTCTGCCGTGAATTTTTGGATCCAGTCTTCAACTCCAGTTGGAGGACATAAGGTTGCTGGAAGGAACTTTTCTTCTCCTCTCCACCCTCTTCCTTTCTCCTCTCCACCCCTTAAACCCTTCCTATCGACTTTTTTGTTTTATTATTTACTACTCCCCTGGAACAGAAGCCGGCCGGCTGCCAGCGGGTGCTTCCCCGGGACAGTGGCTAATGGCAGCTGACCTCCGTCCCACCTGCCCAGCCCAGCCCTCCCTGGCCCGCCCCTTTTTTAGGGCCCGGCGCTTTGTGCATGTATCGGGACTTGTGTGCGTGGCCAGGCCTTTTTGAAAATAAGTGCAGGGCCCGGCCACGCCCGCAAGTCCCGATTTTTATGCACGTGGCCATTTGAAAATTTGGCCTGAAGGGGTAGATTTTAAAAGGAGCACACGTTTCCCAGTGCGCGCACATGGACACGCCGATTTTATAACATGCGCATGCATATTATAAAATCTGATGGCCTTGCTCACACCCGCGCCGGATTTTAAAATGCGCGCATGCACGGGGGGGGGGGGGGATTTTCAATTAATACGTGCAGTGACGCAATCGGGCCTCCCCCAGTTCCCTCCCCCCTCCCCCTAAACCCTTCCTTTTTTTGGTTTTATTACTTGCAGCTCCTCTGGAGCAGGATTGATCTGTGTGCGCTGCCTGGCTGCTGTCCCGGCCAGTCTCCATCCCACCCCGCCCCTTTTTCAGGGCCCGGTGTTTGTGGGCTTATCGGGACTTACGCGTGTGGCTGGGCTCTTTTGAAAATGTGCACGGTGCACAAGGGCTCGGCCGCGCTAGTAAACCCCGATTTTGATGCTCACAGCCATTTGAAAATTCGGCCTTAAGTGTATTACCTTGCAAGAGAAACTTTAGAGGGTCAAGCTCAAGGAATAGAAATGGATTTGACGGAATCCTTGGAATTATCAACAGAAGCCCAGGTTACAAGTTTTGGAATTCTTTTGCTTAAATTCGTATTTCCATAAGATCAAGATTCAGTGTTAAGTTCTTTTTTCATAATAGGCATAGCCTTTTTTATGGGTTGAAGATTTGGGTCTTTCCTGACATCATCAGAGCTACACAGTTGTACTGGAAGAAATTTCTTGATATGCATCAGTAAGTTTAGGTTTTAGGCACACCCTTTGATCTTCGGTATCCCTTAAACGTATAATGAAACATCTTAATACAAAATTTGTATACTTTGAGCCTTCTCAATTGCAATTTTATTTGGATTCTCATATTGGTCACGGTTAATCAACTTGTATTTTTGGCATGTATAATGTATATTGGAAGCTTCCTCTTTTTGTTTGGTTGATATTTGCTTATTAGGTCTTGTCTCTCCCGACAAGACCTAATAAGTTACAGGGTTATTCAACTGTGTATTGTATATTACTTTAGCTAAATGATTCTGATTGACAGCTAGATGCTGTAATTCTATATTTTTTTCTGTAACAAATTGTGGTTAAATTGTCATAATAAATAAAATGGAAAAATATTACAAAATAAATTGAAGTACACACATCAGCAAATGAATTCTAATCACAGTGACTGTAAGCCCTTACAGAGTGAAAGAAGCAACCACAATAAGGACTACCTGTCTTAAGGGGATATGTGTGTGTGTGTGTGTGTGTGTGTGTGTGTATGTATGTATGAGAGAGATTTGCATGCACTGCCTCCATTGTATGCAAATCTCTTATGCATATTCATTGTGGATATCCTGAAAACCTGGCCTGTTAGTGGCACTCAAGGACTGGAGTTCGCCATCCCTGAAATACAGTATATAGAATTGCTACATTTTAAATAACTCCAATGTATTTAGTATATATGGAAAAGACCCCATTTAATATCAGGCACTAATTGATAGTGTCCTTTTTGGGGGAGAGGGGTGAGGAACATTTTTTATGTTGCATTTGAGATTGGGACATAGTATTTTTACATTATAAAGCCTGTTAGTATACATAGATTGAATGCAGCTTTTGCTTTAAGTATTATCTGGCTACCAACTGGTTAAAACTCCTTTCAGGTGAGAGACAGGTTGCTATTTGAAACATTTTTCTGTGAGCGGCAGCAGCTTGCTGTTTGCAATGTTAGATGTATAATGCTGATGGTGTTGAGGTATATTTTTGAGGGTTTTTTTTTCCAGATTTCTATTAACTGATATTTACTATTTAGTTTTTACACCTGATACAAATTTAGGTAAGGTTGATTATTATGGAGTCTCGGGTTTCATTTCAACACCATAGTCATCTAATATAAGGCCTTTCAATACAATCAAATGGACTCCTTGGTTTCATTGTTATTTGACAGCGAGCATTTAAGCTACAGATGAGGTAAGAGATATTTGGGAGGAGGGGATGGATTAAAAATTGGTGGTCCTTGGAGGGCCCTCCGCCCACCAAAAACCTCAGTTTCCTTTCTTTTTCTTTGGTGCTTATTTCATTTCTAATAAACAGAATAAAACACAGACCAACCGGAACAAAATATGAACTGAAAAAAAAAAATGAAATGAAATAATGTTTTCCATTAACACCCTTATTTGCTCTCCCACTCCCCAGTCTGATCCCAGCACTCCCTCCCCCTCCCCACCCCCGCCCTGCTCAATCCCAGAGCTTGTATTCCTTCATCTTCTCCTTCAGATGTCCTCATCTCATGTTCCCCTGTCCTGTGGTTCTCAGTCCATGCAACTTTCTACTCATATTGAAAGGACAGTGCCCCCTTATGGCCATTGCCAGAAATGCGCAGACAGAAGCCTACTGTGGAAGAAAGATGCCAAGGGTGTTATATATAGAGTTGTAATCATAAATGCAAGCAATGAATACAGTATAACAAAAAACTGTTTGGGGCGGATTTTAAGAGCCCTGCTCGCCTAAATCCGCCCAAATCCGGGCGGATTTAGGCGAGCAGGGCCCTGCGCGCCGGTGAGCCTATTTTACATAGGCCTACCGGCGCGCGCAGAGCCCCGGGACTCGCGTAAGTCCCGGGGTTTTCGGAGGGGGGTGTGTCGTGGGCGGGACCGAGCGCAGCGGCGTTTTCGGGGCGTGTTGGGAGCGTTCCGGGGGCGGGCTTGGGGGCGTGGCTACGGCCCGGGGCGGTCCGGGTCGTGGCCGCGCCCTCCGGACCCGCCCCCAGGTCGCGTCCCGGCACGCTAGCGGCCCGCTGGTGCGCGGGGATTTACGTCTCCCTCCGGGAGGCGTAAATCCCCCGACAAAGGTAAGTGAGGGGTTTAGACAGGGCCGGGCGGGTGGGTTAGGGAGGGGAAGGTGAGGGGAAGGCAAAGGAAAGTTCCCTTCGAGGCCGCTCCGATTTCGGAGCGGCCTCGGAGGGAATGGAGGTAGGCTGCGCGGCTCGGCGCGCGCCGGCTATACAGAATCGATAGCCTTGCGCGCGCCGATCCCGGATTTTAGCGGCTACGCGCGTATCTACTAAAATCCAGCGTACTTTTGTTTGCGCCTGGAGCACCAACAAAAGTACGTCTATTCGCGGTATTTGAAAATCTACCCCTTTGTGTGTGAATTATGATTATGGATTTGTTATTAACTCCGATATGATTAGAGAGTGCCGACAACTTTTAAAGTGGATAGGAAGGTAACTCAATAGCTTAACCAAAATACCAGCCTCTATCCAAATTAGCACACTTTCAATGACGTTGAATCTTACTGCAAAAATGTTATTTGTGAAAAGTGACCATCATACTAGGCAGTTTTTACGTTTAAGACAACTGTGTAGTACTAGAGATGAATTTAATATACAAGCAGAAAGTTTAGCTAAAAAATTCTTCTCTACAGGATACCCAGTGAAGTACATAAAACGTGCTAAGAAACGAGCTTTGAATGCAGCACGTGAGTGGTTACTTTTGGATACCAGTACTAATAACAATTTTCCAGCAATTATATGTACAATACCTTTCTCAGATAAAGCTATGCAAATTGCGGCCCTAATTAGACAACATTGGAATGTGCTTAAGCCGCACCAAGATATTTTTTCGACTCCTCCGCTGATTGCTTACAGTAGAGGTAAAAATTTGGCTGATATGTTGGTACATTCTTTTTTAAGACCAGTAAGAGGTATTGACAGCACAGGACCTCAGGGACATTGGGCATGTAAACATTGCTCAGTATGTAAGCAAGCAATTATTGGAAAGGATTGGAAAGATGTCCAAGGTTGTATACACTCATTGCATTATTATACTGACTGTTTATCCACAAATGTCATCTATCTAATTGTCTGCCCATGTAACCTGTATTACATTGGCCGTACCAAACAGATGATAAGGACTAGATTGGTGGAATATCGGAGCTGTATTGCTACTGAAAAAATCTCAGCCCCGATGGTAGTCCATTGTAAAGAGATGAATCATACCTTTGATGATTTGCGATGGAGAGTATTGGAACAGATTCAGCCCAATATGCGTGGTGGTGATCTGAATAAAATCCTGAATTTTAAAGAGCAACAATGGATTTTTTGCCTTAATACAGTGGCACCGTACAGTCTAAATCTCAACATAGAATGGTTTTCGCTATGTTGAAAGGTGCTATTCACAAGGACAGGTCCATGTAGGTTGATTGACAACACACCACATAAAGGGGGCAGTATCGAGTGACGTATCATAGGTGGGACTGGTAGGCGCATAATTTAAATCTAGTTCCGGTCTAGATGTTAGATCAACAAGGAGAAAGAAACGCCGAAACGCCATGTTGTGAGTACACCACTACCCCCGGTTTGTAGACGTGTGCTGCTCAGGGGAAAACGTTTAGTATGTTATGTGAAAAATTGGAAAGATTACGTTTTGAATAAATTAGGGTTAATTCTTTGTGCTATTTCTGATGCAGAATGTTCCCTTGACAAAAGGACTGGCAGGTCCGAAACACAACTCCATGTCGGGAGATTGAGAGACTGGAGGGAGATCGTGAATGTAATGAAATGCAGTGAAAAGGAACATTAGTATAATCTCATGGAAGGGAATAGAGAAGACCGACCATCTAGAATGAGACTAGTGGTATGGCTACCACCGAGCTATAATAAGTTAAGTGATCCGTATATGGACTTTTTAAAGTTATTTTTGCATTTGAAAAATAACTTCTCCTATCGCTATCAGTGACTGATGATTATAAATATTTTAAGGCAAAGTCTGCAGTATAACATTACATTGATGATGCCTAGTATGATGGTCACTTTTCACAAATAACATTTTTGCAGTAAGATTCAGCGTCATTGAAAGTTTGTTATTAACTCTACATATTCAGTTGGGCTGTAATGTTAGCTTGACTTCTACCAGGCTGTGCAGTGGCGCGGATAATCTTGACTCTGTCCAAGGCGCTGGTTATTTTTTATTAGCATTTGATATTCCGTCTTTTCTTAAGATGGGCCCAAGGTGGATTACATAATACAAGGCATTGAGTACATAAGTAAAAGATACATTTGGTTATGAGACAGATTTCAAGTAAATAGATAAGGGAGGTTGTTACATTGCGACTGTATAATATGCATGAAAACATCATTTGCTCAGTAAGATTCCCTAAATGTATCTGCTGATTCTACCTCACAATGGTTCAAAGCTAATGGGTCCTGGAGAGAACTGATGATACATCATTTTTTTTAAATCACTAATTTTCTATTAAATAGCATGTAGAATAAAGGCACATTCATTTGACATATGGCAACACATGCATAAGAAAAGCTGAATTACCACAAGTTTGAAACATGAACTGGAAGGCCATGCATCATTTACTAAACAAACTGCATATAGGAAAAATGTTTTCTGGAAAATGCTGGAACAAATAGATGAAACTTCTTATTGGACTAATTCAATACATGTGTGATTAGCTTTCAAGAGTTGCACTTCATCGGATCAGTCATGGAAAACTAGTTATTTTCATCTTGAAAGCTTGTCACAGATGTATTGAATTAGTCCAATAAGAAGTTTCACCTACAATTTCTTGATTGCCCCTTATCTATATCTATATGTAATACGCTTGACTTTAGTGTCTCTCTGTTGCTGGGGACTGGAGGGGTGCACATGCTACCAGTCTCCAGCAGATGCAGCAATGGCACAAGATGTAGGCCAGAGTGGCTAGCTGGTGGGTGTGCATGTGCACCCCACCAGTTTCAGATCGACTTGAGTATAGAAGGTGGTGTAGGGCATAGTAGAGCTAATGTGGTGTGTATGCATGTACCAGCCTTTAGACCCAGTGAAAACCCATATCTGCTAGCGATGGGGACTGTGGGGTAAGAGGTGCACACCACCTGCACACCCTACTCATCATGGACAGGTAAGATTGCTATAGTCAGGTGGAAGGAATGGTATATTGGGAAGGGAGTCACCATGTGCTGGTTTGGGCTGGGGGGCAGGGCAGAGATTGCTGAGGTTGGGCTGCAGGGGTGGGGGAAGGGTTGGGGAAGGATGTTGAAAAGTATTGAGTCAGGCTGGGGAAGAGGGTTAAAGTACTAGAGAGGGGGAGTTGGTGAATACTAGGGTCTGGCTGGGGAGGGAAGGGGAAGTGAGTGTTGGGGTCCAGAAGGAAAGGAGTGGATGAAAGTGCTGGGAGTCAGACTGGGGAGCTACTGAATCAGCCTGGAGAAGTGGGAGGAGAGTGATGGAGAAGACTGTATTAGAGTTGGGCCAGGAAGACACTGGGGTTGGGGAGGGAGAAGTTGGATAGTTCCATGGCAGGCTGGCAGGGGGATAGGGAGAGAGAGAGAGAGAGAGAGGGCTGAAGTAGTAACAGGTGACAGAAAGGGGGATTGGAGTGTGCTGAGGTCAGGTTGGGGAGGGGGAATCGAGTGCTGGGCCAGACTGAAGGGGCGGGGGGGGGGGGGGAGGGAGCATAGAGAGTGTCAGGGCAGGAAGGGAAGGGGGTGGAGCGTGCTGGGTTTGGGCTGGGGGAAGATGCCAGACAGGGCTGGGAGGAGGGTCAGAATGTGCTGGGGTTGGGAAGTTCTGTGACTGGACTGGGGGGAGAGTACTGGGGTCAGGCTGTGGGATTGGTGCTGGGGGGGGGGGGAGGGAGAGAGTGTTGGAGTGTAGATGAGGAGGAATGGCAGAAAGTGCTGGAGTCAGCCTAGGGAGAGAGAGAGAGTGCTGAGCGCTCCCATGCTCACATATCCTCCATTTAATTTTCAGCAGGTATCATCTAGTTTCTACAAACTGGAAAAATGCTGATGTTAAACAAGTTGCTATTATGTGTTCTGTACTGTCTAAAAATCCTAATTTTAGTTCAGCACTTTACTATTTAGAACATGAACTCATTGAAACTGAGAACATATCAGGCAGATGATTCCCCAATCTTTCAATAGATGGCGCCATATTCCAGAAGGAAAACCATAGAATGCTAGCTAGTCCTTGGTTTATAAGAAGACCAAAAAGGCCTGCATGCAACCAGACCAGCAGCAGATATTGGTCCTAGTCACTAACAAATCTGCTTTTCTGGATATCCACAATGAATATTCATATATGATTCTTATCTTTATATTTTTTTGTAAATTTAAATTGCTGCACATAACTTTGTAGCCCATATAGAGAGGTAGTATATAAAATTGATAATAAAAAAAAATTGCTTCCATTTTATCTAAGAATGCAGTTAATTTGCATATTTGTTATACAGAAAAACAGATACATTTGTAACCTAGAGATTGCCTATTCCTGAATTCAAGATTGTACATTGCACCTGTATATAGTTGGAAAATATGACAGGGTTAGCAATTAAAACAAAGAATATATATATATATACAGAAAAAGCTTCCTATATGTAAGAGAAGCACTAATGTACAATTTGCACATGCCAGTCTTTTAAGATTAAACCAATTCTTTATTAATACACATAAAGCAATAAAATAAATGAGTTATTGTGAACTTAAAACATTCATTCTATAGTGATATACATAGACCTGAATTTAACCATAGTATGAGTCAATTTCTAACAATTCAATGACAGAATGAAACAACGTATAATATTGTATCTATAACATGTTACATTGTTCAGTGTGATTACTAGACCTGATTGGCATTTAATCTAACAGGAGCAGATCCCTTCTCAGTTCAACAGAATGGATCAATTGATAGCAATCCAACGGCAGGATGCAGAAGCACCAACACTCTGCAGAACACAAGGGTTTAAACCCTTGATTTTTCACTATGACTTTTTCACTATTGCATTTTCAGTGTTCATGAATGAGAAAATGTGGAAGCAAACATGGTCATTTGCATCAAAACATCTATTGTGTCTATATAGAGGTAGAGTGGTAGTGAGTGTTGTGCTTCCCTTTCAAATCGCATTCCTGCCGTTGAATTGCTATCAATTGATCCATTCTGTTGAACTGAGAAGGGATCTGCTCTCTGTCAGATTAAACACGAAACATGTCTAGTAATCACATTGAATAATGTAACATGTTATAGATACAACATTATAAATTGCTTCATTCTGTGGTTGAATTGTTAGAAATTGACTCATACAGTGATTAAATTCTATGTATATCACTGTAGAATAAATGTTTTAAGTTCACAGTAGCTCATTTATTTTATTGCTTTCAGTGATTCTTCCTTGGTTGGGTGAGGGAAGGAGGATATCCTCCAGGGCCCAAGATGGTGTCAATCCCCAAGTGCATTTAAAAGAACCAGAGGGCTAGCTGACTGGTGTTCCAGCATAAACTCTTCACTGAAGCATTCGTGCAGCAAAAGTAACCTGACACAAAATAAGCTTTAATAAATCCACAATCCAGAAATAAATATTTAAACCAGCAACTGTGTGGTGCCTCCTTTCTGTTACTGGGGGTCCCCCTTATTCCTTTTGAAATTTAGGCTGTGCATCAGCAATTCCAAGTAGAATTTAGGGACTCTGTACAACATCACTCCCTCCAAATTAGAGTTCCTTGAGTAATGCTGAAGCTTTTATTTACTCCCACTCCTCTGTCTCTTTTGTACTGGTTGGGTAACCTCATTGACTCTTTGCTAACTCAGACTATGTCCAACTGTTGTACCCCAATGTATGGGTGCTATTTCTTCTCTTCTGCTCTCTCCGGATACTGGATAAGTATCCTCGCCTTCTGCACCATTGCTTGCCTCACTTTCTTTCTTGGCTGGACTCGTCATTCTGTCGATGAGCTCACTGGATAGTCAATAATAGAGGGAAAGGATCTCATTACGCTGAATTATAAATATGAGATGTTATTCGGCATTAGCAGTGATATAGTAATGGTTACAAAATGTCTGGTGGTGCCAGGAATTGCTTTGTCAGCAGCACAGGGCAAGGTTGGCAGCAATCAACCATGGGATTTTCTTGAATTGTATTGCCTATCATGCTGTTGGCACATAGCCTGCTTCAGGGGCGTAAAGACAAAATGGCTTATTTTTATTCCAGTTCTCGAGGGAGAATTCAGGAAAATAAATACCCCAGAGCAAATACTGCTCCAGATTTATGCCCCAGAGTTTTCAAAGGGGAAAAATGCCAGCACTAGAGTAAAGCAAATTACACTCGAGCAACAAAATATTTAGTAAATTTCCTAGCAACCCCTCAGTGCTGGACCACAGGCATGGGCAAACTGGATAGCCATCCAGGGCCCAAAAATATAAATGAGAAAAAAAGGATTACTGTGACAAAACTTGGGAGAAGAGGAAGAAGAGCTTAATTGCTAGCTTCAAAGTAATCTGCAGTTCCTGGCTGGCTGGCTGCCAGTCCCACTTCTTGTTTACCTGCATCCAATCAGCTGAGCCTGAATGAGTGATCAGACCTGCCTCTGGGTACTGGAGGAGGGAGAGGAGAGAAGAGAATTGAGGTTGCTCTGGTGGATCTGCTCAGATTGTCTTTCTGCTCCTGCTCTGAACTGTGGCCAGTCAGCTGTGAGTTCTTCATCTCCTGTGGCCACCTGCCTGCTCAGAGGTGAATGGCCAGTAGGGCTTCCAATGGCCCGGTTTTGAACCAGACAGTCCAGTTTTCTATTTGCCTGTACAGTGTCCGGTCAGAATTACTGAGCGGACAGTCGGACACTAAAAATCTGTCTCCTGCGGCAGGCAACTCCTTTCCCCTACAGCTCTGCACCCCTTCCTGTTTACAGATGTGGAGGGAGGGAACTAAGGCAGAACAAGCAGCATGAGAGTGGAGCTGCAGCCCTGCCCCATCTCCTCTCCCCGTGCTGTGATTGGCTGCTGTGGGGAGTGGGGGTGGGACCTCACATGAGCACACTCTCCTTAGCAGGGGCTCTGTGGATCTTCCCCCACCTCCACTGTGATTGGAAGCTGTGGGGAGAGGGGATGGGAACACAGCTCAATCTCTCCCTCCTCTCAGCTGCTCTAACAGTACTTCCTGCATATCTCAGGAATGGCTCAGAGGAGAGAAAGAGGCACAGAGGAGGCAAAAAAGATGGGATGGGAGAGAAAAATAAGAGGATGCAGGAGATGGAGGGGGAGGAACAGGCTGGATGAGAGAACCAGCGGTGCCACTTGGAAGGAAGGGGAGAGAGGGGGGTACAGGGAATGAAGGAGGGAAAAAGACAGAAGGACACGCGCTGGAGAGGATGGCACAGGGGATGGAGTAGGGAGAGAGTCAATTGGGCACGGGAGAGGTTGAAAGAAGAGGGAGTAGGGGCTAAAGATGAAAAGACAGGAGGGCACAGAAGATGAGGGGAGAGAGAGAGGGGGGGCACAGGGCCTGGAGGAGACAGGAAAAGGAGACAAGGAAGAGCACAGGAGACAGGAGGGAGAGAGATAAGGGGCAGTGGGAGGGGAAAGAGACAGTTGAGGTACAAGGAATGAGGGAAAAGAGAGAAGTCAGGAGCAGGGGACAAATATATGCACATTTTTGATAATATCAGAAAGGAATGGGGAACCCCCTCCTCCCAGTCCTCAAGTGTCCAGTCATGGTCTATGAAAAAGTTGGTAACCCTAATGGCCAGAGGGTGTGGATTGGACTGGATCTTGCTTCTTGAATTTGAACACTGTGCCTCTCACAAAAATTTTTTTCTCAAAGGGGCAGAAGAGAACATAAAAATTAGGGATGTATAAAAACAAAATCATACAAATAGTTGCAAAAAGAATTAGCCATTCAAATCCAGGGAAGAGCAAATGATGTCATTTTACCCTTCCTGCTGATACCCACCATAGCCTTGAGGCATGAGGGCAGGAATGTCTGCGGTGGACCTTGTTGCTTCAATTCAATCTCACTGCATTATGGTTGTGGACCGTTGGACCGGGACGAGTGATGATACGACCACTGAGGGAGTGCCCCCAATGGATCTTGCCTCCAGCAGGTGGAGCTGGTGAGGACAACCCTGCAGGAGCTTCACCTAAACCAGCCCTCGCTCCCCACAGGTTGGGTCCTTGGGTGCCAAGGCTGGCATGACTTAGGTGTGGGTGCCTCGTTGAGGACAGTGAAGCTGAGGATGAAGATAAGGCCAGAGGTCCGGGTCAGGGCAGGCAGTGAAGGTGCAGAACGAAGTCCAATCTGAGGATCCGGGGCAGGCAGCAGACAGGCAAGGGTGATTACCAGGCCAAGGGTTGTGACAGGCAGCAGGCAGGCAGAGATGAGAAGACACTGAGGTCAAACCAGATCAAGCCGAGGAAGGAATCACAGGAACTGGAGGATGAGGAGGAGACCGGAGACAGGAATGGAGGCACGGGCAGGAAAGCAGGAACTGGAACACCAGGACAGGACTCAGGAACTCAAGGACTGGAGCAGGAGCAGGAACGGAACCAGGATCAGGATCAAGGGCAGGTACAGGAACGAGAGAAGTCTGGAACAGCAACTAGCACTCCGAGGAGATGACCTGTTGCAAAGCCAAAGTGTTGGAGTGGAGACTGCTGCGGGGTTTAAATAGCCCTCTGGAGTGACGTTATCCATCGGGGCCAGGCCAAGTTTTCCCGCCGTGGCCCCTTTAAAAGGCAGAGTCTCCCATGAGTGCCTAGGGAAAGCCTCGCCAGTCGGAGGAGGACGGCGTTTGCTGCCACGTATGAGGCTGTGGTCGGTCTGCTGTGGAGTGGGGTGCACCGCACAAGACTGCGGCAGCAACCAGCAATGGAGAAGGCAGGGGGGACCGGCCGTGGCCTGAGCCAAACCCAGTCCCCTGGATTAAAGAGTGGAGCAGGACGATGGTGTCTATCCGACATGCGCTTGGCAGAGTTGGCGGCTTTTAGAAGGTTAGCATTGGTAGCCTCCCATAACTCATGCAGCTGTTGGGCCATGAGCTGGGCTGCCGGAGAAGGTATGGTGAGGGGCAAGGGAGGTCTCGGTTGCTTACCATAAACAACTTGGAAGGGAGAAGTTCCAGTAGCAGAATGCACATGTGAATTGTGTGAGAATTCCACCTGCAGCAGTAGCGTGGCCCAGTCATCCTGATGACTCCCCTCGAAAGAGTGGAGGAAGATCTTCAACCCCCGGTTTATTCGTTCGGCTTGCCTGTTCCCTTGAGGGTGAAAGGTGGTAGTGAAATCCAATTGCACACCAAATTTTTTACATAAGGCGCACCAGTATTTAGCCATGAATTGGGGACCACAGTCAGACGCAATGTGCTGGGGAAGGCTGTGTAGACAGAAGATATGCAGGGTGGTGCGCCAACTCGGGGGCTGAAGGAAGCTTGGGTAGAGGCACACAATGCACCATCTTGGAAAACCTGTCGACTACTACCCATATCACCTGGTTGACTTAGGAGGAGGGTAGGTCTACCATGAAGTCCGTGGAGATGTGGGTCCATGGTTCCTGAGGAGCTGGGAGAGGCTGCAGGAGTTCCCATGGCCAACCGGGCAGTGATTTCTGTTGCACACAAATTGGGCAGGAACTGGCATAGGCTCGAACGTCCTGGGCCATACGGGGCCACCAATAGTAACGGGATAACAGTTCCAAGGTACGTGTCCTGCCTGGGTGCCCGGTGGTGAGTGAATCATGAGCCCAAGTTAGGACCTTGTGTCGGAGGCGGAGTGGGACCATGGTCTTTCCTTGAGGCACGGTGTTGGTGATTGCCAGTAGGATTTTGGCAGGGTCCAAGATATAGCGAGGTAAGTCCGCTGTATCTTCTGCTTCATGAAGTCTAGACAGGGCATCTGCCTGAGTATTCTTTGTTGCTGGTCAGTAGCACAGTACAAAGTTGAACCGGCTGAAGAAAAGGGACCAGCGGGCCTGGCGCGGGTTCAGACGCTGTGCTTTGCTAAGGTATTCCAAATTTTTGTAGTCAGTGTAGACCGTGATGGGGTGTTGCGCCCCCTCCAACCACTGTCTCCATTCTTCAAATGCTATCTTTATGGCCAAAAGCTCTTTATCTCCGATTCCATAGTTCTTTTCCGCAGGAGAAAATTTGCGGGAGAAGAACGAGCAGGGTAGTAAAGCTCTCTGACTGGAATGCTGGCTGAGTAATGTCCCCACGGCTATGTCGGATGTGTCTACCTCCAGGATGAATGGGCGAGCCAGGTCTGGGTGGTGAAGACAGGGCTCTTGCATGAATGATCTCTTCAGCTCTTCAAAGGCTTGGACAGCCTCAGGGGGACAATGTCTGGTGACAGAGCCCTTCCCAGTTAGGGCTGTAAATGGTGCCACAATATGGGAATACCGTGAGATGAAATTCCTGTAAACATTGGTGAAGCCAAGGAACCACTGTAAAGAACAAAGTCCCACTGGTTGTGGCCACTCCCAGATGCTGGCTAGCTTGTCCAGGTCCATTCGGAAACTGGAGGTGGAAACAATAAAGCCCAAGAAGGGCAAAGGTTCTTGTCCAAAGAGGCACTTTTCTAGTTTAGCGAACAGGTGGTGTTCTTTTAAGTGCTGGAGAACCCAACGGACATCAGTACGATGCGTAATCAGGTCTTTAGAATAGATCAGGACGTCATCGAGGTAGATGATTACTCCATTATGGAGCATGTCCCTAAAGACTTCATTCATTAGGTTTTGGAAGACCGCCAGCATGTTACAAAGTCCAAAGGGCATTACTAGGTATTCGTAATGACTGTCGCACGTATTGAAGGCGGTCTTCCACTCGCCCCCAGGCTTTATTCAAACCAGATTGTAGGTCCCATGAAGGTCCAATTTTGTAAAGATTCTGGCTCCCTGGAGACGGTCCATGTGTTCCGGAATGAGTGGGAGTGTGTAACGATCCCTACGAGTGATAGCATTGAGTCCTCGGTAGTCAATGCAGGGTCTTAATGACCCATCCCTTTTTAGTTATGAAAAAGAATCCAGCACCGCTGGAGACGTTGAGGGGTGAATGAAACCCCTGTCAAGGTTTTCTTTAATGTATTGGGACATTGCTTGGGTCTCGGGCAGAGATAACGGATACACCCGACCATGGGGCGGAACTGTGTTGGGCAGGAGGTCGATGGCACAATTGAAAGGACGATGCTCCGAAAGAGTCTCTGCCTTCTCTTTGGAAAACGCATCAGTGTAGTCAGCGTACTGTGGAGGTAGAGGAAGGGTAGTAGCCGCAAGCAAAAACTGAGGTTGAGGCATCTATTGAAGGCAGGTAGAGAAGCAGCCAGACCCCCCCAAGCAGCGATTTGTAGAGTCTTCCAATCGATGGTACGCGAGTGTTTTTGCAACCAGGGAAGACCTAGTACCACGAGGTGAATGGCATTTTCAAGGACGAAGAAGGATAATTCCTCCTTGTGGAGTACTCCAGTATGGAGGGTCACAGGGACAGTGCAAAGGGAGACTCGACCAGGAAGCAGGTCACCCTGGATGGAAGAAACCAGTAATGGTGGGGTGCGACAAATCACAGGAAGTTGCAGTTGATGCACCAGTTTGGCCAGAATGAAGTTCCCTCCAGCCCTGGAGTCAATGAAGGCCAGAGTTGTAAAGGATCCTCTGGAAAACTGAAGTGTCACAGGAACCGTGCATTGGGGAGTGGGATTGATACAGCCTAGGGTCAGCTCCCTGGTGATGCCTAGACCCGAGAGTTTCCCAGACGTTCTGGACATTGAGCTAATAGGTGGCCCTTGCTACTGCAGTACAGGCAAAGTCCTAGGGACCTGCGGCGCTGCTTCTCCTCCGCAGTTAAATGACTTTGGCCCAGCTGCATGGGCTCCTCACTGCGCTCCGGCGAAGTCTCGGGGCAGCTGGAGAGACCAGGGGATGAGAAAAGTTCGGTGCGAAAGAGACCACTCGACGAGCCGGCTTCAGTTCTTTCAAGCGCTGCTGAAGTTGCCGGCCTATTCGACCTGCCAGATCGATAAGTTCCTCCAGTTCCTCTGGGAGTTCTCGAGCAGCCAATTCATCTTTTATACATGAGGACAGTCCTTCGAGGAAGATACTCTGCAGGCTATCCTCCCGCCAGCCCAGTTCGGAAGCCAAGGTGCCGAATTCCACCGTGTATTCAGCCAATGTACGGGAACCCTGACGGAGATGGAGCAGTTCAGAAGCGGCGGTAGACTGGTGTCCAGGCTCGGACACCTGACGGAAGGTTTGGACAAATCGGGGCAGGTCTCCAAGAACAGAATCCCCGCGTTCCCATAGCAGAGAGGCCCAGGCCAGGGCTTTGCCATCCAGTAGGGATAGGATGAAGGTAGTCTTAACCTGGTCACTTGGGAACTGTGTGGGTTGGAGGGAGAACCTCATAAAACAATGGTTCAAAAACCATCAGCATTGTTTCAGATCCCCAGCATAACAAGGTGGAGCAGGCAAATGTAGGAGCGGATATGGTGGTGAAGAAATCGCTGGGGGAGGGGCAGCAGCCCCGGACATGGAAGCAGGCTCCAGGTGGTTAGCCAGGTGCTCAACTGTAGCAGACAAAATATCAAGGCATTGCTGCTGTATACGATGGGCCAAACCTGGACAAGTCCACTGAGTCTATGGCCTTTGCAAACTGTTATGGTTGTGGACCCTTGGAACGGGACGAGTGATGGTACGACCACTGATGGATTGCCCCCAATGGATCTCATCTCCGGCAGGTGGAGCTGGTGAGGACAACCCGGCAGAAGCTTCACCTATACCAGCCCTCATTCCCCGCAGGTTGGGCCCTTGGCTGCCGGGGCTGGCAGGACTTAGGTGTGGTGAAGCTGAGGATGAATATAAGGCCAGAGATCTGGGTCAGGGCAGGCAGCGAAGGTGTGGAACGAAGTCCAATCCGAGGATCCGGGGCAGGCAACAGACAGGCAAGGACGAGGTACCAGGCCAAGGGTCGAGACGGGCAGAAAGCAGGCAGAGACGAGAAGACAAGCTGAGGTCAAACCAGGAGATCAAGCCAAGGAAGGAATCACAGGAACTGGAGGAGACCGGAGACAGGAATGGAGACACGGGCAGGAAAGCAGGAACTGGAACACCAGGACAGGACTCAGAACAGAACCAAGATCAGGATCAAAGGCAGGAACAGGAATGAGAGACGTGTGGACAGCAGCTAGCACTCCGAGGAGACGACCTGTTGCAAAGAGCTGGAGACTGCTGTGGGGTTTAAATACCCCTCTGAAGTGACATCATCCATCAGGGCCAGGCCAAGATTTCCTGCCGTGGCCCCTTTAAAAGGTGGAGTCTCCCGCACGCGCGCGCCTAGGGAGAGCCCCGCCGGTTGGAGGAGGACGGCGTTTGCTGCCACGTGTGAGGCTGCGGTCGGCCTACTGCGGAGCAGGGCATGCTGCGCCGGACTGCGGCGGCAACCAGCAACGGAGAAGGTAGGGAGGACTGGCCGTGGCCTGCTGCAGCCGGGAGCCGTATCAGCAAGGTTTTATGAGGGTGAGGGGGGGGTAGAAGCAGAGTTTTCTTTTGAAAAGTACCCCAGGATCTGCAAGCACCGTGAATCAACCTCTGTCTCTCTCCTGGCTGCACTTGCTCCTCTGTCTGATCTTGTTTTCTGATGTGGAGATTCTTATGTCCCAATGGCAGATGAACAGCAGTGATGCAAAGTGATGCAAAATATTTTGTATCTATATTCTGGAGCAGTAATTCTCAAACTTGATTCCTGAGAACATGCAACAGATTTGTTTTACAGTATTAAAAAATGCAAATTGACATATTTGAGCACATATTTTATCAGTATTCTTCATGGATAGCCTTAAAACAGACCTGTGTAAGGTTGTTGAGAACCACATTTGGAAAGCACTGTTTTAGAGGTTTGTGTTATATCTTTATTCAGCATGCAAATAAGTATCTAGACTAGTATGAAAGGTACTCAGATAAGGATCACTGCATGTCTAGGTGTACCTTCTTGCAGATAGATTTTAATCTTGCATTTTTTATCTCTTGCCATTGCTGTTTAGTTGATCTAATGTTTTATTTTGGTTTCAGAAAAGGAAGTGAATTGTGACTACAGCTTAGGATCCTCCTCTACCGCTTACCCACCCACCCCAGAGGCTGTTTTCCTTATAGAAACTTGTTGGGTGGAGCCCTTTGCTCATTTAAACTGACAGCTATTATCCGGACTGGGACAGTCCTTCTTTACAGTAATAGTCAATCCTTTACTGCAGTTGTTTCTGCTCTGATGTCCTACCTACATCCTCTCATCTCCTCTCCAGCCCACACCCATTCCTCTTATTGTATTTTTTCCTTTAGAACTTAGAGGGCAATGATCCCTGATCCACTAAAGCAGTGGCTCCCAAACCTGTCCTAAGGGCCCCCAGCCAGCTGGGTTTTCAGAATATCCTGTCCAGCCTAATCTCTCCAACCTGTCCAGTTCCTTTCACCTTGCTCGAGCCCTACCTCGGACTGACTATTGGATCTGACCCTAGCCTGGACCCTGACCATTCTTGCCTGGACTTTGATTACTCTCCTTTGCTGCCTGCCCTGATCCCCCCAGACTCTCTGCCTACCAGACTTAGAGGGAGTCTCACCTAAATCCTGCCAGCTCCCGGAACCCGTGGGGAAAGGGGCCGATATAGGTGAAGCTCCAGAACACGCTCATCCCTGGATCCTCTGCCTGTGTGGATCTAGGGGGCTTGCTCTCTAGGTTGTGTCAGCCAGCAGAAGGGTCCGCTTCCCTAACAGGGACCTCACTTTATTTGCATATTTACATGGACAGGTTTTTGGTAAGTGCCTTTTTTCATTAGTAGCACAAGGCAAATTAAATGCAGCTATGGGAGGTAGTGCCCTATCCTCAGGAAGGTTTATATTCTAAATTTGTATCTGAGACAATGGAGAGTGAAGGGACTTATCCAAGTAGTATCAGCACAATTTGAACCTTGGCTTCTCTGGTTCTTAGCCTGCTGCTCTAACCACTAGACTACTATTCCATTTCATCCAGTCTAATAGTAGATTAATATTTTTAATCCAAGTCAGCTAAGAGGATTTCTGAACTCAGAATTGTGTTTGACTGTGGTAAACTGGAATATCAATGTCTCCTGAGTTAAAAAAGCCTCATAAACAAATAGCTGTAAATTATTCCTGGTTGTTAGTAAATGGTTAATAAATGTTAATGCTAGTGCCTGGATGCCTTTTAATACTGTCTGTTTTTTGTTAGGGTTTAACATTTAAGTCTCCTTTATTTCCATAATGGATTCTCCCTCTATTTTGTGGGTAAATATGCCATAATATTGTACATGTCTTCAATGATTAGATTCTAACTCAAGTTGTTCTTTATGAACAATTGTAAATTCCTTATAAAGCTAAAAGGAAATATTGATTTGTGCTTCTAAAACTGGTAGGATGAAGAAAATTGAAGTTCACCAATTTTATTTTTTTGCCATCCTCTGGCTTTTATGTGAACGTCATGATTTACAGCAAATGACCATAAGGAGCTTTGCTGCTTTTTCCATGGCTGCCCACAGATGTGATATGAATGGGAAAAGTGATCAGCAGGCTAATTTTAGTTAACTGTTGAAAAGCAGAACCAAAATATGCCTGGGCAATCTCTGTCAAAAGCCATCAGCTTCACTATATAAAAGCTGAAGGTGAACTGAAAATGCATATTGAGTGCTTGGATATCTTTCTTCACAAGTGGGGCAGGCAACTATTCCTGCTGGTGCTTGATAGGGATGTGATTCGGGTGCCTGATCGTTTCCGCTTTCGGGATCGTCTGGCCGCGGGAAAATCTTGTTTTCCTGCGGTCCCCGTTTTTTGTTTTTTTTTTTGTGAAAAATCGTTTTTTGGGTTAGCGCGCGCTAACAAAAATAGCAAAAAGTAAGAAAAAATAACAAAACTAAACGTTTTTTGTTAGCGCGCACTAACTCGAAAAACAATTTTTACGAAAATTCGGGGGGAAAAGTGATTGTTTCTTTTTTTACCCGATATATTAACGAATTTAGAAATATTGTACGATATTTCAATTCGTTAGAAAAACGATTCACATCCCTAGTGCTTGACAACTTTTTCGGAAGATCAGAGTGACTGAAATTCCCTGCACAATTTAAAATCCTCAGAGAGGATATAGCATATGTTTTTCATGTAGGTAATGTTGTAACCCACTGCAGAAGCTGGAGTATGCAGGCTATAAATATAAAAAAATAAATAAATATGAGTTTTTATCTCGTACAGAAATATTTGCAAGTGTGTAAATAAGTCTGTGCAATATTGAGAAACTGCCTCTTGCAGCGTCTAACCTGATTTGAGGCACGGACTCTCTCTCAGCCTCCCTTACTCTCTGGGATTCAGCCTGAATGGGCTCCCACAGAAGCCTTTATAGGCTGAAGCTCCTTCCTTCCTTCCTGCCCCATCCCCAGAGGAATTAAATTACTTAGGGGGAATGCACACAGTTTGTCTTCAAATTCCTTTATAGGTGCTCTTAGGGCAAACAGAGCTATAAATCCAAGCACACAGTGGTGTAAAAGCAGGACTGGGTCAGCCAGATCAATAGACATGGAGCCAGCTGGTAATCCTAGTTTCTCTGCTCAGCAAGATGAGTAGCAGCAGGAACTTTTACTCCCTTCCTGGGGTTTACTAAAAAAAAAAAAAAAGTTCCTCACACCCTGATTTATTAAAGAAGATCCAGGAAATTTGCAGTGAAAATTCCTGTACTTTTTATGTTACAGTATTTGCCACAATTTTATTGAAGGTGATAATTGCTTAAAAGTCTCATGCATTGGAGTAAGTCCAAATAAGGACAGTCAGTGACAACAATCCTAAACCCCACCTCGAATCACTAAAACCCAAAGCCTGGAAATCACAGTAAGAGAACTGAGTCCCCCCAAGACCTGCCTGACATTGCACTGACTAAAGGAAGAAAGGAAAACACAGAATGTTTGCTGGATGCATTAACAGGCCGATGCAATAAGATGCGCATTAAAATGGGCACTCATATTGAGTGTCCGTTTTCCTAAGGCACACACAGCCACCTCTCCCCAGCGCCCGATGCAATATTAAAATGAGCTGCCGTGTTATAAAAAGGACACACTAGGGAAAAATTGTGCATTCCTAGCACTCAAAATGCATTGGAAGCCCCCAGTAACCAAACGACAACTCTGCCTTTTCTACAGGCACAGGTAAACCAGGATTCTGGGGTCCGGTTTTCAGCCCAGCCCAACTCAAATCCACCTCACCTATGGGGACAGGGAAAAACAGCTCCCGAAAAAGTGAAAAGCAGGGAGCAGGAGAGGCAGTGCAGGACAGGGATGCTACATTTGCAAAGTGAGCCCTACACATCGTAGCCAGAGCCAGCAGTAGCAGTCACCAACACCTAGGAACTGCCAAAGGAAGCTGTTGCCATGAGCCCTTGACTCACAGAGGGGCCGATGTAATAAGGTGCGCTGAAGGGGATTTCAAGATGGCCGCACGCTTGCGTCGGGAGCTCCGGGCTTCCCCCCAAAACAATTCTATAAAAGTTTCCTAAATTCAGTTATTTCCTAAACCATTATGGGAAAATGGAAGGGTAAGGCAAGAACCTACCCTGAAGTGAGTGAGATGTTGCCAATTACTGGACCGATGAACCAGCATATCATCCGGAACCCCGAAATTAGCTCCGTTGTGAAGTCCATGAGCAGTGAAGCGTGTGGTGTTCCAACGCAGCCTGGCCCAGACATGGAATCATCGCTGTCGCCGGAGCCGAGTTGGGCCCCTCCTCAACCTGGCCCCGCCGGAGAGCGCTGACGCGCTCAGCCCTCGTCTGTCGCATACAGATGATCGGAGGCAGCCGGCTGCCTCAGCGTCGGGTGGAGCTGCGATGGAAGGGCAAACTACTGGGGCTGTGAGCCGGAAGGAGGTTGAAAAGCACACTGGTTTTGAAACAATTAAAGATTTACAAGCAACATCTTTACAATTTGGAACCGAGGTAATCAATTTAAATATCTTGAAACCTTCACAAATAACTCTAGAAACTATATGGGAGGCGATTACAAATCTCACAACTCAGTTGTCCAGTTTTGTTTCTCAACATCAAGAATTAACTGGCCAAGTTAATTCTATAAAAACTCAGATTATAGAAATGAAAGAACAAAATGAAGCATTTGAAACTAAGAAACTAATATGTAAAAATCTGTGGATACGATTGTAACAGGTCACACATTTTTGCAAAACAAGATGGAAAATTTAGAGAATAGCATACGTCGCTGCAATCTTAGGATTTTGAATTTTCCTAAGAAAAAGTTGGTTTCCTCGATAGAGATGCTTCGTAAATATTTTCTGGAAGTATTACAAATAAAAGAAGACATGTTGCCACCTATTTCAAAAGCTTATTATTTGCCAACAAAGTCATCTACACAAGTTATTATGAAACCGGCAGCGTCTCCCAATATAGACATTTCACATCTCTCTTCATTTCTAGAGACTTCAGTAGAGGAAGAAGTGATAACCTCAACTTTGTTTCATTAGCTCTAGATTCGGATAGGGAGTTTGTACTTAAAATGTTTTTCAGAAATAGAGATACATTATTTTTTGGAAAAAAATATGTATATTTCCAGATATCGCTAAATCCACACAAGCCAAAAGAAAAGGTTTCCTAATCATGCGCCTGCTGCTTTGGCTTGGGAGGTTCCTTCTGGTTATATTACCCTTGTAAGTGCGTGATAAAGCATGTTGGGGTTAAATATGTCTTTTTTGACCCTTTACAATTGAACTCCTTTGTGAATAGTAAAGTGAACCCAGGTTCTCCAGTCCCGAGAACCAGCTCCGAGTAAACCGACCACAGAATAATATTGTAACACAAGCTATTGTGGTTTATTCCTATTATCTATAGTTTCATTATAATTCCTTTCATATTTACAATTGATATCCCCTCAATATGTGGTCTGACAGGATAATACAGAGATTTCAATGTTAGTGATAAGATATTTGCCTTATTGTGTATTGAATAATATGCTAATGTGTGTTTTCTTTTCTCTGTATATTATTTCTTGTCAAGTATATTCTTGTTAACTGTCTATAAAAACTTATAAATAAAGGCTTAAAAAAAAAAAAGGTGCGCTGAAGCTGCCACGGGTTTGTACGCGCCTGTATGCACGTTTGTATGTGCATTTTCCCACGCAAAGCCCTATACGGGGATGTAAAAAGGGATTTGTGCACGGGAAAAAAAGCACGTATGAACGCGCTCACAGACCCGCAGTTTTTCCTGTGCGAATGCATGCTAATTGCATGCAAATGAGGCAATTAGCTAATCATAGGCAATGCAGGGAGCCGCACTAATGCTAGTGTGGGACTTTTAATGCGGGATTTTTACCACCATGCTCAGGGCACAAGTGTCAGCGCTGTCTCAGGGGGCCTATGTCAGCGTCTTGAAAACCACCTAGCTGAACGCCTATCTCGGTGTTTAAGTGGCCAGCTTAGCTAGGCGCTTTTCTGGGCGCCCGACAGCATACGCTTGTGACCTAGCCTTTCTGGGTGCCTAGCTACTGTTGCTACTTGGGTGCTGAGCTAGGCGCTTACTTGGTCACGAATGTATGGCGTAGGGCACCCAGAAAGGTGCCTAGTTACCGTTGCCGCTCAGGCGTAACAAAGTAAGCGCCTGGCTCAGCGCCCAAGTGGCTATGGTAGCTAGGCACCTTTCTAGGCGCCTGATTGTGCAGATATGCGAGCAACTAAGCACCTAGCTGTGCACCCAAATGGCAAGGTACACTAGGTGTCTTTCTGGGTGCCCAATTTTGCAGATTTTCTGCCACAGAGCACGAGCGGCCTGATAAGCACCTGGCTGAGCGCTTATCTCAGCTTCCGAGTGGCCAGCTTTTCACAGTGTCTGAGGTAGGCGCTTCCCTGGGCGGACAGTTACACGGCCAGATGAGTGGCAAGATTGTTGTGAATTGGCATCCATGAAAATATTTGCCCTGTTTTCTGCAGCACAGTTATTGGAAATATTTAAAAATACTTTCCAGGGTCCATTACCTGCAACTACTTAAGTTGACTTAGAAATCAGCCACTGCTATTACTAGCAACAGTAGCATGGAATAGACTTAGTTTTTGGGTACTTGCCAGGTTCTTATGGCCTGGATTGGCCACTGTTGGAAACAGGATGCTGGGCTTGATGGACCCTTGGTCTGACCCAGTATGGCATGTTCTTATGTTCTTAATAGGGAGATCCACTCACTTGCTTTTATGCATGGATTATTGGTGCAGGTTTTGAGCATGGATGTGTTCGTAGGCCCTTACCTCGCTTAGGTATGTGCATTTTTCCATACGTACGCGGATTTCTGCGTGCAAGTCATTTGCATAATTTATATTTTTATATCATGCAGAAGTGGCAACTTCAGCCATGCGCAGTGATCAAAACCCATGCACATAATGAGCACCTGTTCGGCCCCATAATGACTTAAAGCCAGCTCTGGGGCTGGAGTTAACTTGCTGCGTTGTATGTGGTGGGTGCCAGGGGATTCTCTGCATCAGGGTAATAGCTAATAGCCTCATCTACATGGAATTAACATGTGATGAGCGCTATCGGCTATGAGGCTGTTTGGGCATGCATTTTGGGCGTGCTAATCCCCTTATTGCATTGACTGCTAGTCTAGCACATTCAAAACTCACATAAACCTGTGTGCTAGGCTGGATGCACTTTATTGCCTCGGCCAGTAAATGTGAAGCCAGGGCTCTAGTGCACTGCATGAAAGACATCAGGCTCCTCTCATTATAGCCTTGCTGGTGTTTGATCATTTCATATAATTAAAGTCTCAGTCTCTTATTTATCTTGTATATCTGTCTTGAATAGATTTTAAGCTTTTTAGAGAAGGAACTTTCTTGTATAGGGATTGCATACATCTAGCAGCACAGCGCTATAGAAATAAACAGTATTTTGTTCAAATTATGTGGAAATGCTGCTTTAAGAGGGCTAAAAATGAAATTGTTAGAATAAATACAAGTAAGCTTGAAGGAATATTTGAAGAAATGCTAATATTTATTCATTTATATATTTCATGACTTTTACTTACCAGCTTTTTCCAGGTTTTTTTTTTTTTTTATCATCAGATTATCCTGTTCTGCTTTCTCGTGTTTCTGGTCTAGCTGCTCCCATTTTAATGCTTGCATATCACCTAGAGCCTTTAGACAGGCGATTAAAAAAATGTAATAAATAAATGCTTATAGTCTAATGAGGATTGGAGAGAGATGTTATAATCCTGCACTGCGGAAATATTAGTAAGGAGACAGTGTAGGGAAAAAAAATGTTTCTGTTCAAAAACCAGTCACCCTGCTAAACAGAGAATGCTGCTAACTCTGCCACCCTGGTGTTTGATCTGGAAGAATTAAAAAAAAACAAACCATCCCAATGTAAGCCTTCCTGGCCTGGAGGCATCTGCAGATCAGGGCTGCTTATCACATGATATCACAGATGTATGTAACTCAAGTGTTATTTTTACCTCCTGTGGGTGTCTGGCTTTAGACCAGGGAATATCTTTGCATAGCAGTGGGTGAGGGTGATGTAGCAAATATGAACGGAAAGAGAATTTTCACGGTTTTTCTTCCTCTAACTATTTTCATTTCTTCATTATATGTTTTCTCTCGTTTTATTTTAAGTAAATTAAGAGCAATGGAAACTGAAGTCTTCCATTTATATCTATAGAAGAGGTGGGCAGTGGCAGTAGGAGCTTCGCCCCAGTGCCCTGCCAGTGTGCTTGGCAAGGAGAACTTCCTTTTGGCCACCTGATAGGGAGGCTGGTGGTTCTAGTCATGGGCAGGATGTATTTTCTCACACAGATGACCCGAGTGGGCTGTGCTGGAGCACCATCGTGAACTCATTTAGCGTGCTTCTACCCCATCCATGAATACAGGATTTCCTCTTGGTAAACCAAACTAACACATTTAGAAGGGTGATCTTCCTCCACAGTGGCAGCAGGCTGGCAGTGTGGGGACACAGTAAGCCAGGGCCACTTTAACTACTTAAATGGCCCTGGGCAAACTTCTGTGGATGGGCCCCCCTTTTATTTTTTCTATACTGACCACCACCCTTTCGTGCCTCCCCAATCCTCGTTAATTTGATGCTGCCAGCTCACTACTGCTTTCTTCCTCTGCACCTGCTATGAGATCCCTGGGTCAGTTGTGTGCATTTCAATTTGCAAGGCGAGGCATGGTTTAGCAGTGAGAACCTGGACCTTGATTCCTTTTATGTTACTTAATGTGACCTTGGGCAGGTCACTCTGTTTCCCTGTGCTATTTGGTAATAATGACATTGAGTATTCCTTTAGTAAGGCAATCCACCAAGCTTCATGTCTAAACTCTACACTACAGCAGGGATGGGCCATTCAAGGGCCACCAACCAGTCAGGTTTTCAGGATATCCCTCAGGAAGACGCATGAGATAAATTTGCATGCACGCTCCTTCAAATGTATGCAAATATGCCTCATGCATATTCATAAGGGATATTCTGAAGACCCGAATGGCAGGTGGAGCTCAAGGACCAGAATTACTCATGCCTGCACTATAGTATTATATAAAATGTCTGCATATTGATTGTTGAAATACTAAACGGTAAAATGTGATGGGATGAGGATCCTCTTTGGATCAAGGTTGCTGTATTGAGCCTCATTATTATTACTATTATGTTCTTTACACATTCGGGGCATAGAATGATTGACTGCCAGTCAATTGTAATTGTCTCCAGGCCTCTTGTCATGACAGCACATACAGACTCTCCCCCCCTGCTAGCACTCACTTTTCAGATTTTTATTTGTTAGGGTGTTCCAGAAGTCAGGTATAAGATTGGGTCATGCCTCATTACTCCTGAGGTCATTCCATCTGTGGTTTGTCAACCCCAAAATTAACACAATTATAGCATAATTAATCATTCTAAATAGTAGTGTAATGACCAGAGTTATTTAGGGAATTGCTGTTATGGGCTCCTTGCCATTAAAAGAGAAAGCTTTTCTAAGCATTGATATAAAATGGGGAAAAACATTTTAATGCCTAGATATTTAACTCATGATCTTGTCACTGAAGCAGCTACTGGCACCATCACATTGTCATTAGAAAGTGAATTAGTAAATCATTCAAATGACAGCTGCATATTAGGCAGTGGCATGAAATCAAAATAACTGTTATACAGATACAATTGAAGAGTACCCCAGATATTTTATGATAGGAGTATTGTGTTTGCCTGTAAACGTGATTTATTTTGCTAAAGAGTGTGTAAAGATTTTTTCCTCTCTGTGTAGAGAGGAAAAAATCCTTGTAAACAAAAGCCTAAATCTTGGCCCCTTGAAAAAGTACTAACATTGTTGGGGCCTGTTTGTTGGTGTGTATCTCAGTCTTCAGGTACCAAATATTGGCTGCTTATAAAGTTCTTACTTTTTCATTTCTGGTGGCATTTGGACATAATGTGGTGCATTTGGAGTGCCGTTGTCTCTTTGAATTTTCATACTTGAAGTTCCTTCGTGCCGCTTTTCAGCCTGGCACTACTGAGTAACTCCATTTAGGTCTATTTTCTCTTAGACATTGTGAGACCTTGAGGTCTATTGACTAAAGTGAAGTATTTGTACCATAAGGAAAACCCTTGTGAGATTTACTAAATTGCAGCACACAGTTTAGTGAATGCCACAGTACTTTTCTGTACATTCCTGGTCACGGTAATGCACTATTGCAGCTCCCCAGGCCTACTGTATTTAAAAGGGGACCCAAGGCCCCAGAAAAATCACTCTCCCCCCCCCCATTCACACACATTGGAGTGTTTCCCTGGGCATTTAGTGGGATATCCTCTCCCAACCCCGATCATGCATCTCAACTCATGAAAAAAAATAAAATGATGGGGTAAAGAACCACCTGGGGTCTGCTGGCACCAGGGCTGGAGCAGGTAAGGGGTCACCCCTGCCCACACTAGAGTACCAGAACTTTAAATAAACTTTGGAGGGGGGTCTGAAAGGGCATTTTTTTGTCAAGGAAGTGTGGCTTCCTAACTGGGCTTCTTTCTAATTTTTATTTAATGGGTAGAGGTGCAGGGTAGGGGAGGGCTTGGAAGAGGAGGTCACACTAAACAGTCTGGTGGGGGTGGGGCTTTATTTAGGCCACGCGACCCCCTTTAAATTCCAACCCTAAGAGCATGGAAATGTGCATTAGCGTTCCAGGGCTCTTCAGGTGTAGCTAACTTTCCAGGAATTGCACAGCATGCAATGCTTTTTGCGCACTGTGCTACTCATTTGCATGTCAATACACTAATTTACATGTATTTGCATGCCAAGCAGCAACATTTGCATATCCGTGTTTTCTGGGTTTGATGGCACGGAAATAATGTGCAGATCTGGCAAGTTCCATGCATTTTTCCCCTTATGGTTGCGCTAATGCATTTTACTGCACAGTACTCTCTGTTTACTGAGTGTTAACGCAGCTTAGTAAATGGGCCCCTTTATTTGCTGGAAAGGTTATTATCGCTGACTAATCAGTAGAGAAGTAGTGAGATACTTGCAGCAAGAACGAGACTGTTTGTCTTTGTAGAAAAATTCACAAACAATATCTGCTTCCACATGCTCTTTTGCTTTTGAATTTAATGGGGAACATTTTGCAAAAATAATTTGCCATGTTACCAAGTTTTGCAAATCTTTTTTTCAAAGAAAAATACATATCCGTGTGGTAGCTTGTGCAGTCAGTGGCTTGGTTACAGCCAGAGAAACCAGTAGATTCGGGCTGTGCTTCACTACTCTTTATATAAAGTGAATTTAACAAGCAAAATGGCCCCAGCTTTCAGGATAAGAAATGCAAAGAAAAGCAACAGTGCAGCAGTTCACCTTAATCTCAGGAGAGTGTAGGCCATACACAGTCTTTTTATAATAGTGGCAACAAGCAGCAGCCCAGCTTAACTGCAGCCTCAGAAACAGTAGTACAGCTCACCTTAGCTTCACGGACCAGTTAGTCTTCAGATATAACAAGTCATAGCATATGGGAATTCTCTCTATGCTCCCCGGGGCTACCCTAAGCCTTCCTGGCCCTGAGGTCTTATGCTCTGGTGAAGATTCCCTGCAGGTTTTACTCTTAAAGAGGGCCAGGTGGAATAGCTGGGCCTGGTCTTTTTAAGGTAGAATAAGGGAGTTTCCTATACACTCCCTCACAATCTATAACTAGCAACTCGTTATGTTTTGCCTCTGGTGTGGAATCCAGTTTATGGCAAATAGTTTAACGAAAATGAAAATTTTTACAGAATCATCACAAAATTAAGACTGCACACACATTTTTACAAATCAGGGTGACTAACTTTAGTTTTCCTGACAAATCTCAAGAAATGATTGATCTGAGGCTTACACCTGATCTTGTCTTGTGTTATGGGTCAAGGCTTTTATGTTTTTTATACTCAACAGATGTACATCTGCCTCCAGTGCAAGCTGTATCTGAAATATTCATTCTTAATGCATGCTGCATTTTTGTGTTTTTCAGACTTAAGGTGTATACATACTGTGCTCTGGAGGGAGCTGCGGTCTGTGGACCCTGGATGAGGCTGGGCTAGGCTCAAGGGGAGGGTAAAATTAGGGGCAAAGGCTGAGCTCATGGCTCAACAGCTCCAGTACAAACCGGTTCTGACTGAATCTGAAACCCAGATGAAAACTGCCAAGCTAAAACAAAAAAAGATAGAGATGATTAAATATGTGGTCACTGCGGACACATGCATCTCTGAATGCTGTCATTTCGAAGAGATAATTATGCTGCTTTATGTTTGATGAGGTGTTAGTTCTGGTGAAGTCATACACTGCAAAGCTTTAGTAATGTAGTAATAAACAGATTGAAAAAAATACAGACATGCTGTAGGATCACTTCCATGCTATTAATAGTTATTTGCCCCAGTGCTTTGATATAATTATGAAACTGAAAACTTGTTAGGTCGTAAGAGTATAACCTAAGGTTAAAATGAGTTACATGATAGACAGTGACAGATTTAGGTTTTTGTTGCCCCTGGGCACTGCGTGTGCTTTCCCCCTCACAACAGGGAGCAGAAGATGGAATGCACACAGTTTCTCGTGGCAGTGCCACGGTAGATTCTATGGCAAAAATTAGAAAATCCCGATGCACTTGGCAAACATTTCCACCTTTTATATTATATTTAAAAAATAAAGTAGTTTCCAACTCTGCTTGTGTCTGTAAAATTTATTTTGCTTTTATTGGCTGAGGAAAAGAGATCTCAAGTATCAGCACAGGAAGGAGAATTCAGGGAAGGCGAGAGGAGGGGTGAGAGGATCATGGGAGGGCAAAGGAGAGGGAGGAGGACCAAGAATGGGGGTGAGGAGAGAGGACTGGAGAGGAGGAGAGGAAAGGGAGAGAAGACTGGGGATTGGGAGATGGGGAAGATTGAGAGGATCAGGAATCTGGACAGGGAAGAGGAGGGAAAAGGCAGTTCTGTGATTGAGGAAGGGGAGGAGTGAGGAGGAGGAGGATCTGGGGTCAGGAGTTAGAGACAGGGAGGAGAGTTTCTGAGGTTCCAGGGGCTGGGAGACAGAATCTGAATGGTGATGGGGAGGGTAGGAAAGGGGGATATGTTCCAGGCCTGCTGCACCTTGCATCCCTGTCCCTTCCTTAGCCTCCAATCTATCATACACACCCACACATACCCAGCACCAATCCTATTTCTCTCACTCCTACAAATACTGTGCCCTCTCTCTCACACACCGATAAATATTGCCCAGCTGATTCCTCGTCATCCCCAGCCCCTATCATCACCCCCAAATGACCTTCCTCTCTGCCCCTCCTAGCCTCACCAAAATGATCTGCTTTTCCTCCTTCTGCTCCAGCCTCACTTCCTCCCTGCCTGTCCCTGACAGATAAGAGGGGAGGGGCTCAATTTGGGAATAGAATGGCTTGGCTTTGCTTACTCCAGCTGGCCCCTCCTGTTCCCTTGCTGGCTGTCTGGGCCTGGAGCAGGAAGCAGAGGGCTGAATCTCTGCTGAGAGAGATTTAGCTCAGCTGGGAGGCAGCAAATGTTCAGCAGGCCTGCTGGCCCCCCATCAGATTTTTCCTGCCCTAAGCACTGGCCTAGTGTGCTTATTAGCAAATCCAGTGCTGGTGACAGATACTACCTTTCATTCTACTTTTTTCTTTTATCTACCAGTGTTTGTGTCTACATTATAGGAAGGTTTCAGACCAATACTCCCCATTAACCTGTATGGGGCCTCTGACTGTCTGCTTTCTGCTCCAGCCATCTTGTGGTTTAAACTGTGCTGGGGCCTGGTAATCTTGTGGGATTTGATGGCCCTGTGTGTTTGCCTTGTGAGATAGCTGGAGCAGCACCACGCAGTTAGATAGCAGTGGGAGGCTCTCCATGCTGGTCAATGAGAACATTACTTTATTCTCACTGTGCACTGCACCAGGGCCGAATTCAAGATTTTGATGCTCAAAGGCAGCGTGCCATGGAGGCTGATCCTCGGAAGCTGTGCCAGCACATAGTCTTAAAGCAAGCAGAAGCAGTTTCCTCTTTGGCCTGGGTTTTTGATGCCCTAGGCAGTTGCCTATGTTGCTTGTATCTAAATTTGGGCTGGTGCTCCACTGGAGACCTCAGGATTTGAATCTTCTTCATCAGGGCCTCTACCACTGAACTGGAGAAGCCGCGCCTCTAGCTGAGTGAGCCCGTAGGAGAACCTCTCTCTGCTTACAGCCCTCCCCTTATGACTCTCTGCTGTTACATATGTCTTAAATCAGACTTGCATGAGATGACCAAAGGGCTAATTTATCAAGGCTGTATTCCCATTCTGTGTATATGGGAAAAGATCTTGATGAATTAGGCCTTAAATGTGTTCTAATAAAGCAATACATATGAAGAAATCACTCCAAGGACTAACTTTCATGATCTTCCATGGCAGATTGCAGTCCATAGGAAATGTCCAATACTTCTGTTAATAGGTATACGATGAAAACAAATTTAGTACCCGATTAGCTAAGGTTTTTCTCTCATTCTGTTTGTGGTGGGAAAAAGCTTAGTACATCAGGTCATTAGACAGTCCAGCTGGTAGTGCAGTCATTAAGTTCCCTCCTTTTTTCTGTATTTAATTTGATATTAATGCTTAAAATTGTTTCAAGTTTGCCCATTTAGCCTCTTCCATTCTTATGAATATAAATGACTTGAGGTGGAAATGTGCTAACATCTGTCAGGACCATATTGCGGTGCTTACTGCATGATTACAGTCTGAGCAGTTGATGTAACATTTGTAGTGTTGCCTTTTCATAGGTAGAGTTGTTGCAGTTGAGCTCTGAGAAACAGTGCTGTTTTGGTGTTGCAGGTTTGTAGTATAGGCTCTGAGTGACTTTCTTATAGCGAAACAAACACCTTGTTGGGGCAACTGACATTATACCCAGGAGGAACACCATTTCTAAGTACAAGCTGGTTTTTGAATAAACGCAAATTGTTCACATTTACCACTGCATCAGGTGTTTGTTCTGTATACTTTTTGAGCAATGCTTTTTGTGAGTTGGCATTTACAACAAATTGTTGTGTCCTTTTGATATATAAATATTTGTAATATTAATATGTATGTTTTGAGCTCATCCGATTTATAATTCAGTGTAACGCCATACGATCTTGGTACGTGAATCATCATCATATGCTATAATAATGATTTAGTATCTGTACAAAAGCTGAATAAAGGCTGGGAGACATATCAGATTGTCAAACCTATGCATGCACATAGGGACATATATTTGGTTATTTGATATGCTATATTTAACATTATCAAGGTGTTCTTGTATTTTACTTGTTTCAAATAACATTAATAAAGATTTGCTTTTAATTGTTACCATATCATCCACATAAGTGCTCTTTTTCCATTCCTTCGGAGTGTTCTTTGGTCTGTTTATTGAGCGCCTTATATAACTACATATTACCTGGTCTCTTTCTCTCTCTCTCTTATATTTAAATATATGGGGGCAATCTTCAAAACCGTATGCTAGGGTACAAAGTCTGCAGGTACTTTTACCTGCAGGCTTTCTACCAATTCTCAAAGGGAAAATATGAGCATAACTTTACTTTTAACCATGCACAGGAGGAGTGGTGGGGTCATCATCATTGCTGAGTTTAATTATTAAAATCTTGGGCAGGGGTTGGTCTATAGGTCTAAAGGTCAATTGGGTGAGGGGGTATCACAAGTCTGAAAATGTGCCTCGGGTGCCTACTACTGTTCCACTGCACCTGTCCAGAATGAGCTTGGAGGTCTGTGTATGGTGGGGGAGGAGGATACTATCGGACCAGACCATTTTAAGCCATTTATTTTAAAGAGCCTCTCCAGGTCCCATTTAAATAGTGGTATTTTCCTTTATACTCAGGAAGTAGTCCTTCATCTCTGCCCCCTCTCACATCTCCTCTTGTTTGGGTGAGAGAAGCCTGCAGTGCTCTGATAACAGGCGCGAGTGCCTAGACAGGGGATTTAGCTATGACGTCAGGCTGGCCCCGCCCTGCTCCTGCAATGCCAGCGGGGAGTATTATACAGGCAAGGAAGGCTGCCCGGAGCACTCAGTGCCCAGACCAGGTAAGATGAGCATTTTACATTCTTTCCAGCCATGACATTCAGAGCGCATTCAGCACTTTCCTAAACGGAGTGGGACACAGAGTAGCCAGACTGATACTGCTGCGAAGGGAAGGTGCATGGTCAAGTGCACAACTTTTCACCAGTTTTCTTTTGCAAACTTGAAATCTGCTTTTGGATATCTTCCTCTCTTGTGGCTCTGGGTAAACTAGTAGTAAGGAGGGCTTTCATGCATGTATTTTTGTCAAAATCTGGCAAAGAGCAAAATGTGGTTCATATAAGTAGAAAAAAAACCTAATATTTTTGTATTGTCAGTTCCTATATTTTACTGGAAAATTATATATAGTGGATTGCTCCTGGGAAACAAATCCTCATGAATAACTAAATGTTTCCATGTCAGCTCTTGCATGTGTATTGTATATTTATAGATATGTATATGTGTGTGCCTACACTGCCTAGCTATATTATGAGATGTTTAGATACAGTCAGTAGAGTTAAATATTTTTTTATGGTAAATTATGTTTTCAGCCCATTCTGCGGCTGAGGCCATAGTTCTGCAGGGTAGCAGAGTAAGGTTTGGGTCTGCTACTCTCGGGATCAGACACAGCATGAGAGTAACATACTTCTTCCTGGGGAGAGAGGTCAACTGCCAGCTAAAAGGCGCAGTGCTGAGAGTACAGCTGGGAGCAGTACAGTGCAAGAGTATTTGGCACCTACGCAAACCTTTGGTCATGCATCCCCTTCTCCCAGCTTACCTACTGGCAGAAGCCCAGCACAGTGCTCCCTCCTACCAGCAGCAGTGGCTCCAGCACAGCGCTCCCTTTGTTAATGGTATTGGCTCTGGCAAGATTTTGCACTGGTGGGATTGTGCTGCCCCCCTCCCTTAAAAAAAACCAACCCCAATTGCTTAGTTTGCCAAATGGAAGCACTGGCCATGGCTGGGAGGAGCAGGGCTGGCAGGGGTTCATAGTGCCCCCAGGTGGTTTCAAGAGGGATAAATAAAAATGATGGGAAAGCCAGAGATCAACTGGTGTCTACGGTATTACACTGGAAATAAAATTGCACAGAGTGGCCTTGTGATCCTTCTTTGCCATCATATTCTCTGTTTCTATATATGCTTTCACTGCTATTTACGATGGAAAACAAATGAGGAACTTACGATAATCCATAGAGGAATCAGGAATAAAGATGGGTTCCAGCTATCATAAGCTAGATACTTCATACAATGCGCCCTTCCCTATTTTCAAGTAATTTTTTTAAATGATGGGCACAGGGGGACAGGAAGCAGAGCGAGGTGTGGTGCCAGTTTGAGGCTTTAGCAATCAGTGCAAGTGCACCTGACCCCACTGTACTCGAGGGTCCTGAGAGGGCTGACTGGGAGCAGCGGTGGGATATATCTGTCACTGCTCCCTGCATTGTTTCAGCAGGAATGGAAAAGCAGGGTGCTGAAGCATTCCCCGCTCGGTGAGGAGAAGAACTGAAATGCTTTGCAAGGCGAGGGAGATTTTATGTATGTTTGGGTGAGTACAGAGAAGGATGAAATTTTCATTTTATTTGCCACAAAATGTGGATAGGAAGGGATGGCTGACAGATAGGTCACCAGCCAGGTGAGGGAAAGACCATTCTTTTGTTGCCAGGTGCAGGATATCATAATTGTTTTGCTTTTTTTGTGCCATGAGAGGTAGAGTGGGTGTCGGAAGATGCATCAAGCCTAATGATTTCTTAAACCAGTGCTGGGGAGGCGGTACCTTTTCAGCCTTGCGTGCCACCCCCAGAATTCTGCCACTGAAAACCAGGCACCGTCGGGCAAACATATGCTCAGCCTCTCCAAGGCTCTTCTACGCGAGGCCTGGGGGTCATAAGATGCTTCCACTGTGCTGTGCTCTGGCCCACGCATGAACTGAAGTTTCAGTTCCCTGATTGATAAAATCATTTAAAATTGGAAACTCTGTACACATGTGAGGAAGTCAAATGGGGAGGCTGTGGACTTTCCCTGCTAAAGATGTTTTCATTTTAATCCTTACCAAAGCAACTGCTAATTTTCAAACTGACTCAGAAAGGGGAAGGGAGCCTGCTCTCCCATGCACTTTACTACGCTGCATCGCACTATTGAGAGCTCCCGTGTGCTGGGTCTCTGCTCATACAGCAGGACTTTGGCTTTGAGCAGGTGACAAGGTCAACCTTTCCTTCCTTTGTTTTCCTGTCAGCAGAGGCGGGTTGTAAGCTGGATATTCCTTTTTTACCATTTTCGTGTGACGAATCACTGCACAGTGACGTGTTTGGAGGAGACGCTGTGGCTTCAGAGGGGAAAAAAAAAAAAATCACGGCAGACCCCACTGCAGGAGCAGTAATAATCAGCAATAGCAAGAACCAATTAAAGGTATTTCAAGTTAGATCATTGTTCACTGCCTCCTTCTATCCAGTGATGGTTTTGTTTGTTTATTTTGAGGGTTTTTTTTTTGCATCATCTATTTTGCAGAACTAACTTCTTATATTGGTCCTTCTCCTTGTCGAAAGCAAAACTGAACTTGCAGTGCTAGACTTGGTCTGATTGAGAAGAAGCATTTGAAGGGGAATGGAGATTTTGTTTTTACATTTTAAAATTAAGTTGTCAAAAATGTACTTTTCATTGCTGTGTTAGTAAGTAGGGAAGGAGGCCTTTTGCTACTATCAAAAGCTCTTTGCAGACTGACATTCTGCCTGCCCTCTCTAATATGCTGCGTTCTACTATGGACTAATAGCCTGCATGTTAATGTTGATATATCATGGTACAAATCTCTCCCATGATAACCCAAATTCTGACATGAATACATTGAGCAACAGATCACCATTGACGCTGGTGGGAGCACCATGTGCTCAATATAAACTCTACCTCATTAAAGCATGTTGATATTTTACTCCTGTCTCACCTCAAGAGTTTAAATGTCTGCCATTAACCTTCAGTTCCTTTGATTCTGGGCTTTACCCCAAGTCAGACTGAAGGTTGGTCCCACCTAGTTTGTCTCCTATAAGTAGTTATACTCTCTTATCAGGAAACTTGCATTCCCAATGTCTGCTGTTTCAGCAGTATAGCAAATTGTTCTTTCCAGCTTTCAGCTGGGCAGTCTCCTGTGCTGCTTGGAAAAGGAGTGGCCTAGTGGTTAGAGCAACTGCCTGTAAACCAGGGTTCAGCCACTCCTTGTGATCCTGAGTTGGTGCATCAGATATCCACATAGATTGACACAAAAAGAGGTTGAATTAGCACAGGTTTGAAACTTGTGAATAGTAGCACCAGTTGTCAAGACTTCAGTCCTGGCTACTGTCCATTGACATCTTTTGCATGCAATCATAATTCAATCTATCTAAAGTGGAGAGTATAACAAAGCACATTTACTTACCTCAAGCATGGATGACAAATGGCAGGCCAGCATGCATCTAATACATATGCACACACTTTTCCACATAGATTTTATTCTAAAAATAAGTCATCTTGAGCATCACTTGGAAAGGGGCTAAAAATCCAAATAAAGTAACCCTGTAAATTGTCTGGTAGATGCAAATCAGCAGTAGTGGACAGTTTCCCCACAAGTTAAATGCTGTGCACTGGATTCATATCAGCTGCTTTATCCTAACTGGCTCATATTCTTTGTTTTTATGGAAGTGGATGAAAAACCAAATAACATTGTTCAGTTTTCAAATGCACTGTAGATATTATGTGACAGGCAACATGTACTCAGTTAATGATTTATGTTTGGATACTGTAAATTGAAAAATGTTGATGGCATGATAATATAAGTCTGAGGTTATAAATTTTTCTTTTAAAGTTTAGATAAAGTTGGGTGTTTGCTATGGAGGGGGATGGGTGTTTTTATTGGTAACCATGTAGTGAGTTTTTGGATTTAGGGGGTATAGCAAGTCAAGTAAATGAATAGAATGATAATTCACGTGAATGCATAGAAATAAAGGTCAGTAGACAAAAGAAATTATAATCAAAACATTTTTTGTATTGTACATTTCTTAACTGCATTCAGGAATTAACACACCCTTCCACAGGTCAGAGCAAAAGATGATGTTGCCTGGACATGCAAGTGAATCACTGATTGCATTACAATAATAGTGCAGAGGGAAGAGGAGGGATGGAGGTTGATATGTTAGACTAGAGCAGAGATAGACAGCTCTGGTCTTCCAGTGCTGTAAACAGGAATATCCACAATGAATATAAAAGCTTGCTGGGCAGACTGGATAGGCCATTTGGTCTTCTTCTGCTGTCATTTCTATGAATATGCAAAAGATATATTTGCATAGAGTGGAGGCAGTGCATGTAAATATCTTGCATGCTTATTCATTATGGATATCCTGAAAACTAGACCTGTTGGCAGCACTTAAGGACTGGAGTTGATAAGAAAGTGACAGAAACACATGAAATTATGCCTGGTGGTGAGTTTACAAACATGCATCTGTTAAGTCCTTTTATGTTAGTATTGAAGTGACTGATCATTTTAACTTCAACTTTCTTACATTCCTTTCCTACATTTTTAGTATGCTGATCCTAAATATGGATGCAGTGATCTGGTCCTGAAAAATGTTCCTCCATGGAGGTCTTTCATTTATCTTCTTTGTGATAAATAATTTTGTGTCTGCTTAGGTTTATTCTTGTCTAATTTCTGGCTTGTTTCACCAATGTAGCATTCTTCTTCACAATTTTTTTTTTTTTTTGCATAAAATAATATATAAATTATCCCATAGTGCCTGGCAGTAACAAAACAATGGCTCATAAGTCAGAAGTATACATACCATGCTTCCAGTGAGCAATGGTATGGATGAAGGCGGACTTCTAGTCAGAAGGGAATCAACAGATCCAAGTTCTGCATCCAGTGGTTCCCAGCCTCTTGGGGGGCATCTGAAAGTGACTCATGGAAGGCTCATAACTGATCACAAGACCCTGCCCTTTAGGGGATTCAACAGTAAAACACAGGATGAGCAAGCTGCATACAATTAGTCATCATTTGTAAGCACAGATTGAGAAAGAAATTGAAAGAAGCTAAGATTTGGAGCAATTTGATTTTCTTTCTGCTTTAGAAGAGTCTGGCATAGTTTTTAAGTGGATCCCTAACTGAAAAAGTTTAGGAAATACTGTAATGAAACCTAAGAACCAAATACTTTACAAAGAGGGAACGGCATTTGGGCAATGTTACTTTGCCTAGTCTGCATGACCTGTGAAAGCCCAGATTAAGGCTGGAAGTAGATGCAAAACTTTATAAATCACATCCTAGACTGAAGCTTTTAATGTATCCCCATAACTTTGGTTCTGTTCTTACAGCTGTGGTATGGAAGCGAGTGCCTGAGACGAAATGTCTTTAAAGAGTTACAGAGGAAATGGTGCCTATGATCAGTTTTAGATGGCCTACTTTTTACCTGTCATAAATTATTTGAAAAAGATTGAAAAACACTTGCCTCTGCACAATTGCCTTGAGAACACTGCCACTACAAAATAAAAATTATAAATTTATCAGGCACTTAAACTAAATACATTTTACCACAAAACAAGTTTAAAGCTTCACGGCTGATGTGCGATTGCAACTGAGCTGTTAAAAAACAATACTTGGGGTTGGGAACAATGGCTCTTTGAATTGTACGTTGTAGCTACCTCCTTTCAGTCTTCTTGGCCATTTCGTTACAGCGCAAAAAATGCGTGACACAAAAGAGCCGCTCCAAACCTTCACTTCGGTGTTTTTAACCTAGATGCAGTGAGACAGCAGTAACAACACGGAGAACTCGTTTAGCCTGTGCAAGCTTAAGCACGTTGCTAAAACTGATCGAGCGAGTGCAGATGTGCGCGTATACCCGGTCGGATTTTACCATCGCGTCCTTACGTTAAACCGGGTGGCATAGGTTGCGGTGTGCCAAAGCTACGCTTTATTGCAAACATTCAAGCTTTCGTGTTGGCATACAATGGGAGAACGAATTCTTTTATCCCACGCTTCATCGGCTGATCCACGGCCAGCAGAAACGCCCGCGCGCCGGCCACACCTCCCAGCACACCTGTCCGCCGCGAGTCTCGCGCGCATGCGCAGCTGTCCTCTCCCCCCCACCGGCCCGGGAGCCCGCGCCTGCGCACCTTGCAGCGGCAGGTTTCGCCGCGCGTGCCCGCCTCGGTCGGTGCCGATCCAGCCGGCGTCTCCTTCTGAGCCAGGGCCACAGTGAAGAGGCAGCTTGCATGCTGACATTCGGTAGCCTGGCAGCCCCATGGCTAGTTCGGACGTGGAAGAGGTCTCCCTGTAACCTGCGGCTAAAATGAGCGGCGCCCCGCTCGCAGCCCGGAGGTAATCGGGGCCGGCTCTAACGGCGGGTGCTTGCTGATGCAGAAGATTCATTTTCTCGCCGGGGCGGTGAATGATCCATTGCGCGTGCTTCTGCATGGTTTGCTTTCCAAAGATCCTCGCCCACCTCTTTAGGTAGAGAGCTGCGATCTCCAGAGCTAGCCGTTAATGTTAGACCAGTAAAAAGGTATCATCGGCAACTTGTTAACGATTGACCTTCATTTCTGCGTAGCCAAGTGGACTTATAGGCAATCGCACTGCTTCCCCTTAATGGTGTGTAACACCGGAGGGTTTCACTGCGCTGCTCTCCCCTGTCTGAGATGAAATTGTTGCTATGAAGCCGTGCCACAACTGAACAATGTTATTATTTAATATTGTATTATTATGAAATGTATTTTTGTTATAAGTTGGTTCGAGTTGATAAGGTAATGTGTAAATGCAATAGAACTTAATTGGGCTTTTTACCTTAAAATATGTAATACAAATTCTCTCCAGGATCACTCTTTGCTGTTTGTTTGTTTTTTTTTACATTTAGAGCTGTAGTGCCCACCTCCTCGATTGTGTTAGCCACTCCTGTCTTTTTGATTTTTTAGTAAGGGGTGTCAACCAAAAAAGTACACCTTTTTATTGGACTAATACCCCTCTTGTCTAGTTGGAAGTTGCATTCCTTTAATCAGAACAGAAATGTAGTTTGGACTAATACGACTAATACCCCTCTTGTCTAGTTGTTGGAAGTTACATTCCTTTAATCAGAACACAAATGTAGTTTCGAAGAGAGCTGATGAGTTCTGAATGCATTAGGGGTAGGATTGGGGGGAGGGAGTTGGGTTGTAATGGTGATTGATATAGGGGCAATTTACGAGTAAAATTTGACTAGAAACTACATAGAGGACTTGTTCTGATATTTATATATCAAGTGGTGGTAGTGAAGATTATTTTTCCTGAGGCCCATGATGCGAGAGAGTGCATTAAAATGACAGAAATCGTAGATCTGGGGTGCCAAACATAAGGCTTGTGGGCTGGAAATGGCCCGGTAAGCTCCTTCCTCTGCCCAGCCTTATCCTGCCACCACTTGCCTGCCAAACAGCTGATAGCAGTGAGAGCAGTCAGAAGTGCTCCCTCTGCCATCTCTCTCTCCAGCTTTTCTTCAAGCATGGTTCGTGGGGGCAGGAGGTGTATTGAGGCTCCCCCCCCCCCCCCAGTTCAGTGCATCCCTTCGGGGTTCAACTCAGGACAGCTGGAAGCCTCAGTCTTTGGGCAGGTCATTGTGGTGGGAACGTTTTAGCTGCATTGCTGCAGCTCCTTATAAGCTGAGGAGAAAGAAACTTTGGACTCATTTGAGAGTCTGGCAGCTCCTAGTCCCCCTTCCCCTTACAAAAAAACAGGCTGCCGTGGGCTGCGGCTGCTGTAAACCCTCAGCTCCCCCCATATGAGCACTGGCCATCAGTGAGCCCGGTGTAATAAAATGGGAATAAAAAATGTGAGCTAAATATTAGCTCCCATTTTCTTTACTGTTATGGTAGAAACTGAGTTAACTTCTAATGCAGAAAGCTAATGGTATGCTAATACATTGGGAGTTAAAAAAAAAAGCATGCTAACCTGAAAATGTGAGCAGAAGACATGTTTAGCAAACATATGATTTATGTGCATAAAACTGCACAAATCATGGGTTCTATGTACAAAGCATATTTTCTGTACCTAAAACATGTTTAGATACAGAAATTATGGTTTGTGTACATAAATTCTGCATCTAGGAGCCCTGCATCATGAACTGTCGCTTAGAGAATCATCATTTGTTTAAAAAAACCCCCAAAAAGGAACAAGCATTTAATTTAGATATTCTGTGGGTACCTTGTAACTTTTCTAGTAACTTTTGCTGATACTTAGATGAAATTTTCCTCCTATATGTAGGGAAGAGCAGCAGGTTTCCAATCGTGCTGACATTCCTTGGTCTTTTGGGCAAATCACTTCACATTGCCTCAGGTGGTATTGGAGAAGAGCGGTGGTGGTCCCGCTTCACAAGAGTGGGAGCAGAGAAGAGGCTGGAAACTACAGGCCAGTTAGCCTCACCTCGGTGGTGGGAAAATTAATGGAGACTCTGCTGAAGGAAAGGATAGTGAACTATCTACAAGCCAGTGGGTTGCTGGACCTGAGACAGCAGGAATTCACCAGGGGAAGGTCCTGTCAGACAAATCTGATTTTATTTTTTTTTTTTGATTGGGTGAATAGAGACTTGGATCAAGGGAGAGCGCTCGATGTGATCTGCTTGGATTTCAGCAAAGCTTTTGATATAGTCCCGCATAGGAGTCTTGTGAATAAAATGAGAAGCTTGAGAGTGAGCACTAAGGTGGTGGCGTGGAATACAAACTGGTTGACTGACAGGAGACAGTGTGTAATGGTAAATGGAACCTGCTCTGAAGAAAGAGCCGTGTTAAGCGGAGTGCCATGGATATTGATATTGGACATTGCGGAAAGGATAGAAGGTAAAGGTTGCCTTTTTGCGGATGATACTAAGATCTGCAACAGAGTGAACACACCTGAAGGAGTAATGAAAAGTGATTTAAGAATGGTTGAAGATTTGGTAACTGGGGTTCAATGCCAAGAAGTGCAGAGTTATGCATCTGGGGTGCGGTAATCCAAAAGAGCTGTATGTGATGGGGGTGTGTGTGTGTGTGTGTGTGTGTGTGTGTGTGTGAAAGATTGAGCACGAACCAAGAGAGGGATCTTGGGGTAATAGTGTCAGGTGATCTGAAGATGGCGAAGCAATGTGGCAAGGCGATAGCTAAAGCCAGAACAATGCTGGGCTGCATAGAGAGAGGAATAACCAGTAAGTAAAAGGAGGTGATAATGCCCTTCAGGGGCAAAGGGGAATTGAATTCAGACAATAGCCAATGAGGGCCCCAACTTTTACAGTCTCGGGGACTGATAACTGATGGGGGTAACCTTCACGGAGCAGCAGTTAACTACCCTTAACCAAAGCCTTGATGTCTTTAACACAACTGCAACATCGCTCTCTGCTTTGATGGGGTGAGGTGCGGGAGCAATTGGATGCAAATGATGACCAACACGGGACTTGACTTTTACAGTCTGGGGTACTGATAAATAGGCATAAAGGAAAAACACAGGATTGCTTCAATGGCCAAGTCCATAAGCAAAGTATGTCTAGCAGCTCTGTCTGAATTTTCAAGATTCATCACCTAGTAAGAGAGAAGCATGGGTGGATGCCCTGGGAAGCTTGCTGAGCAGACTGGATGGACCATTTGGTCCTGTTTTACTGTCATTGCTGTTACTATGCTATGAATGTGAGCCCTCTGGGTCAGGGATGTATCTGCTGTACCTGAATATAACTCACCTCAAGCCCAGATTTGGAATGGCAAGTAATTTTAAAACTAAAATCAGATCCTTCATACCTTCCTGTTTTGATGTGAGGAGCCCAGAGTCCTGGGATTGAGGAGTTCTTCATTTGGGTCCTGATATGTGGGCTGTGACTGAGCAATCCTGGGATGAGGGTTTTGGTGCTTCCCCTAACTCCTGAAATGATTAACACCCAGCCGGGCTCATCACATGCTTCAGACTTCCTCCGTGCAACATTGTCTTTTGTTTAGCATTAGATGTGACCCCAGGTTAGGACTTAGGGTATTCATAGACATGGGGTTTAATCAACGTCCTTGAGTGTTTCCTCAGATTGATTGAAAACCCATCATGCTGTGGTTGTATATTACAAACGTGTGTTGGTAATACAGAATAAAATTAAAGATCTGCTAGGTAATATAAGCCATGTCATCATTGGATCAGCGCAATGGTCCATGGAGCCGAGCATCTTGTTACTGACAGCAGCCACCAGTCCTGGTCACACCTGATATGCCCAACAGATCCTAATGGGAGATACATTGGATGATGATGACTCCCAGAAGTAAGAGACGGTGACATATAGGTTTATCTGGCCGTGGGTAATAATTACAAAAGGACCTGTCCTCTTGGATCTTGTCCAAATATTTGGCAAGAACATCCACAGCTTAATTTTGCATTGCCTGAAAACAAACTTTCTTAAAGTTATTGTGGGTTTTAAAAAAAAATCTGCTACCAGTTAATTTCATGGCGGGTCTCTTAGGCCACCAGAGGAGGTGAGTGAGACAAGTGACCCCCTTGGGGCCCCAGGCTGGTCGGGGCCACAACATGCTGTGGAAGGGGGCGGCGCACCCTGCTGCTGCTACAGCAGTGGAAGGAGTACAGTTGTGTGGCTGTCGTCAAGGGGGGATGCGGCTGGCTGCATCAGGGAAGGATTGGAAGGGCCCTGCCCTTAGTCTGTTTGAAAGGAAATAACCACTCCTGATTAACCAGGATTTAACAAACATCTGGCATCTCCTCCTCTGAGCTGAAGAGCCCTAATCTGTTTAGCCTTTCCTCAGGAGAGAGCGATTTCTAATCTCTGTGGCGTTCCAGCCCCTTTATCATTTCGGTCACCCTCCTCGGCCCCTTTTTGAGATGCACATGATACTCAAGGTGTAGTTGCACCATGGATTGATACAGAGGCAATATGAGATTATATTTTCCATTTCTTTCTAATTCCTAACCTTTTATTTTATTTTTTGTCTGACGCTGCGAACTGAACTGATCATTTCAAATTCCCTGTACGTACCTGGATCAGTCCAGACCCTGGGTTATGTCACCAATCCAGCAGAGGGAGGCAGAGAAACGTTCTACTGACTCTGACGTATACCCTGGAGCACCACCTGCAGTCAATCAGTATTTCTCTGCCTCCCAGCACAGGTGGATGTTCCTAACCCCTGCAGTCTGTGGTAGTTTGTTATTTTTTAGTCAGGTAGTTTAGGAGTTAAATTTTTGCAGACTTTCTTTTTCTTTTGAACAGAGCCTGTTCTTTTCATTTAAGTTTATTTAAAAAAAAAAAAAAAAAAAGTTTTATTTTTCTTCACAGCCGTTTCACTGCCTCCCGGGAGGTTGCCAAGTCCTGGGAGGACTAGCCCTCCTGGTTTTTGAGGCTGCTGGAGTTGGGGAGGTTTTGAACCCAGCAACCACTCCTGGCAGGGGTGATACCTGGGGGGGGGGGGGCCCCCTCGGCTCACTCACCCTGCTTGGAGCAGCTCTTGGAGGCCGCAGCGTTTCGGTCAGGTAAAAAATAAAAATAATTCTTCACAGCTGAATCGTTGTTTACTTACCTTTTGGTGTTCGGTGGGCCCGTGCCTTTGTTTTTCGCCAGGGTTTCTTTTTGTTTTTTAGTTTATTTCATACTTTTTATTTCGCGCCGTTTTTTCTTTATAATGCCGCGAGGCGTGGCCTGCCGCGCTTGTGGAGATGCGCGCACAAGTCTCTCCATGGAGAGTCTCTGTTCATCCTGTCTCCCCTGGGGGGAAGGCTCATCAAGTTTGCCGATAACAAAAGGGAATCGGCCACTTCTCGCGGCCCCAAAACCTCGTCCCAGCTGCTCTCCTGCCCCGGACTCATTTTGCTGCAGTGCTGGAACTGAGGCACTCCTGTCTACTCTGAGGGTGGCGACACAACAAGCTATTCAGGGTGCTTCTGACCCGCCTCCGCTGTCGCCGCAGCCGGCGGTCCCCGGGGGGGGACAAGCTGCGTGAAACAGGGCCATATTTATCGGCTGAAAGCCTGGAGGAGATTTCAGATTCTTCTTCTGCCTTTTCAGGGGATTTTCTTCATTTTCTTCGCAAAGCTTACAAATCTAAGAAATTTCGTAAGAGACATAAGAGTCTCTCATCTGAACAGAGGTTAAAGCCATGTTCCTCTAAAAGGGCTAGTTCCACGGATTTGGGAGTGGGGTCATCTCCGAAGCGTCCCCTTCGTCTGGGTCCAGATCAGACAATTTTTTCTTCTTCAGATGATTACTGAGCATGGCTCTTTATCTATCCCAGACAAGTCCTTGCCGGAGGGGGATTTAAATGAAGACCCTGCTTTGAGTATTAGTTCAGACCCTCATGTTGCGGATGGGGATGACCCCAAAGTAGTCCGCCTGTTTAGAAGAGAGGAACTTAGTCCCTTAATTCCAGCAATTTTACTGGAATTGGGTCTCGAGGTTCCAGTGAAGGATTCTCGGATGGGTGGCGTTGACCCAGTGTTGCTTGGCCTTAGAGGTCCCACGACATCATTTCCTTTTCATCTTTCTCTCACTGACCTTATGTACCGGGAGTGCGATACTCTTGAGTTGGGGCTTAAGGTAGCATGAGCCATGGAAAAATTGTATCCATTACCTGAGGAAGCTTTGGAAATTTTAAAATTTCCTAAGGTGGATGCCGCTGTTTCAGCCATCACTAAGAAAACAACTATTCCAATAACTGGGGCTATGGCTCTTAAAGATCTCCAAGATCGTAAGCTGGAGGTTCAGCTTAAGCAAATTTTTGAGGTTTCTGCTCTTGGTGTGCGGGCGGCCATGTGTAGTAGCTTGGCTTTGCGAGCTGGACTAAGATGGGTCCAGGATTTACAAAACAATTCTTCCCTCTCTGAAGAGGAAGTTGCTCAGGCTGGTAGACTGGAAGCTACAGTTGCTTATAGTGCAGATGCTTTATATGATCTCATTAGGACCTCTGCTCACTCTATCGTTGCTTCTGTATCGGCTTGCAGACTTCTCTGGTTGAGGAATTGGTCCGCAGATGCATCCTTCAAAGCTCAATTAGGGGCTTTACCCTTTAAGGGAAAATTATTATTTGGTAAGGAATTGGAAGATTTAATTTTGTCCCTAGGGGAAAATAAGATTCACAAATTGCCAGAGGACCGTCCTAGACCTAGAAGCTCTTTTTCATCTCGCTCTCGTTTTTGGTCTAACAGATGATTTCGTTCTACTCGTCCGTCGGCTCCTCCAGATAAACAGTCTTCAGGTAGACAACAGAATTGGTCTCAGTCCTTTCGTGGCCACCGCTTTGGTAGACCTGGAACTTCCCAAGTCTCAGGAGGCACAAAGTCTGTCCAATGAGATAAGGCCGGTCTTTTCTTCGGTTCCCGTCATAGGGGGCAGGCTGTCTCTGTTTTACAGAGAATGGGCCAGATGTACGTTGGATCAATGGGTTCTATCAGTGATAAATCAAGGTTATGCTTTAGATTTTGTTCGGCGGCTTCACCACCTGTTCTAATTTTACCGTGTTCTTCCCTACAAAAGCGTCTCATAATCCAAGACTCGCTACAGCGTTTAAGCGACCTAGGAGCTATAGTTTCAGTTCCAACATCGGAAAGGTTGTTATTCAATTTTCTTCATCATTCCCAAAAAGGAAGGAACCTTTCGTCCCATTCACTATTTCAAAAGGGTCAACCCGTTGTCTAAGGATTCCATAGTTCCGGATGGAGACTCTTTGGTCTGTCATAGCTTCGGTTCACAGAGGAGAATTTCTAGCATCTCTCGACCTCACCGAAGCTTATCTTCATATCAGCATTCGATCCAATCATCAGAAGTTTCTCAGGTTTTGCATTCTAGGGCAACATTATCAATTCAGGGCTCTCCTGTTCGGATTAGCCACTGCTCCCAGAACATTTAGCAAGATAATAGTTGTGGTGGCCACTCAACTCAGGAAGGAGGGCCTGTTGGTACATCCGTACCTGGACGACTGGTTGATTCGAGCGAAGTCTGAATCTTTGTTATTATACAATAATCAGCCTTTTGCAGTCTCTAGGCTGGGTGATCAACGAAGACAAGAGTCACCTATTATCTTCCCAATCGCTGGAGTTTTTGGATGCACGGTTCAACACTTGTCAAGGGATAGTGTTCCTTCCGGAGCATCACCTTCTCAAGCTTCAATCACAAATTCGAGACTTACAGTCTGTTCCTATTCCTTGTGTACGGGATTACTTGATAGTTTTAGGTTCAATGACCTCTACTCTGGAGTTGGTTTCCTGGGCCTTTGCGCACATGAGACCACTTCAGTCTGCATTGCTTTCACGCTGGAATCCGGTTTCGGAACTATACCACCTTCCCCTTCCTTCCCCTTCCTCATGAGAGGCTTCTAGGAAAAGTAAAAAGTCATGGGACAGGTGGCGATGTCCTTTTGTGGATTGCAAACTGGCTAAAAGACAGGAAGCAGAGAGTAGGCTTAAATGGCAATTTTCTCAGTGGAAGGGAGTGGACAGTGGAGTGCCTCAGGGATCTGTATTGGGACCCTTACTTTTCAATATATTTATAAATGATCTGGAAAGAAATACGACGAGTGAGATAATCAAATTTGCAGATGAGACAAAATTGTTCAGAGTAGTTAAATCACAAGCAGATTGTGATAAATTGCAGGAAGACCTTGTGAGACTGGAAAACTGGGCATCCAAATGACAGATGAAATTTAATGTGGATAAGTGCAAGGTGATGCATATAGGGAAAAATAACCCATGCTATAATTACACAATGTTGGGTTCCATATTAGGTGCTACAACCCAAGAAAGAGATCTAGGCGTCATAGTGGATAATATGTTGAAATCGTCAGTTCAGTGTGCTGCGGCAGTCAAAAAAGCAAACAGTATGTTGGGAATTATTAGAAAGGGAATGGTGAATAAAACAGAAAATGTCATAATGCCTCTGTATCGCTCCATGGTGAGACCGCACCTTGAATACTGTGTACAATTCTGGTCGCCGCATCTCAAAAAAGATATAATTGGGATGGAGAAGGTACAGAGAAGGGCTACCAAAATGATAAGGGGAATGGAACAGCTCCCCTATGAGGAAAGACTAAAGAGGTTAGAGCTTTTCAGCTTGGAGAAGAGACGGCTGAGGGGGGATATGATAGAGATGTTTAAAATTATGAGAGGTCTAGAACGGGTAGATGTGAATCAGTTATTTACTCTTTGAGATAGTAGAAAGACTAGGGGGCACTCCATGAATTTAGCATGGGGCACATTTAAAACTAATCGGAGAAAGTTCTTTTTTACTCAACGCACAATTAAACTCTGGAATTTGTTGCCAGAGGATGTGGTTAGTGCAGTTAGTATAGCAGTGTTTAAAAAAGGATTGGATATGTTCTTGGAGAAGTCCATTACCTGCTATTAAGTTGACTTTGCTAATGGCAGTGGCTATTTTCTATGGTAACATGGAATAGACTTAGTTTTTGGGTACTTGTCAGGTTCTTATGGCCTGGTTTGGCCACTGTTGGAAACAGGATGCTGGGCTTGATGGACCCTTGGTCTGACCCAGTATGGCATTTTCTTATGTTCTTATGTTCTCTTACAGAGACGGCTCGTTCTAGCCTAGATTGGTGGTTACAGACAGCGATTCTGCAACGACGTGTACTGCTAGAGATTCCGGAATGGACTGTGGTCACTACTGATGCCAGTCTTTCAGGCTGGGGAGCGATATGTCATAATATATCTGTTCAGGGTCAGTGGTCCGAAGAGGAAGAGCAGTGGTTGATCAATCTTTTAGAGACCAGAACGGTTCGTTTAGCCTTAATCGCTCTTCAACCTCTCCTTTGCGGGAAGTCTTTACGGGTTCTTTCCGACAATGTGACCACGGTAGTGTACATCAACCGTCAGGGAGAAACCCAAAGCTTCCTGGTAGCTCAGGAAGCACAACAGCTGATTGCCTGGGCGGAGCAACATCTGCTCAGCATCGCAGCCTCACACATTGCCGGGGTGGACAACATTCAAGCCGACTTTTTCAGTCTGCATCATCTCGACCTAGGCGAGTGGGAACTGTGCGAGGAAGCCTATCAAATGATATGCAACAGATGGTCCACTCCGGCAATGGATCTCATGGCCACATTTCAGAATGCCAAAGCCCCTTGGTTCTTCAGCTGCAGGAGGGAAAGAGGAGCAGAAGGAGTAGATGCTCTGGTACTTCCTTGGCCAAGGGATGTTCTTTTCTGTGTTCCCTCCCTGGCCTCTGATCGGCAAGGTTCTGCGTCGGATAGAAGTTCAACAAGTCAACGTTGTCTTACTGGCTTCGGAGTGGCCACGCCGTCCGTGGTTTGTGGACCTGGTCAGATTAGCACTGGACGGTCCCCTTCGATTTTGAGATCTTCCGTGCCTTCTGTCTCAGGGTCCGGTTTGTTTGGAAGAGGTCGAATGCTTCTCTCTAGCGGCATGGCTTTTGAGAGGTGTCGGTTAAAGAATAAAGGTTATTCAGATGCTGTAGTGACTACTTTATTGCGTTCTAGAAAACCTTCTACATCTTTGGCTTATGCAAAGGTGTGGAAGGTTTTTGAATCTTGGTGTAATGAGCATCAAGTAGATCCAGTTCACTCTTCTGTATCCAATATTTTATCTTTTTTACAAGATGGATTAGCCAAGGGTTTGTCCTGTAGTTCCTTACAGGTACAAGTGGCAGCACTTGGATGTTTTCGTGGTAAGGTTCAGGGATTATCCTTGGCTGCGCATCCAGATGTATCGCGTTTTCTCAAAGGTGCGCAACATCTACGTCCTCCATTTCGGAATTCTTGTCCTGCTTGGAGTTTGAATTTGGTTCTTGGGGCTCTGTGTTCGGCTCCCTTTGAACCCCTTAATCATGCGACTTTGAAGGATCTCACATTCAAGGTGGTGTTTCTTGTGGCTATTTCTTCAGCTCGTAGAATTTCAGAGTTGCAGGCCTTGTCTTGCAGAGAGCCTTTTCTTAGAATTTCTGATACAGGAATTTCATTACGGACTGTACCATCTTTTTTACCTAAGGTAGTATCTTCTTTCCATTTAAATAGTCCATAGAGCTTCCGGCTTTTCCGTGTTTAGATCGTTTGAATCCTTCCTCTAGGGATCTTAAAAAATTGGATGTACGTCGAGCTCTGTTGCGTTATCTTGAAGTTACAAACAATTTTCGATTGTCTGATCATTTTTTGTGGTGTGGCGTGGCCCTCGCAAAGGTCATAAGGTTTCGAAGGCTACGATTGCTCCTTGGTTAAAAGAGACAATTCATTAAGCTTATCTTCTAGCTCGTCGTGACCTTCCTGAAGGGTTGAGAGCTCATTCTACTAGGTCAGACTACCTCTTGGGCAGAATGTCAGTTAGTTTCTCCTCAGGAGATTTGTAAAGCAGCAACTTGGAAGTCGTTGCATACTTTTGCTCATCTTTACCACTTGGATGTTCACGCTCCAAGTTCGGCAGCCTTCGGAGAGAGTGTTCTCCAAGCGGGACTCTCTGGGTCCCACCCTAATTGAATCAGCTCTGGTACATCCCAGGGTCTGGACTGATCCAGGTACGTACAGGGAAAGGAAAATTTGGTTCTTACCTGCTAATTTTCATTCCTGTAGTACCATGGATCAGTCCAGACGCCCACCCTTTATGTCTGTGTATTATATTTATCTTTTTGGAGAGTCCGCTCATTCACTGTTTGGGTGATTAAACCGCCTTTTCATGCTGTCTATTTTTCTTAATATTTTCTTGTTTATTCCCAAGATTTTTTTGGGGGACTCTGCTTCCATTTAGGATTTGTGAGTTGGAAATTCGTTCTCCTGTTTAGATAGCTAGTTAATATGTTTAGTAGTTAAATTTCTGCTTTGATACTGGTCAATACTGATTGACTGCAGGTGGTGCTCCAGGGTATACATCAGAGTCATTAGAATGTTTTCTCTGCCTCCCTCTGCTGGATTGGTGACATAACCCAGGGTCTGGACTGATCCATGGTACTACAGGAACGAAAATTAGCAGGTAAGAACCAATTTTCCTGTATTGTCCACAATGACTCCAAGATCCTTTTCCTGGGTGGTAACGCCAAATATGGTACCCAGCGTTGTGAACCTATAGATGGCATTGTTTTTCCCTACATGCATGACTTTGCACTTGTCCACATTCAATGTAATTTGCCATTTAGATGCGCAGGTTGGCAAGATTCTCCTGCAGTTCCTCAGTCTGTTTAGTTTTTGATTAATAGTGTCATTTACAAATTTGATAACCTCTCTTTACTCCCTTTTCCAGATCATTAATAAAGAAGTTAAACAGCTGTGGTCCCAGGACAGATGCCTGAGGCACTCCACCATTTTTTCCTTTCTCTTTTGGGAAAATTGACCATTCAGTCCTATTCTTTCCTGTCTTTTAACCAGTTATCAATCCAGAATAGGATTGGTAAATGCACACACACACAAATGCAGCTTATTTAGGATTTTATCTAACTTCTTTTACTGAAATTGATTTGTAACATGGACATTTTACATCAGTCAGCAGCTGAGGTGGGGGGGGGGGGGAGGGAAAGTATTTTTCTTTGCAACTACTTGTGTGTGCTGCCTCGGGTATCGTACTACATTTTGAGAGCTTTGGTTGCTGGTTGTGTTTTGCTTCTTAGCAGTGCTTGAATACGACAGTTGCATTAATATAATAAAGCTTGCGTTTGGTGTACAGCAGACGTGCTGGACTCTAGCCAGCTCAGTCCAACTCTATCACCCCTCACATTTTCTTTTTCTCCTAGGACATTCTGTGGCTATTATGGCTACCCTCCAGTTTCAGTGCCCTGTTTGCATAGGAAGTATGCCGGCAAACTCCTTCCCCTTATTTAAATATGTAGCAAGTGGCGTGGCTAAGGTGGAGAAGCTTTCCAACACTCATATTTCAGTCCTGGCAACAGGTTAACCGGGATTGAAATTGAGGGTTTTGCAATCATCTGCCTGTTTTTCATGTATTTTTTTTTTCCTGTCTCCGTTTTAATTTGCTTAGATGGAGCTTTGTGAGATTGCTTTGGTCATCTCTGCCCTGTCCTTGGTCTGTGTCCCGGTAGCTGGCTTTGAGAATGGGAAGGTGACACAGGCCTGCAGCAGTATGCGACCTGGGCATGGCCATCATGCCTCCACTCCACCTCATCACAACGTATCCGTGGACAAGACTGAGTTTGGACCAGGGGATCGCATTAAAGGTATTGTGTGCAGTTCATTGCCTGGGGATAATAATAGTTACAGAAGCTGCATTGCATGAGGGATGGACTTGACCACCCCAGATGCTCGTATGTTCTTTTCTCAGTTTTTGCTGTTTTTCTCCTTCCTATTGTTGTTTTTTTTTTTTTCTCTTCTTCCCTTGGCTTCACACAGCACAGACACTGCCTCTCAACTCTAATGTATCATTCACCATTCTGTCAAAAGCTCAAGGCAAAGTACATCATGAAACAATAATATAAATTGCAATGGTTTAAAAAAAAAAAATGTACAATATCATTTTGGGATAACAGCAAATAAGAAAAAGAGCTGTCCTGTGATTGAAGGAAACCGTATGGAGTCTTCGGAGCTGTCTGCTCATCCTCCTCTTTATATAACGATAGAGGTGACATCTTGTGGTCGAGAGAGGGTGGTGCAGCTTGATCAGGACTGGGGCCACTTGTACCACTTGCAATTGTGCAAGCTGAACCAGAGATTTTGTTCCACCCCCCCTTACTTTTTTATTTTTGAGAGGGGGAATGGGACTATCTGTGCAAGTATGTCTCTGAAGTAGCGACAACAATAATAATACAAAAGTTTGTAAGCAATATTGAAGTTGTGTGCATTATTGTACGCCTCAGCAATCCTTTTTTGTGTGCTTCAAGGAAGTGTTGGGAGGCCGCGTCTTGGAAATCGGTTCCCTTACTCATAGCTCTGCGGTTAAGTACCAGCAAAAAGCAGAATGTTGGTTCAGTCCCTCAAACCCGAGATGCTGAGAGTATTTGCTTGAGCAGCGCTTTCAGGGCTGCTGCTCTGTCCTGCCCCCAAGAATCAAGACCCCGGTTTGAGAACTGATCTTAAGGCACAGGCCTTGTGTGTCCCTACTGCTGTGTTATTTAACTGGGGCTTAATCTTCAGTGGAAGGCGAGGACGAGTTTAAACATGAATCCACTTTCTCAGTGCTGGCCCTTGGTGACCTGTGACAGCACGGGTGGGCGGCTTGGTCCTCTCTTGCTGACATTTCTCTGTGTTGTGCTTATCCCGCTTTCATCTGTGCTTCCCCCACCTTTAGTCACAGTTGCCGGGCCCCGCTTTGAGGGATTTTTCATACAAGCTCGGGATGCCGAGAACCTGGATGGAGACGCCGTTGGCTCTTTTACGTTAATCAGTGCGGGCATTTCTCAGCTTCTGACGTGTGGAGATGTTGAGGTATGGCTTCAGGGAAAGGGGACACATAAGGAAGTAACAGGATTGGTAAATCTTCTGGAGGCTAATAAGACTTTAAAGTTGATTGATTTTGAGACATTGTTTTTCTCTTTTTCTTTCTTTATTTTAACGTTTTTATAAGGCACCCTATCCCAGACTAACAGTTCAGAGCAGTTTATGACTTATAAACGTAAAACATCAATTAGACAATGCAATGCAACAAATAAAATCTCATGGTACAGTCTGCAGTGCAACTGAAAAAGATGTAACAACGCATGTGATTGACACCAAATGACGCTATGCTGTGAGTAAAGTTGTAAAGGGGCTTTGCTTTATATTCCCTGCTTTCAGAAATTGCAAACTTTTATAAAACTAAAGAATGTTGAAAAGTAGCTCTCCCCAGCCACTTTTAATTTTGGGGACAGGGGGCTAGCGGGCCTCTGCCTTGCTTCATGAAGGTTCCTCTAACTTTGATGTTGTTTGTTGCCGAAGGAAGTGGGCAGAAAAGAGCGAGGGTTACCCCAGAGATTGCATGAGCACTATCCCCGAGCCAAGCAGTGCAAAACTAGATTCAAAGACCAGACAAATGAATAATCTCATGCTGTAGGTTGTAAGTGGTGGTTGGAGAGATCCTGAAGGTTTCTCTTGTTGAGCCATTGCTTGGCATGGATGGCACAGCTCTCTCACAAATGGGTGCCTGCTCCCAGCACGAAGGGTAAATGCTGATCAAAGTGCTGGATTTTGGCTTTGAGTTCACCTGAGAAATGCAGCAGTGCCTGCAAAGTTTTCTTTCTGAAGATTCTCTCCTTCTTCTGCGTCATAAGCTAATGTAAAGAAAATCTTTTGTAAAATACAGCTTTGTAGTTTTCAGAAAAGTCCAGTGTTTCTTGCATAGTCCATGAATCACTGCAGCCAAGCTCCAACCACAAAGATCTGCTGGTACAAAAGCTGATAGATTGCTCCACTATGAGATGCCAATTTTTTACATTTTTCCACCGGTAGTTTTTTTTCCTCCTCTGGGCTTCCAGCTGAATCAGAATTGACCTCTGTTGGGCTACAGTCTTACCAGCCTTTATTTGCAGAAGGGTTCCCCTTATTTTCTGTCCCTTCCCAACGCAGCCAAATCATTGCAGTGATAATTAGCCCGGGGCCATGCACCAGAATGCCTTCCAGGGTATTCTTGTTGTTTTCTGCCTGCTCCCTTTGGCAACAAGCTGTGAGAATTGTTTTCCCGGCGGGAATTCGGGAAAGTAACTTCAGACAGCTTTTTGATCTAAAAGGCAAATTTATTGATAGGAAGACAAAGACAATATAGAAAGAGGAACAAGGAAAGAGGAAGTCGTTGTTTCTCTGGAGACGCAGGTCAGTAGTAAAGGACATTCAGCTTGCTTCTCAGATGCGGAGCTCTTCGGCTGGAGTTTTTAAACTTTTTGCATTGTCCAATAGAAATGCATTGATGCGCATCCTGGGTGTATTATCTTCTTCTAATATCCAATTATGAACGTAACTTTATAGTCCAATCAGGTACCGTCTCTGGGGTGTTGCCTTCTTCCGGTATTGAGCTTGCCAAAGCACATGGTTGTGAAATATGTTGCCAGCAGAATCAGGAAATACATAGCTCAGGCCTAAGGCCTATATACATTCCCCCCTTGAATCGTTGGGAAACGATTCACCAATGAAAGGCTGAGATTGTATTTCCTGGATTGAAATGGTCATAGCATCAATTTAGTATGACCCACCTTTTTGTACTGTTAAAAATGGCTTCCATATTCTTTATGGCGTTGAATCATTCTTTAATATAACTCACATCCACAATCACAATCACAATTGTTCATGCATTCTCATTTTGTACTTTGTTTTATTGTCATTCAATCTCACATTCATTCTTCATTCAGGTATTGTTCTGGCCTTCTTCCAGTTGATCCAAGATTCTGTAGTGTGCTCCTATTAGCAGCATATAAATCAATTAATCCACTTAATGATTGATTATTGATTGTCAATGAATGGTTAGAATGGTTGAAGCAATAATCCATCATTCTACTCAGGGTTAATGCCACTGTCTTAGGTTGCCCATGGTACGCAATCCTAATGATTTGCTACCTGGTGCTTACCCGTCATCGTTAAGCATAACAGCCTGAGGAGGTAACATTGCTGCTGTTAAATGAAAGGCTTCCTGTCGTCTTCGCAGATGATATCTCAGGCCATTAAAATAACAAACTTCATTCATTCTCACAATTAACCATTGCAAACTCACTTAGAAATGTAAGCCACTTTAAACTGTGTTTCCCGTCAATTAAACCAAATTCTGTGAAAATACAACCTTATCCTTTAGAAAATCTCACTCATTAGCTTCAGAAGGAGATTCAATCATGCTCATCATCGGATGTTGTCTAACTGCGGTGACTTGAGAGTGTACTTCAGATGTAGAATTTACCATAATATTGAATCCTGGCACTTTCGGCATAGCAGAAGCAATAGTTAGAATTAATTAATAGAAGCAAAACCATGCTTGGGAGTACTATTGCTTATGTCTTAGCCTACCATGCATTTGAGCATTATGGGAATATAAACAAATGCTTCAAATCTAAATTAGGAGTAGGATGTCGAAGGAGACATCCATATGGATGAGGGATAAGAAATCTCTGTAACCAATGGGATGGTATCTACAAACTCTAACTGTGTGGTGTTTAAGAATTGGGGAATCAAATGAATGTCATAATTCTGTCTTCAATTACCAAGAATAACTATATAAACATTTGGGACTACATTAAACCTTTAAACTTACTAAATGTACTCGAATTGAAGAGGACATATCTGTCTGCACAGCCTATTCACATGAGCTGCCCAAGAACGGTGTGAAGGCTGAACTGACAAACCATGCCGCAGCACATTGCGCCGGTCTGTCACTGGCTCACAGACATCTGAACAAGTCTGGACTAGGAAGGGTAGAGTGTAGCAACTGGAGATGAATATAACGTGGAAAGCAATAATAGATGGTAAGTCAAACCAGTTATCTATGGGACCTAGGGATGAATGATCATTTTAATTAACCATATAATGGATATGAGAGAACTGGGAATAGCAGCAAAACTTTAGTATTTTAAATTAATGTGGTGTGTAACATGTAGGTGTATGTAGATGTATGTAGATATCCAAATCATGGCATTTGCAGAATGGCATATGGGCTTGGAGTATATGGCAATCAATTATCAATGACATTTGACAAAGCATATTGTGGTGTAATGCATAACAGTTAAGGAGATGACAATAATTGGGAATGGATCTAATCTGATCAGGGCAATAAGATTCACACAATCATGAGAACTGCATTAATGTAGAGTGCAACAACATAAAGGCGAAATATAATCAAGCAAGAGTAGTAAAGTTCAATGATGAGTGAAAGATGAATTCTGTGTTAAGGCCGAGACTTCCATAGAAGGGATGGGAAGAATGGAGTAAGTCCCATAAATGTCATTTTCAAGCTTTCAGTAAGGTGTAACAGCTTTTCATTCATCACGGCCTAATGAGGATATGTGCTTCTTTAATGGTTTCAGATACCTAATATGGTAAAGTAGCATAAAAGCAAATTAAGCATTTTAAAAAAGTCATCTGTGGTAAGCTAAACCACAAATAACACGTATTTCAGACATGACATTGAACGTATGTTACACTAGACTGACACATACTCATCCATCCAACAAATATACATTCCTTGTCTTCATCACATAGGACAAACAACAGATAACATATAATTTGAGCTCAAAATTCGTATCAAAAATGTATCAAAAAGAGTAGATCAAAAATCAAAAATGTGTATGAAAAATAAAAGTTCAGAATTCTGTCCAAAAGGTAGAAGTCCTTGAAGACCTGAAAAGTAAATACTAGCATACAATTGAAATATCAAATTAGCAAATATTGTACATATAGATTTCCAACCAATAATAAATTTAATCAATAATGTTCTGAGCTTATGGTCAATGTGTCATACCAAATAATTAGAATAATTAGAACTCAAATATCAAATAATTAATACTTAAATATGCTACATTTTAATTCTTCCGTTTTTTTTTCTTCCGTTCGCAGCACAGCCAGTGCTGGCAGAACAGATAAGCTGTACTCTGCAGGTTTGCTACACAGACAACTTCCCCTTTTTTTCTGTTAAGATACAGTTTAACTCTTTAGCTAAAATGTCTTGTCAAACTCATAATTCTCTTCTCAGAATCATAATTCAGCAGCTCAGATTCTAAATTTTAACACTAGTATATGTTCTTGTCAGTACTCCAGTTCAGTATTAAAGGAATGTGAAGTCAGTAACGTAATAAAGGATCAGTATGTAAAGTTGAGAGCAAAGGGGATTTAAATTGGTGGGAGATGTATCTCGCTCCCCCCCTTGATCCCTCTTTTACCACAAACGTACAGTTTAGAGCAAAAAGGAAATAACATGTTGTAAGAGGAAGATATCGCATGCGCTGGGTGATCACCTTAATAAAAATGCATTCACATTGAAAAGAGGAACTTACACTTAAAACTTAAAACTATACGGTACCATTGAAAAATTAACTTATACTAAAAATGCTTATACGAAAGATATACCTGCAAATGATAACACAAATAAATCTTAATAACTTGAACAATAAGACCAGTAAATACATTAACATGGAAAGCCTAGCAACCCGTTATATCTGTCCACAAACCCATTAATTCTAGGGCGTTAAACGTCTGTGATGGCATTACAAAAGTTCTTCAATCTGATAAAAACTGACCACATGCAACTGATCCCAGTGCATGGCTGCTGTCCCTATTACAGAAGACAGGGAAGCACGTAATTAGTCAGCCAAAGTCTGTAGAGACATATCTATTTAATTTTGGATTTTATATACCGGAGGTTCCTGTATGCTACGCGTATCACTCCGGCTTACATGACAGACATCGGGAAGGCTGGCAAGGATTTACTAGTCTCTATGTACACAAACATCCTAGGTAAGCAAATTCTTATCTTAGTTTCTTTGTCCTGAAATGAATATTGCAGTAATGCAAGCAATAGCTATAAAAATAAGGCTCAGAATAAGGAGATCATCCTAAAGGATGGTCGTACTAAATGTGGTTCTATTCAAAACTGTATTTCATATTAAGTTCACACTGTGTCCTGTCCAAGCTTCACTAAGGTGGCAATGTAAGGTCCAACATACGCTGATACCTTCTCTGATATGTGTGAACTCACGTTATCTGGGGACATGTATGTTGGCTATTAAAGCCTGGTGTCGTGGTAATGAAGGGGCGTATTTACTCTGACTCCCACTACTCCTCCAATTATTGGGGTCAAATTGTGGTGGAGGCCTATCATTAGGCGGAGGTCTACTTGGTCCCCTTGCAGCATATCTGCCTCTAATATTCCCTCTTGGGAATGAAAATCTGTTGTTAGGCCGATAATGGCAATCCCTACTATAATGGCCATACTGGCCACACTGAAAACACTGCCCACTTGGCAGACGACGTTGTGGTGTTGGCCAATCAGGGTGTGGTTTCTCCTCAGAAGGTGCTGTAGGAATCAAATGGAAGTATCCTACTGCAGCCATCGCCTTCTCTAAAGGTGGGGGGGGTCCTGTACTCTGCACTAGACATCTGAAGACAGTGTCAGTAGTACTATAAGGAGGCGGTGATGTGAATTCCTTACTAATTTCTTCCTCTTTTTCTAAAAAGGCCTTTGTCATGACAAACCAACTATGAATTTGGACATGGTTTGCCAGGGTTCTTACGTCTTGCCCATTAGATTTACGATACTTGTTTTCCAGAAATGTCATAAGCTGTACGAGCAAGGGCGTGTCAAAGGAGCCTCCTGCTGGCCAAGCAAGGAAAGCATCCTTCTCTGCCCACGCTACCCACTTAGAATGGTATTTACGAATCAACTTCTCATTGGGTTTAAGCAGGGCAATGACTTTGTTCAGGGGACATGACTCACTAACCTCTCCTACCATCTTGGGATCTCTCAATATTGCAGACCAGACTACGACACAATTATTAATAATAAATTTCGTGTAGCCACTCTCTTATGAGAAAGAGTGGTTCAACCTTACCTTAATTGTAGTTTTCACCGTACCGTGAATTCACGCTTCCGGTGTGCTGTACTTCTTCAAACGCGAAGGTATTCACAGCGGGGCAGGGAGAGACAGCCTGCAGACAACTATCTAATTATCTAACTATCTAACTATCTAACTATCTAACTATCTAACTAAAGACCTATCTACTCCTTTTCGTTCCGTTCGACTGGTTACCGGTTCCTACTAAATTACTTGGGCTCCAGTGCGTTACCGCCGAAACAACCGGGATAGGGCCAGAAGGCAGCGTCAAGTCTGCCAACTGTTTTCGAACTTATTAGTACACTAACGGAAAAACCTATGACTCACTCGTATAAGACAAGTTTTGACTTACCTTTCCAGACAGCTCCACGTACGTATTCCGTGGAATACTTGATCTGAAGGCTTCTTTTTTCTGCGGCACGTAATCCCGCTTCGGGATCCACCTGACTAGTTTCTACTCCGTCTCGGCACGTATCCCGGCAAAAGCCCGGAGCCCCAGGTGGTATGTCGCAGTATTCAACTTGGGCTAATTGATTGGTACTGTACAAGATTTGCCAGACAGCAGTGCGCGCCAAGGTCTAGGAGATAATAAAAGTTACTGAACAGTTTTTTTTTCTTTTCTTTGAGAGTAAGACTTACTTCCTCAAATGCTTCCTTAGTGGTTTCTGAAGTGCTTCAGGTCTCAAAAATCTCAAAGTAGATTCTGGATGCTTCAGGGTGGGTCCCACTCCCGAACGACGGCACCCTCACTTTCTTTGATGCTGGCGATGAGATATTCCTGAAGGAATGCTTGTCCGCGATGCCCGCATTCTCCACCAATATGTTTTCCCGGCGGGAATTCGGGAAAGTAACTTCAGACAGCTTTTTGATCTAAAAGGCAAATTTATTGATAGGAAGACAAAGACAATATAGAAAGAGGAACAAGGAAAGAGGAAGTCGTTGTTTCTCTGGAGACGCAGGTCAGTAGTAAAGGACATTCAGCTTGCTTCTCAGATGCGGAGCTCTTCGGCTGGAGTTTTTAAACTTTTTGCATTGTCCAATAGAAATACATTGATGCGCATCCTGGGTGTATTATCTTCTTCTAATATCCAATTATGAACGTAACTTTATAGTCCAATCAGGTACCGTCTCTGGGGTGTTGCCTTCTTCCGGTATTGAGCTTGCCAAAGCACATGGTTGTGAAATATGTTGCCAGCAGAATCAGGAAATACATAGCTCAGGCCTAAGGCCTATATACAGAATGCACTGGCATGACATCGAAGTTAGAGGGGAACCTCCATAAAGCTAGGCGAGAGCACCATATGAGACCCCTGCCCCCCAAAATAAAATTGGTTGGGGGAAAGGTGCCTTTCAACATTAATTAGCTCTGCTCCTGGGAGCCCCAAGTCCAGTCACTAGATGTCGCCCTTGTGCAAAGACAGAGCCTCCCTTCCCCCAGGGGAGGTAAAAGCTGCCTCCATAGCATCCTTGGCTAGCCCAAGAATTCAGTGCAGGTCCTCTGCTGCCACGGAGCCACTGTGCAGGTCCAAAGAAAATGCCTTGAAGCTGTTAGGTCAAGGAAGGTCCCTTCCAGGCGCTCATTTCCCATTGGTTGTTAGAGCGGAAGACTGGAAGTCCTTCTCACCTGGTTGTTTGGGTCCAGCACATTGAAATTTCCAAAAAATGGCAAGAGCGGGCAAGACTCTGTGCTGGAAAATCGACGTGCTGAGCAGAAGGAAGTGGATGTGCTTGATTTCAGCTCTTCCACTGCCATACTTGTGGTGCAGGTTTTCCCTGGGATACAATCTGCAAGGAAGCTTATTCTCCAAAGAGAGCTAGAAGTGACTTTTTTATTTTTTACCTGCTTTGGTTGACAAAATTAAGCTAAATACACAAAAGCCATTTCATTCAGTTCCTAAATGCTCCAAGTCAGGTCTCCCGGTGGATTTACTGTGTGTGAATAGAGCTTCTGGGCGCTGTATCTAGATAGCTTCTAGTGTTTGGTTTTGCACTCTGAGTTTTCTGTTCGGACTGCGCTGTGCTTCAGTCATTGCGGAGAAATTGCAAGCAAATTGAAAGCTCTAAGCACTGTTCCAGTAGGTAATAAGTGTCTGTTTTATTTCAGGATTCAGCAGTCAGCCATACAAGCAAGTCAAGGAAGACAGAGGTGGAGGCTTATTGGCATGCGTCCAGCAGTGCACCAAAGCATGTTCAGTTTCTGTAAGTAAAACAAGCCAGATAATGTTGAAAACCTAAGACTGTTAGTGCAGAGACCTAGGAGGTGCATTGATGATGGAGAAAATGATTCATGTCGAGATGGACTTTATTTGGCCTAACATAAGAATTTCTCAGACGGATACAACACACAGGAGCTTTTGAGAACCACTAGGGCAGGGCATCCCAAACCTTTCCTGGGGACCCCACAGCCAGTTGGGTTTTCAGGATATCCCCAATGAATATGCATGGAATAAATTTGCATATCATGGAGACTCAGTTTACGCATTGTGGAGATCCTGAAAACCCGACTGATTTGGGAAGTTGTGCACTAGGGCCTGTAGTTTGTTTGATCTCTCACACATCATCTTTGGACACAGAAAGGGTTGAATTAGCATGGGTTTGAAACTTGTGAGCAGCAGAGCCAAATGCCAAGGTTTCAACCCCTGCTGCTGTCTGTTTGCCAACTGTTGTATGCTTGCCCCTCAGCCATTTCAGATCCAATCAGGCTGCAAACTCTTAAGGAGTTTCCTTGGGCATATTTTAAGTATCAGTAGGGGAACAGGTTTGTAGGATGTCGTTGTCCCCTAGGTGTGAGGAAAGGGGATTGGGAGAGAAGCACACTTTTTTTTTTTAAGTAGCTGGAATGCAGCCCTGAGGAATGGAGCTAAAAAATCACAAAAAGCACAGCAAGATTTTCTGGTAATTCTTGTGTGGGGTCTAATAAATAGAATCTCAGACTAGCAAATTATCCATTCTTTGCCATCAGAGTATGTTAGAGGAGCACAGTGTCGTCTTCCTTGGACTTGGCAAGCGTTCCTTGGGACCTGTTTGAGTTCTGGAAAGTTCTTTCTGTCAGCCTGCGAGTACATGGCTGTGATAGGATTCGGTCTGAGCAGTAACTCTGCGTCCCTGTACTGTCCATTCGCCCTGCTTTCTTTTTGCAGCCAGTCTGTACTACCAAACCCAACCCTTTGCTGTGAAATAAACCTCAGTTCTGTTGCTGGTGCTCGCCACGCATATCCTTTTTCTTTCTTTGCTTTGGCACGTTTTGGCCTGTAAGCGCACGTTAACTAAGGGGAAGGGCTTAGCGTACAGGCTGAAACAGATGAAGGCAGAAAACCCAAGACGGCAAGCGGAGAGCATGCTGCGGATTTTTGCCTTTTAAAATCGTTGTCTGGCCAGCGCCGTGGGGAGGCAGGCGCAGAAGTGTGTGTGTATGGGGGGGAGGGATTTCAGGTTCACTGTATGCACGTCCAGCAGCCTGCCCTGCTCCCCCGGTGCTATCCATTTTCCCCATGGGGAAAAGTTCGTACGTATGCGCTGTTGGCAGTGCACTTGCTTTCCCCACTGTGCACCTGAGGCAGTTTTGGGGAGGGGGGGTACCGCGTTCTGCGGGTAAACTCCCTTGAAAATGTATCCCCCCCTCTGCAATGTCAGAACAAATGCTTATGCCATCATGTTCAGCATGAATGCCAAGCATGGGTGGTGAAAAGTCTGCTGAAACATTGAGGGCTGTTTTTCAGAGTCACTGTTGTTGAAAAATATAAAACCTTCTCCGTAAAGATTCCAGGACCCATCGTGTCCCAACCCGGCGCTCCTCCGCTAACAACGCATTCACCCACAGCCAGATCCCCCTCCACGTCTTCGCCAGCTTCCCACCTCACCAAACGGGTAAGTGCTGCGTCCCTTCTGCACTTGGTTTCCAGGACTGGGGTGGTGCGTGTGGAAAAAGAAAACCTTTTCTGGCACTTTCTCGAGTTCTTTTTAAACCTTCAGTGGGAGGCTGCCAGGGTTACTGCACTGGGTCTCTCTCTGGCCGCCACAGACCTGCTGTGCTGGGTGGTGTTTGATGTCGATGGAGACAGAATTCCTCCCGTCCGCTGCCTCGGGCCCGTGGGTGAATATTTGACTGGGAGAAGTCTTTTGGATGCCCCAGGAACTCCTCTGCCATTATTTTCAATAGATATTTTGCACTAATGTAGAGTGAAGGAAACCTTTTGGGGAAAAAATGTATTTTTTTTTTATTTGACTTCAGGACTTCCCCTCCCCCCCCCCCCAACTAAAAAAATAAAATAAAATAAAATGAAGAAAGCATCCCGTATGAGGAATCCCTTAACAGTGAGTAAGAGGAGTTCTCGTCCCCACAGACTGTGCCTGTATATCGGAGGTAGAGCTGTGCGTGTTATCTATGGGTGCAAGGTTCATCTTTCCAGGTAGTGAAGCGAGATTTTTTACTGCCCCTACATCGTTGAACCAAACTCTGTGCATTTAGCTGCATTCGCTGGCTTCTTAAGCTAATGACAAACAGCAAAAGACAGAAAATAATTTCCATTAAGCACCCTCCGTAGTGAGCGTTTTCCCATATATGAGAGAGGTAGAAAACCCTTAATTCACTGGTTCCCCCTCCCACCTGTGACTTACGGCTGCTGGTTTCATTGGCTGACACATGGACTGTGCAGCTTTTACTAATTCTCTGTTGGAGCCTTTCTGGAAGCCACCTGCCGGTGGATACAGTCTGGAAAATTCTGGGTACAAGGATTTTCCAGATATACTCTGCAGATTCCTTAGCATTGGGTGTTGTGTGTTTTTGTTTCAGAACCCCTCTTTCGAATTTTGAATCGTGTTTTTTGGTATCCATTTCTCAAGAGGAAATGGCAAAGGTACAGGAATACCTTGGACAGTCAACTTCAATGCAGACATTAACTGCTGTGTTTGGGAATTCAGCCATAGGGGCCAAGTTCCCTAAAAGCACTAATGCACATTTTTAAGAGGCTCCATTAATGTCAGGGGGACCTACTTATTAAGAACATATTTTGGAAAGCAGGCCCCATAGTTTTCTAGCTGTAAATTGTGTGCCAGCTGGGGAAGGACTTCTTCATTCCAGTGCAACCCAGCTCTTAGTGAGGGGTTAGCTTTCACCTAATGAAAGGCTGTAGCGGACAGAGAAGACCGTGATTAGAAACTGCTCTGTGGGCATGGTCCATCGCCATGCTAATGAGACACGTGAAACAAGACCTCGTTATACCTCCAGAATTACAGGCCATTTATTTGAGTATTCTTTAAAGCTTTAATTTGCAGCTAAACTCTTTCATTTCTAACCCCACAATAACAGTGCCTTCTAATTTAGGATCAGTAATTTATGGGTTCAGAATTGGGGAAAAAAAAAAGTTAAATTCTGTGTTGGTACAGAAAAGCCCTTTCTTTGGTTTAATGGGGGCAGTATCCCATGGCTGGCCATAGTGGGCTGCTTCAGTGGTCTTTGCTTTCTGTTTACTCGTCTAGTTCAATGCCACAGGCTGCGGGAGCACCAGGTTCTGCGTGCGGAGCCCCCTGAGCTGCGACCCTGAGACCGATGCCCGCTGTTTCTTTCTGTCCTTCACGCGGGAGGAGCACTCTGTGCTGGCCGAAATGAGCGGTCCCGGGGAGGGATACGTGGCCTTTGCATTCTCACACGACCAGTGGATGGTGAGTATTTTCAAGGGCTGAAGCCTTTGCTCCACGATATCGCAGAGCTGACTTGAGCCAGTTGGCAGCTTCACTTCTTGACTGACTGACAAGAGGCCAAAATGGCATGGCCGAACAGAAGAAGGGAATGTGAGCGTTCTGGGGAAGGGATACAGAGGCAAGATAAAACAGGTTTGAGCTTTCGTTGAGGTCAGGTATTTATAGTGCACATGAACCACCGCGGCAGTAAAACATCCCTTTCCTTCGGCTGCTATTGCTCGCCTCGTGGCCTTGGCCTGCTGCGATTCTTATGAAGGCTACGACCCCCTGTGGTGTCCTTGATGTATGGAACTTCATTGTAAGGAAGGCACAGCCCTCCTCGTTGACAGGCACTGCCGTGAAAGACTCCACGGCAGAAACCTGTAGAAGAGACAACTGTTAAAAGCTGCTCGGGTGAACCCAGGTTAGGTGGATGAAATACCACTCTCTTACTGTTGTGGAGTGGTGTTTTTTCTTACTGTCGGGCAGCAGTGAAACAGAGACCAAAATCCAACAGCTCCACGATTTCTCTCTCCAGCGAGGGGCTGAGATTCCACTCTAGTTACGCTTTGACCGAACCAGCTCTTGTGTCTTAGCATTGAAAGTTCTTCCCTGGGCTGAATTTTCTTAAAATTCTGCCATTATTGAATTGATTCAAGTTGATGTCTATTGACACACAATTAACATGTGATACATGCACGCCAAAAAATGTTATATATACATAACATTAAAAGCATAAATGTAAATGTCCCTAAAAGCTCTTGCTAAAACAAATTTTAATTTTAGAATTCTCTGTTGCCTGCCATTGGTCTGCACAAACTCTAGAAGTTTTGGCTGTGCTTTATGTAAATAGATGTGTAAAATCACACAAGTTTCTCCAAGAAATGTGTAATGGAAAAAAAAAATGTAAATTCATGCTAGACAGGTGTTTACTGTGGTTCATTGTAAGAAAGTTCCACCGTGTGTGCTATGTACAGAATTCCAGACATGCAAGCAGCACTGCACAGCTCCGTTAGTTGTATCGTAAAGAAATGGTGTGAAGTTTGTAACTGACTTCCCTAAAATTCCCATGGAGCCCTAGGAGTAGCCATGTTTAATGCAGCGTCTTGTAGAACTGGATCTGATTGGCCCTGTGATACCATTGCTCATATGGACCTGTCACCTACAGTCAGTGGGAAGGTAATCTGTGGCTAACGTAGTTGCACCCGGGCTTCTGGGAAGTTGCAGAGGTGGTGGTACCAAGAATTTAAAAATAGTGATGTGCCAGCAATATGCATTTTGAAAATGGACTTTATTTGATAGTAGAAAACAGAAATGGAAAGCCTTTTCTTGACTAGCTGGAGTTAAATGTTGCAGGACTCACCATTCTTTGGTGTTCTGGTGAAATTCTGCACATACTTACTTTTCTCCATTTAATGCTGCAGTGATTTAATATGAGCTACTATACCAATGCATGGGGCTAAAGAGAGACATTGGACTTAATACTTATGCTGACATATTTCAAAGTAGTCTGTAAAACTGACTTTTGCTGAGCAAACAAACCATATGTAAGCATATACCAGTAGTTAATTTCTCTCCAAACCTTTAAATTACAACAGACTCTGAGCTGCATTTTTCAGGATGTTAGGGAAGCTGCCATTTCCAACTTTTATGCCTAAGTGAGCAAGATCCTTGATCTGTTGCGGGTTTATTGCAGGGTGACGATGATGCGTATTTGTGTGTGGCAGAAGATCAGCGTATTCGGATCACACCTGCGTTCCTGGCTGGGCGCAGTTATCCTGAGCTGGACTCGGAGGTACAGTTAAAGATCCTTTTCCATTCCTCCGTAGGGGTTGCAAGCATGAGCAGCCCTTCGTTTCATGCCATGCCTTGATGTACCTAGCTGGCTTTGATGTTGGCGCTCTTCTCTGAATTATCCCTTGGGAATCGCTGTTCACATGTAAACGTCAGAATTGGCTGCTTGTGACGTCTAACTTGTATTTTCTTGGCTTACTGATCTAAGTAGTGAGGTTGCTTTGTTAGTCCACTTGGATACATGGAAATAAAGGTCAGAAGGAAAGTTGTAGGTGATGACTTTTATTGTCTTGTTAGGCAGTTTATTTTTTTGACTCACAACGTCTCAGAGAAGAAGGGACAGGAAGATCCAGGGAGGTGGTATCTGGCGGAGGGAATATCCTCTTGACTCTTCAGACAGGTCTTGGGTTATGATCCTCTTTGTGGAAATATGACCTGGCTGTGACTGGTGTACTGCTTCCTCATTAGATTGGCTCAGTCGGTTATTTTTGCATCCTTTTTGTGCAATTCAGCTGCAGTTACCGGCAGAGAGGTTGCTACCCCTAGGCATGGTCAGATAGCAGGGAGCAGGGTGTGTAAGTCTGAAACACACTGGCAAACATTCCAGCTTTCATATTATAAAAACAAAGTAATTTTCAAACCTTTCTTGTGTTTGCATAATTTTATTTTTATATTGGGTGAGAAAAGGGATCTAGGGATGAGATCTCGGGGATGGGCAAAAGAGGAGGAGAGGACAAGGGATGGGTGGGGGAGAAAGGAGGAGGAATAGGAATGGGGTAAAGAGAAGGTGAAAGGACTGGGGATGGGAAGGAAAGAGAACTGGTAATGGGGGGGGGGGAGAGGGGGAGAGGATGGGAAATGTGGAAGGTAGAGGAAAAGGGGAAATCAGGAATCTGAGATAAGAGGGAGAGGGATGGAAGTTCTGGGATTGGGAGAGGGAATGGGATGGGTTCCAGGATCTGGGGGATAGAATCTAAGATCAAGGGGGAGAGAACTGGAATTGCAGTGGGTGGAGGATGGGGAAGGAGAGGAGGGAAGGTATCTCTACTGTGCTCTGGTCCTGCTCCCCCTCTCTAACCTCTCAGTTTGGTGCACACACACCAGCACCAATATGCCTGGGAGGGGAGGTGCTGGATCAGGAAGCAGAGGGGTATTCTCGGCTGAGTGAGATTGTGTACAGCTGGAAGGCAAATCTTCAGCAGCTGCTGCCCTAGGCACAGGCCTATTTCCTAGCTTTAGCAGATGTACTCAGGAACAATGGGTATAGTGTGCTCCTGATAGCAGTTGGAGACAGAGTCAGATTTCAATCTGACGTCACCATCAGTACATATACCCCTGCAGGAAGCTCTGCTCTTCAGTATTTCTCAGTCTCCATAGCAGTTCGGCTTGCAGCACCATCAGTACATATACCCCTGCAGGAAGCTCTGCTCTTCAGTATTTCTCAGTCTCCATAGCTGTTGTACGGCTTGCAGCAGAGGGAAATGGCAGGAGGCCTGACGGAGTCTCTCTAGGAGAGGGTTCGTCTTCGGTTCCCCTGTGACACCAGTGCCCGGGATGGCGAGCTCCTTCAAGCTGTGAGCCACAAGGTCTGATAGCTCGTCTTTGGAGAAAAAACGCGATCAAGGAGAAAAAACAGCGATCAAGGAGAAATGGCGTCGGCGACCACACGAGCAACGCTTGCACAGCGTTAGAGTATTCAAACCAAAGAAAATTTCAAACAAGAAGAAATCTTACCTCTACAGATGAGCCCCACACTTCTGCGGTGATACCTATGGGTCCCTCCCCCAGTCGAGAATTCCTGAGGTGATTTCTGTGATCCCTCAGAGGTAGGCCTCGGTCTGGCAGCAGGTTCACGGCGTGGACTTAACCCCGGCAACGGGAGCGGCTGAGAGGCAGCGGGTGCAACACTGAGCGTGACGGTGAAGGTACTCTTCCCTCTCCCCCCGCAGCTGGAGACCGCCCGGAATGAGAACGGGAAACGCCGAGACAAGGTAAGGTAGAAAACTTTCTAAAAGTTTCCGGTCTCCGAGGTTCAGAAAGCCACACAAATTGCCAGTTGGCGTCTGTGCGATCGGGTTGATCAGCCCCATCCGGGCTAGACCCTGATCCGATACGAGGGCCCTCCCACGTGGAGACACTTCGAGGTAGTCGCCATATTGCTCGTGTGGTCGCCGACGCCATTTCTCCTTGATCGCTGTCCTGTCCGCTTAACTGAGCCATGTGCACAGAGACGAGCTGGGCGTACATCTTACTTGTGCACATATCGGCGTGTGCATAAGTGCCGTGCACACAGCGACACGCACGAGGGGGCCGGGCGCACAGCCACACACTCAACAGTGCTGGGCGTATAAGCTCAGTCTGTGCGCACAGCGGCACACGTATCTTTGTGAACGCTCATCTCGATATACGCGCACCCGGCACGCATAACTAAGCCTCCCGGCACGCGCAGTATACGGGGCTTTCTGCTACCCTATGCACACAAACCATGGCACCACCAGCCAAGAAGGTCAAAGCACAAGCCCTCTGCCCAGCCTGCCACATAAGAACTGCACAGCATGAAGAGGCCACGACCCTGTGCCGACAGTGCGAGGAGGCTCTGAGAGAACCAGGTCAAGGCCCTCCCTAGCCAGTACAGGAATCTGGATCCACCGATAGTACACCGGACCTCTCCACCCCCAGCGCCAGCCTCCCCCAATCGGGGCTCCCTGGGGACGCAGCGGCTTTCAATTTAGACCCAGGATCCTTTTTCTGGGTAGAATTCTTTAAGTCTTCACACCTTCGCCCACATGCAACTGGTGCCACAGATGACACAACCACAGCCTCCTCCAGAGGACCCTAACCTCCCAGGGCCCTCTAGGCCCCCCCGAGACGTGCCTCTATCGGCCAGAAGCTGGTAGAGGCACGTCTACTGGCCAGAAGCCCTCCTTTAGAAGCCAGAAGCCGTGTCCGGGGACACGAACACCTCTGATGAGGATCAAGAATCTCTGGAAGAAGGGGAAATCCCTCCAGGAACTGAACCTTACCGAACCATGCCGCGTTTTTTCTCCAAAGACGAGCTATCAGACCTTGTGGCTCACAGCTTGAAGGAGCTCGCCATCCCGGGCACTGGTGTCACAGGGGAACCGAAGACGAACCCTCTCCTAGAGAGACTCCGTCAGGCCTCCTGCCATTTCCCTCTGCTACTAGCCGTACAACAGCTGATTGACCTGGAATGGGAAGCCCTGGAGGTCAGTTTCAAAGGCAGATGGGCCCTAGAAGCCCTCTACCCACTGGAACCCTCAGCCAAAGATCTCCTGGCGTTTCCCAAAGTGGACACCATGGCCTGCGCGGTCCCAAAGCACACTACCATCCCAGTTGAGGGAGGAGCGGCACTCAAGGATGCCCAGGACAGACGTCTGGAATCCATCCTTAAATAGTCATTTGACGTTTCAGCTATGTCACTACAGATTGCTGCCTGCTGTGGCGTGGTAACATGCGCCTGCTTATCCATGACCAGGAATGCCGCCACGCTTGTCAAAGCACTAGAACCAGCGGTATCCTTCCTCACGGATGCGATCTCTGACCTGGTACGCACCTCAGCCAGGGGCATGTCATCCGTAGTGGCAGCCAGAAGGCAACTATGGCTCCGAAGTTGGTCAGCTGACGCGACTTCCAAGACGAAACTCACGAGAATGCCCTTTATAGGAGCTCTCCTTTAGAAGTGAACTGGAGAAGTTAGCCGACAAATGGGGCAAATCCCCAGTACCTCGGCTACCGGAGGACAAGAACAAAAAAAGCCAACACCCCTCTCCCCGATTACCTAAGGGCAGAGGATCACAGTGTTTCAGACCCTACAAGAATAAATATCAAGCCCCTTGCCCCGCAGGCAGGGCCAGTCCTTTCGGAACAAACACAACAAGAGGGGAGCCGGCCCTGGCACAGGCCCCAGCCACACCCCACAATGAGAATCAGCTGACCCATCCACAGGAAGAAGCCATAGGGGGCAGGCTTGCCCTATTCTACCAAAGATGGGTCGAGATAACAGTGGATAAGTGTGTCCTAACCATCATTCAAGAGGGATACTATCTGGACTTCCACAACATCCCTCCGGACAAGTTCGTGAAATCTCCTTGCCATGTACCCTCCAAGAGGACAGCAGTGGAAACCACACTGGCCAAATTGCTCGCCCTAAAGGCCATAACACCGGTGCCCATGCAACAACAAAATACTAGGCACTATTCCATCTATTTTATCGTCCCCAAGAAAAAGGGAACGTTCCGCCCCATCTTGGACCTCAAGTCGGTCAACCGCTACCTGAGGGTACCACACTTCTGCATGGAAACCCTGCACTTGGTCATAAAGACGATACAGCTGAGAGAATTCCTTACATCTCTGGACCTGTCAGAAGCATACCTGCATATCCCAGTCCATCACGAGCATCAGCACTTCTAACGCTTCGCGATCCTGGACCACCACTACCAGTTCCGGGCGCTACGCTTCGGGCTCGCCACAGCCCCTCGGACGTTCACCAAAATTATGGTGGTAGTAGCAGCGACACTGAGGAAAGAGGGAATCCTCGGTCACCAATATCTGGACGATTGGCTGATCAGGGCAAAATCTCCAGAGGAAAGTTATCAGGCGACCACCAGAGTCGAGGCTCTACTGGAGAACCTCAGGTGGGTTGTCAACACAAATAAGAGCTGTCTACATCCCTCCCAGTTTCTAGAATATCTGGGAGTCCGGTTCGACACCAGACAAGACAAGGTAATTCTTCCTCCTACAAGGAGAAGAAAACTGACAAACCAATTGCGAAACCTGCTAACAAGTCTTCGCCCCACAGTATGGGACTACCTTCAAGTCCTCAGCCTTATAACATCAACCCTGGAAGAGGTCCCATGGGCAAGAGCTCACATGCGACCGCTACAGCGCTCCTTACTGTCACGGTGGAACCCGATGTCCCAGGACTACTTTGTGCAGAACCAGCTCCAATTGTATCTACAAGAAGACCATCTGAGCAAGGGAGTAAGGCTGTCCCCACCGACCTGGACCTTGCTCACCACGGTCGCGAGTCTATGAGGGTGGGGAGCCCACTGCCAGGAACTGACTGCCCAGGGGCAATGGGACAAGGAAGAGTCGGGATGGAACATCAACTGACTGGAAACCTGGGCAGTCAGACTAGCCTGCTTACGGTTCAGTCACAGACTTCGAGGCGAATCTGTCAGTCATGTCAGACAACGCCACGACAGTTGCCTACATCAACTGCCAGGGAGAAACCAGAAGCCAACAAGTGTCCCTGGAAATAGATCCCCTAATGGCGTGGGCGGAAGCAAACCTACAAAGGATATCAGCCGCCCACATTGCGGGAAAGGACATCATCACTGCGGATTACCTCAGCAGAGAAAGTCTAGACCCAGGGGAATGGATGCTGTCGACCACAGCCTTCCAGTTGATAGTAAACCGCTGGGGAATCCCAGCCATGGATCTCCTGGCAACCTGGTCCAATGCCCAAGTCTCCAACTTCTTCAGTCGCAGACAAGAACCACAATCTCAAGGGATCGATGCCCTCGTCCAGACCTGGCCACAGGAAGACCTGCTATATACGCCTTCCCCCCCCACCCCCGTGGCCACTACTGGGTGGAATCATCCGCAAGATAGAACACCACAGGGGGCTAGTACTTCTAGTGGCCCTGGCCTGGCCAAGAAGGCCATGGTATGCAGACATGCGAAGACTCGTGACTGTGAGCCCCCTCCCTCTACCTCCACACAGGGATCTGCTCTCGCAGGGCCCGATCCTCCACGAAGACCCAACTCTATTCTCTCTTATGGTCTGGCCATTGAGAGGTCATGCCTGAAGAAGAGCGGATACTCAAGGGTGGTTATTAAGCTTGGTGCGAAGACCGCGACATCCTTCTGCGGACAGTCAAAATTCCCACAATCCTGGAATTTCTGCAGGACGGATTACAGAAGGGGTTGTCCCTCAACTCCATCAAGGTTCAGGTGGCCACGTTGGCCTGCTTTGGAGCCAAAGTGGAAGGCACCTGCCTAGCATCTCATCCGGATGTCTCCCGCTTCCTGAGAGGGGTCAAGCAGATTCGACCACACCTAAAGTGGCTGGTATCACTATGGAACCTCAATCTAGTACTAGACTTCCTAGCGGGAGCCTCCTTAAGACCTATCCATGGTCTGTCCCTACGACTCCTAACCTTGAAGACGGCATTCCTAGTGGCAATATGTTCGGCCCGTCGCATCTCTGAACTTCAAGCACTATCCTGCCGAGAACCATTTCTCAGGTTCACACTGGGATCCATACAGCTACGCACGGTCCCCTCCTCCCTCCCAAAAGTGGTTTCTCACTTCCATCTAAACCAAACCATCTCGCTACCATCTCCAGACGAACACAAGGACTCGTAAGAATCTCGCCGTCTTCGCCGTCTTAACATCGACAGACTCCTAGTCAGATACCTAGAAAGGTCGGAATCCGTACGAAAGATGGATCACCTATTCGTCCTTCACAGCAGGAAGAAACAAGGGGAAGCGACCTCGCGGGCAACCATAGCCCACTGGATCAAAGAAGTAATCAAGGCGGTCTAAGTAGAGGCAGGCAAGCCTCCGCCTCCACAAGTCAAGGCCCATTCCACTAGAGCCCAGGCAGTGTCCTGGGCGGAAACTAGGATGCTGTCACCCGCTGAGATCTTTCGGGCGGCAACATGGTCCTCCATTCACACCTTCTCCAGGTTCTACCACCTGGATGTCCAGGCTCAGGACACAGCATTCGCAAGGGCAGTACTAAGTGGGCCATGGACAGCCTCCCACCCAGTTCGGAAGTAGATTTTGTACATCCCATTGGTTCTGAATCCATCTGCTACCCACTAGGAAATGGAGAAATTACTTACCTGATAATTTTGTTTTCCTTAGTGTAAACAGATGGACTCAGTATCCCGCCCACGGCTGCTTCCAAACACTGAACCTCGGGTGACAATCCCCGAGAGCAAGACAAACACGGGTAAGCCATACTTTCTGCTAATTAAGACACCCATAGTTACCGGGTGTCGACGTTTGTCGGTTGAGTGCACTGGCGGTCTCCAGCTATAAGCCACAAAAACCAGTTCACGTTAATCATGTTAATCAAAATTAATCAAATTATCCAGACACACATATATCCACAATTGCTTTTCAAAGAGAACACTGAAGAGCAGAGCTTCCTGCAGGGGTATATGTACTGGTGGTGATGACAGATTGAAATCTGACTCTGTCTCCAACTGCTATCAGGAGCACACTATACCCATTGGTCCTGAGTCCATCTGCCTGCACTAAGGAAAACAAAATTATCAGGTAAGTAATTTCTGCAGTGTGACTACTGATAAATCCAGGCCTGGTTACCACCCCTTCTGGGTGGAGATTTTTATAGCCAGACTGAATCCTTCCAGAAGACATGTGCAGTATTGCTGGTTTCTGTGCCTATTACAAAAAAAAAAACAAAAAACCAACCTGAAATATTTGTCCCGGAAAAATGTACTGAGCAGCAGCTGCTTCTGTTTCCAGCTAAATTTGGAAATGGCAGCCAGTTAGAGAGCAGCTGCTGCCCGTGTCCTCCAGTCAGAAAGCAGTCCACTCAGTCGCCACTTTCTGATTGGAAAGCAATTAACCTGCTGCGAGAACAGGAAACCCAGATCATACGTCGAAGGTTCTGCAAGCATTCTGTGGACTTGACAGGGGTCTAGGCTGGTACAAAGCCTGGGCTAGCTGGTGTAGAAAGTTGCTGTGATGTTTTTGTGCCAGTTCTTTGATTTGTTTATTCTTCTGAGATGTGCACACCTTTATCCCCTGAGATCAGTCCGGGTTGCAGCTTGTATGTTTGCATCTCGTGGGTTAAATGGAGCCAGCAGCTCGGTCTGGGCTTAGTACTCAAGGGGGGGGGGGAGAGGGGAGGATGGACACATTAAAAACTGTGCTTTTGGCACATGGATTCCACTTTAGACTTCAGCAAACATAACCATTGCAGTTCAATAACTGAGTTAATGGTTCTGGAAAGAGGCACCGTGAGAACAGCCGAGTGACAGACCTTTATGTAGAAGACCTGTTTTAAACGCCATTTCTAAAGCAAACACATGGAAGCTCCTTCAGGATGGTCGGCATTAGAGGATGCTGCTGAGCCCGTCTTGTATTTATTTCTCAGGCGGCGCTGCAGGATTTAGCCTGGAGACTGGCTGATGGCGTGATGCAGTGCTCCTTCAGAAGAAACCTTCGCCTCCCCGCTTACAAAAGACGGTTTGACCTTGACGCTGCTTACTACATATTTCTCGCGGACGGAGAATCCAATGATGGTAAAGTTCTCTTGTTCTGAAAGAGAATCCATTCAGAGTTTAGTGGGTATTTTGTTTTAAAATTTGGAGTCATTTGATTTTTCTCTTAAGATAATAGCATTAATTGTACAGATGGTTAATCAGGGAAGGGGATACAAAAAAAAAGCCTTTAAAAGAGTTTGAAGGATTTTGCCATGAGGCCTGCTGTTCTCGCTAAGCATCGGAAGATGCAAATAAACTAAATCCAGAGATATGCAGCATGGATCAAAAAGACAGCCCAAAATCCTCTGCTAGGTCACTCGTGATCCACTCTCCCCTTTCCCCCCACCACTTGTGGTCAGGAATGCCTTCGGTGGTCAAATGTTAGATATTTTACATGTATCTATTACAATAGGCATAGTAGGGGCAATATTCAAAGGTTTTTACGCAGGTGCAGGTGTAAATCTGCATTTTGGACATTGCCCCTCCCCCACCCTCTGTATGTGGGCGAGAGACTGCGGACAGTTTCACGGAAAGTGCATGCAGGGACTTTATTTTCAGATCTCCTTGCCTGCTTTTGATCCCACGCTTCGCTCGCCGTTCACGTTTTCAAGGCGTTTCCCTTTTGAAAGTGAGCTTGCAGTTTGTATCTGCGAGGCTCTGAGCACGGCAGGGAGACTGAAAATGGCCCTCAACACACATGGTGGCTGCACATTCAGTAAAGCTGTAGTCTTGTTCATTGTGGGATAAGGGATTTGATAAATGCATTTTGGAGACTAAAAGACAGAATGAGCCTGAAGAATGCAAGAGAGTAGAGGGAGAGCCAGGCTTGAAATCAGGCGCCAGGCCCTCTGTGTGACGCTCATTGGGGAAACGACCTCTGAAGTTCTGTGTCCAGTTCAGGAGGCCAGATCTCTAATGGAGGTGTTTAGAGGAGGGCTCCCAAAATGCTCCAAACAGTAGCCTGTACCCAAATCCCTATGAGGTGAGACTGAAGGGCCTATGTATGCATACTATAGAGAAGGGGGTGAGGAGGGTAGTAGGAAAGGGACTTTCCTACTACCCTCCTCACCCCCTTTTTGCAGTAGGAAAGGGACTTTCCTACTGCAAAATGCTTACTTCTGAGGTACTTGAAAGGAAACTGTAGAACCAACCGTCATGGTATTGGGTTGAAAAGGGGGGTAGATTGAGGAGCAGCATAAGGAAATATTACTTCCCAGAACAGGGGACAGCTTCTCAGTGCAGGTAGTGAAGGTAAAAATAATAGTGGCATTCATGAAAGCACAGGATGATGCCTAGCTGCAAGGAAGCGATGAAAGTAACGCCAGAAGTAATGTAGAGGAAGGGAACATGGATGGAGTTAGGTGCATCTTGAGGTATGTATTTATCGGTCATGGTTTTATATTTCTATGAATAAATTGTATATTGGGCACTAAGTAGTTTGGCATAACAGAAAATTACCCAGCAAAAGCCTACATGTCTTCACAGTTTGTATTCTGTAGTAGTAGAAGTTAAGATTTCCTTTGGTAATGTAGACCAAGTTTTCCTTTCCGTGTCTCTCTGCTCATCACGTGGATGCAGCCTTCTCATAGAGAATTCCTTGTATAGTTGGACATCACTGCTAAAGTTCCCCTCCTCTTTCTTTTTATTATTTTATTTTTTTAGGTCTGCTTTCCAGACATAATCACCAGCCCTTGATAACCAGCAGGAAATTCGATATCACAGCTTCCCCCGAAGACATCGGTGGATCCCGCTCTCCTCTGATTATAAAAGTTCATGGCAAGTTCTTCTCCTCGTGTTTTCCTAAGTCGCTGTCAGAATAGGGAAGGTTCGCTGGGCGTAATGGTGCAAATTTCCAGTGGTTGTATTGGTCCTGGAGAAAACATGATTACATTTTTATTTTTTTCCCAGGTGCTGATTTGGACCAATAGATATAAGAATTGTCTAAATTTAATGTGGATGAGCTTTGGAGAGCCCCGATGTAGGGCCAGGTCACTGAGGCTCTTATCCCATTCTCTTCCTATGGCGAACAAGTTAGAGTCGAGCCTGCAGGCTTTTGTAGAGGAGACTCCGTGTCCTTTTTGAAAGCTGACACACAACACTCTTTAGATCTTAAGTTGGTCCAATTAGTTATTAAAACCTTCACAGACTCCTAACATTAAGTAAATTATCTCTGAGCAGAGTTTACTTTTGTGACCAGAGTTAATAAAGAAAATATATAGTGATTTGAAATGTGTACTGCATTGTGGAGATGGGGCTTTAAAGTTGCTCCAGTTTCATCAGAAAACATTCTGCATTTGGAAAGGGCTGAACGGCTGGTGCTCTACGCCAAATCTATTTAAAGTTGCACTGTTACTTAGCATGCAGCTGCTGTAAGCGTTAAGGTTATACAGGAAAAGATATGTAAGAAGGCGTGCTTTGGTTGATGGTGAGGCAGAAGGCTCAGGCTGGCTCAGGCCCAGGATTAGGAAGCAGAGTGGCTTTTCTTTGCTCCCTGCTGTCTACTCTGGCTTCGCCCTTCTTTTCCTGTTCCCTGTAGAGACCAGGAGGGATGGAACAGGGAGTAGAGCAGTTTCTTTGCTCTGCCTCTTCCAGCCTCACCCCCTCCTCTCCAGTGCTGCAGCAGGAAGCAGAAGGCTGTTCTCTGATGAGTGAGATTCAGCACAGCTGGGAGACTGCAAATCTAATGTGGACTTGCTGTTCCACCAGGCTTTTGCCGCCCTAGACTCAGGCCTAGTGTGCCTGTTTGGGAAGTCCAGGCCTGCAGCCAGCTAATTGTTCTTTTGCCCAACTAGACTTAACCAGCTATATCATCCGGCTAGCTTTCAATGTCAGATTTAGCTAGTTTACTTAGCCGGCTTTCATAACTCCTCTGTTACCCCACAGGAGTGCCCCTAACTTATCCAACTAAATTCTAGCTGCTTACCTTATAAGCCGGCTAGAATTTAGGTGGATAAGTGCCCAAATATTCATTTAGCTGGCTAACGGCTTTTAAATATGGAGCTTCATGGGATTAACAATCCAGGGGCTAGATGCAGAGTAAGACTATATGCTTACATATGGTCTGTCTTTACACCTGTAACGTGTCGTGCCTTCTGCGGGGCTCAGCTGCAGAAGACTACTGTGGGGCTAATGCGACCATCCTGTGCTTGACTGTAACTGGGTTATTTATTTATTTTATTAGGCATATTGATGTTTGTTGCTTGGATGACCACAGTTAGCATCGGAGTTCTCGTTGCTCGTTTCTTCAAACCTGTCTGGCCTAACTCAAAGCTGTTTGGAGAGAAGGTTTGGTTTCAGGTGAGCAAATGAAAAAGCTTTTAAGTTAGTGATGAGAATGGTTCAATTCTTCAGAGGGACTGGACCAAAATATCATGTTCCAGCTTTCGGTGCGATCTTCTCATGTGTGTGATATCGCTCGCCAGTCACAGCACACCGTATGCTCAAAGAAGGGTGGGATGAGATCTCCCCATGCAGGTTATCTAGTTTGCTAGTGTCATACACAAAAGGGATTTGGTAACAGGTTGCATAAATTTCCCAGCAAATATGTGCATGAATTACACCAGTTTTCAAAGCAAACTTGACACATGTAAGGTTGCTTTGAAAATTATCCCATCAGAGCTAGCCATGTACAGCTATATCCACTGTTACTTCCAAAAGTGTACGTGAAAGTGTAAAGCTCTGCCCCGGGAATGCCTCCGCTCACTCCGGGTCAACTTAGGTACATATGGGTCATACAGCCCGTAAGGGTACCCGCAGGCCATTTGAGGGTAAAGCACTGTTTAACCTGTGGCAAGGCCTTTTAAAAATGACCTTCAAAATTCTGGGGCACTAGAGATCAGAAGATAAAATAGACTTCTGGGTACAATTAAAGCAAAAAAAAAACTGGGGCATAATATCAGAAATCCATTTTTAAAATTAAAACAGCCCATCTAGTGACTTGTCTTGAGAAATGTGGGCTGTGCGCTATTGCTTCACAAATCTACTTTTTTTGAAGGGGTGAATAAACGTGTGGACAAAGGTGAACCGGTAGATGTAGTGTATTTGGATTTTCAGAAGGCGTTCGACAAAGTCCCTCATGAGAGGCTTCTAAGAAAACTAAAAAGGCACGGAATAGGAGGCGATGTCCTTTTGTGGATTGCAAACTGGCTAAAAGACAGGAAACAGAGAGTAGGATTAAATGGTCAGTTTTCTCAGTGGAGGGGAGTGGGCAGTGGAGTGCCTCAGGGATCTGTACTTGGACCAGTACTTTTTAATATATTTATAAATAATCTGGAAAGGAATACGACGAGTGAGGTGATCAAATTTGCAGATGACACAAACTTATGCAGAGTAGTTAAATCTCAAGCGGATTGTGATAAATTGCAGGAGGACCTTGCGAGACTGGAAGATTGGGCATCGAAATGGCAGATGAAATTTAATGTGGATAAGTGCAAGATGATGCATATAGGGAAAAATAACCCTTGCTGTAGTTACATGATATTAGGTTCTATCTTAGGAGTTATCACCCAGGAAAGAGATCTAGGCGTCATAGTGGATAATACATTGAAATTGTTGGCTCAGTGTGCTGTGGTGATCAAAAAAGCAAACAATGTTAGGAATTATTAAGAAGTGAATAGAAAATAAAATGATGGATGTCATAATACTTCTGAATCGCTCCATGGTGAGACCGCATGTCTTATACTGTGTGCAGTTCTGGTCACCGTATCTCAAAAAAATTATAGCTGTGTTGGAGAAAGTGCAGAGAAGGGCAATCAAAATGATAAGGGGCACAGAACGGCTGCCCTATGAAGAAAGGCTAAAGGAGTTGAGGCTTTTCAGTTTAGAGAAGAGATGGCTGAGGGGGGATATGATAGAGGTCTACAAAATAATGAAAGGACATGAACAAGTTAATCTAAATCGGTTATTTACTCTCTCAGATAATAGAAGGACCAGGGGCACTCTATGAAGTTAGGAAGTATCTCATTTAAAACAAATCGAAGAAAATACTTTTTCACTCAGTGCATAGTTAAGCTCTGGAATTCATTGCCAGAGGTTGTGGTTATGGCAGTTAGTGTAACTGGGTTTAAAAAAGGTTTGGATAAGTTCCTAGAGGAAAAATCCATAAATTGCTATTACGGTAATTAATAAGCAATAGTAGCTTGTGATTTATCTAATGTTTGGGTACTTGCCAGGTACTTGTGACCTGGATTGGCCACTGTTGGAAACAGGATGCTGGGGTTGATGGACCCTTGGTCTGACCCAGTATGGCAGTTCGTATGTTCCAACAGTGCTAACTTTCAGGTACAGGAAAATATAATTAAAAATCCAGGAAAACCTTTGGAAGGTAGCATCATGTGAGTGCCTGCTTCAGCGTACACTTATCCTTTCAAGGAATCTTCACGAAAGAGGCTGAAGCCTCCAGGGAACGGAGCTGCGTTTCCTGTTTTACTCTGCTAAATATTTGACAGTTCTGTGCTTTTGTGGAGACAGATATGCTTCATAGATGTGTTTGAAATTAAAATCATCACACACTAACATCAGGGGGGACCTATTTAGTAAGCTGTGATGAGTTGGTAAACAGCGTAATCACAGGCTAAGGGGAAATAACAGGCAGAATTTGCGCCTGCTGATGCCTCCTCCTTAAATCAGGTGCAGGGCAGCCATGCTAATAAGCTGGGTCCCTTGCAAAACAGCTCATTGGCGTGGGAAAAATGAATCTTCACAAACTGCTACTACTGAGAAGTTAGCTACATCTAAAGAGGTAAATTTCCCCCAGGAGCATCACCTGGCTAAGATGCCTGGCGATGCTCCCGGGGCCACCATTTAAAGGGAGCTGCAAGGCCCTATATGAGTCCCCCCGGTGGTACCTGAGAAGTCCATGATTTCTCCTCTTCCTCATCCCTGCCTCCTGGGCACCATCTTGCAGAACGGTGCAGGCTGACCCCAGGCTCTCTACGACGACTCCTGTACTGAATTCCACTCCCTGGGAACGGAGGCATAAAGACGAGGGATGAGCTGCAATAAGGATCGCTGTACTCAGGGGTCAGAGGTAAATGGTGCAAAGCTGGAGAAATGATCGGATCTGGGTTATAAGCAGGCTTAACGTGGCGCCCATCTTCTTGCCATGCTTCTCAGGTGCATCGGATTCTGATGATTGCTACCGTGGCCATCACGAGCATTGCTTTTGTGCTTCCCTTCGTGTACAGGGGAGGCTGGAGCAGGGTAAGTACGTCTTCACTGATTCACTTCGCTTGTTAGGCTGTAAGATCAATATTTATTAAAGCTATGATTTAAAATCTAGGCTCTAGGGAAGTTATTTTAATGTTTTCCTAATGCAGGCAAAGGAAGATGTAATGTTATGAATATAACAAGCGGTGGTTAATCCATAAATATCCCTTGTTTTGGTGTGGTGTCTCTGTTGCAGACCTGGGTTTAGGGTGAGCTCGGTTACAGACCTGACTTTTTAAAGCGTGGGCTGGATTTTACAAAGGATTTATTCCCGTTCCCCAGGAACAGAACAGGAGAAAGTTCCAGACTCCATAAGGAGGGAGGCTTTCTCAGTCTCTAGTGGGGGATTGACCATGGTCCCTTCTAGAATCCTCCTTCAGCGCACTCCTCCCCTGTGAGAATTCATCTGAGAATCCCAAACCTCCTCCCACTGTTCAAAACATACTTCTGATGGTAAAACAGTGTCTCTTCTGCCTTCACCATCACTGGTGCTTGCCCTCCTATTGGTTTAGAGGAGGCTCACAGGCCTTTGGTCCTCTGGTGAGAGCCCTTTTGTCTCTAAAGCAGAGCTTTCCAAACTTTTCATGTTGGTGACACACTTTTTAGACAAACATAATTTCACGACACGGTAATTCAGTCTACTAGTAAACCAGAGGTTAAAGGTTAAACGAATGAAACATATTTCGACAATTTATGTATGTTTCCTTAAATATATACAGAAATAAAATGTTTCATGACACAACCTATCTCATGAAAACTTTAAATTTATATTAAAAATATATATTCCAAGATTCATGTTATTGTTATAATTTATGAGAAACAATAATAAAACAAATTGTCTGTCCCCCACACCCTCATCTCTCTCCTCCCCCTCAAGCACATGTCTGTCCCCCCAGCACGTTTGCCCCCCACTCACTCATCTCTCTCCCCCCAGCACATGTCTGGCCCCCACACTCATGTACCTCGTCTTTTTGATTGTTGCCAGTTAAGTGTTCACTCCCTTCCATGATCACCAGACACTGCTGCTTGCAGTCAGTACTCCTCATGGCCAGGCCTCATTGGCAGCAGCAGCCAATGCAAGGATGGCTGGGCTCGTTCCACCCACCAAGCCCCCCCAAAAAACGCGATTGACAGCAAAAATCACCCAATAATAAGCAACCCATAAACTGAAAAAAAAAAGTGAATCTCTAGAAAAAAAAAAAGCCCAAACTCGCATTAGAGTTGACCGGGCTTGTGCGACACACCTGCACACTGCAGGCGACACACTAACGTGTCCCGACACACAGTTTGGAAAGCTCTGCTCTAAAGGGTATCGGGCTTAAAAGTCTATTTCACTGCCATTTATAAGAAGGACCCTCTGGCAAGGGAGTACACTGGGAGGTGTCAGTTCTGAAATAAACTGCTTTGGGTGAAGCTGGGAGGCCCCACTAGAGTGTGGAAGAAACGCATCTTTGACTGCTTCCTCATGGCTGGGCTAAATAGTGTTCAGGCATCCAATGCAGAGCCTTCGGGTGGGAGGGACTGAGGGGGGTGGATGGCTTCTTACAAAGTGTGTTCTAGGACTGGGACAGTGACATCTGGTGGCCAGACCGGGAGGGACTGCCACGCAGGTTGTTCTAATCTGAACAGAGTGCAGCAGGAAAGCAGACATTGGCTCTGTGTCTGTATGGTGCACCTACTGCATGGGAGACCTGAGGACTGGCATGAATGAGGTGTTGAGGGAGCCCCTTCTGCCCTGGCTTGTTGCCAATTTTAAGTCAGAGTAGCGATTGGGAGCTTTCTAAATTCATTACTTGCCTTTTTGGACAACTGTTCACCTAAGGCAGAGTACAACCATTTTAAGTTTAAAAAAACACATTCAACTCAGATGAAGTAAATAAAAGCACAACAATGTAATGAACAAGCAGAGGGATACAGCTTAAGAAAATAAAGGTGCAACAATTTGGATAAGCAAAAGTACAAGCACATAAATAAGCAGACAACCAATGGAGACCCATCACTTAAATAAAGGGGTTGCAGCACTTTAAGTATACAAGGGAACAGCAGTATAATAGATCAACAAGGTGGGTCATGTAGCCAAGGGCCTCGAGGGTGCTGCTACCCTGACCTGATGGGAAGCGTGGAGAGAGAGAGAGACCTCATGTCGTGATTAGTAGAATCCCATTGTAAAGGGGTCGGGGCATACGCACAGTTTCCAAAGGCTGCCTTTATGTCCAGCAGTTATATTGGAGGGATAAGTGCAGGCATTGGTTTAAATTCTTGCTACCAGTTAATTTTATTTACCACTATTTTATTTAATTTGTACACTTTTTAATTGATTTATTAATTGTATTTAAGACCATAGACTTGTATTATGCTTTTTATGTTATTATTTTAGAGTTTTATGGTTACTTTTTATCCTTTGTTTTGGTATATTTTACTGGAACTTGGGTATGTTTGAAATGTTTGTAAATCGTTGTGACGGCTAGTCTAAACAACGGTACATAAAAGCCTAACAAATAAGTGATGGGGGGGACTGTGTATGTTAGTGGGCGCTGCAACTCTGGAGGAGGAATGTACATTTGAGGGAGGTGGGTATATATTTTTTCTCCTCCTGCTGTTTGTGTCTTTTTTTCAGTGTGTGCAGGTAAAGATGGTTTGTATGCAGAATTCCTGCCTGTGAACTTTTTTACCTGAGTAATTTATTGGCCCTGGGATTTTATTCATGTGAACTGTCTCCGCTTGTGTAGGTAAGAGGACACAGGTGGACCCAGTTGTCAGGCATTCCTACAATACATCACTGTAAAAAAGAAAACAAACAAAAAAAAAGCCTAAAAAGTGACAAACCATGGCAAATCATATTAGGAAGCAGTGAGCTCTGCAGGGATGAGTGGTAGGGTCCCCCGATGTGGAATTCCTTGCCAGCCAAATTATGGTTGACATCTGAGGTCATTTTACTTAGAAGGAATTTAAAGACCTTCCTATTTCTTGAAGCTTTTCCTTAGGGGTAGATCCATTATAATGTTTTAAAGTAATTCTTTTGCTAATTTGGATTTGGTGGTGTCAGATTAGGGTTGAACAATATGTTTATATCATATTTGTTTGCTTATAAAATGTTTTTATGAAATCTGCCTAGCACAGCTGGTCCATAACAGGTGCAATATACGTTTTTTTAAATGAAGTTCAACATGAGGGTTTATTAATATGGAAAGAAGTTGTGCCTTGATTTCAGCGAGCTGGCTTCCATCCTTACCTTGGCTGCATAGTGATGACGTTGGCGTTTCTTCAGCCTGTCTTTGCTGTCTTCAGACCCTCTCCGCATGCTCCCAGGTACAGCATTCGTTCATTGGAAAAGTGTTTCAGGGATTTTGGTACTGATGTAGATCTCCACTTACGGTTTACGAATGCTTCATCCCTAGTTAATTTGTAGCCAGAAAATAATTGTTGATGACATGGAAGGGGCTTTTTACATACACATTTTTAGATGGTTTATCAGCTTTTAATTTAAAAATATTAAATGTGGATAATCTTAATATTTTCAGGAGCAAAATTTGTCATCGGCATGGTGTTGCAAGAAAAAAACCCAACCCAAATTTAATTCTCCTGTATTTTTCTTATTCTTGGGTGTTGCCTTTTTAGTTTTGTCTGACTCCTCCACGCTTGAGTGTCACACGAAAACTAGACTAGAGAAAAAGTTGTCCTGAGTCTGGAATCATTATCGGCGGCTGGGAAATAAAATCCCACCTGAAACCTGTAATCCCTTTGCACTTATTAATTTCCAGGCTGGCTTCAAAAGAATATCTAGTAACTAAATGTATGTACAAAGGATTTGATGAGCAATTTGTGACTTTCTGGTCAACACATTTAAAATGAATAATAAACTAGAAACTCCACCCAGAACTACTCTGGTCTACTTTCAGGGATGAGTGTCCACAGTCCCGTGCCTATGCGTGGATATGAAAAGGAACAGGTCGTTCAGAATTCTCATGTCCCCCCGACATATCCTTTGGTTCTGGGTCGTTAGGGCAGCCAACAGAGAAGTTATTTGGGTGGGGGGAAGACACAAACACACACAACAGCGAAAGGAGCCTGTGTTGGGTATGTGCTTTGAGGAAGCTCTAGTGAACTGTTCTTTTGCTACAGTCCCAGTTCACTTCACTAATTTCACAGACTCCTTTCTCCAAGTTTGATGGCTGCCTTGGCCCACACACACCATGACTCTTGAGCTCTAAGCTCCTCCTCCTCTTCCTTACTGAAATAATGAAGCTTGCAACTAGCATGAAGACTTTAGGGAGCAGAGCAAAAAAAAACCACCCTAACATTCAGATTGTTTTAAAGAAAAATTTAGGAGGTAACTTTCTCTGCTCCAGCAATAATGCAAGTCTCTCTTGGGGTTGGATGTACTAAAGAGAATTTTTCAACCATCAGTTGGGCCCGTTAGATCAGCACTGGTTTGTGGGTTTCCCATGCTGACAAAAAACAGGAGCGGAATAGGTTTCAGAGACTGAACTTTGCCAAGTCAGGTTTTTGCTTTTTGTTGTAATCCCCCTCCTTGGCTGCAGACTTTGGTTTTACAGTGAGTCATAGGCAGTGAACCGGTCAGTTGTATACATCTGTAGCCCTGATGCCAGACATGTTTGTGTCACTGTCTAATCCTATGGGCATTATTTCTTTATGATGCAGAAGGCCACTCTTCAATTGGTTTCACTGGATTACTGGTACGGCTGCTCGAATAATAGCAGGTAAGTAACTGCATGGCCTCCATTGCACTTAGATTCCCTAATCATGGTTTGGAGTTCACATTGCACGGTGTTGAAACCCGCTTCCAAATAGCTCACCAATCTTGAAGAATTCCCTGCTTATTAAATCTGTTCTGAACCTAGAGGTCTAACGAGAGCATCTTCTTTCTATTATGGCTTTTATTTGCATGTGGCATCACCCAGTGAACAATGTTAACCTGTTGACCTCAGGGAATGAAAGAACGTACCCATGCTCGTTTCTGCCGGAAAGGGAAATGGCATCAATATCAGTTTTTACCCATTTGTCCAAAAGGTTTTCTTTTTTCTTTTTCGCTTGTGTAATCAAATAAATGACATCAATACATCTTAGAATTAGGAACTACTTTTCCACATTAGTTATCTTTTAGCTATTGGACTGCTCTGTTTTTATATTTATTTTTTAGTTTTTTAGAGATACAAGGTTTTGTTTTTTTTTTTTGCACTGTGGTTTTAGAAGTTTAAGCAGCATCTTCCTAATCTTAATTGGCCCTGAATGTACAGGCACTATAAGCACAGTTCCCCTGAGGTCTTTTATGAATGAGGTGGCATTAGCACAGCAAAGGTCGAGAGCTGTGCAAAATTCTCGGTTTGAGAAAACATTTCTCTTTCTGTGACTTTTCTTGCCGTAGAAATTAATGGGACATTTTTGTTGAAAATAGGAAAAATTGCTCCTTTTGCCTTTTTTCACAACTCCCCCCCCCACTTTTTAAAAAATTTTTTTATTAGCAAGTAAATACTGCAAAACGTGCAATATCCAGCATTTTTCAACATTGTGCAGAAATTCCCCCATGAAAGTTTATCACAAAGTTCTCACAAATCTACTGCTTTTTGTGCAATATTTTAACAAGGTTTTCTCAAGATGAAAATTATATTTTGTGCACACAATTGCTAATATTCCTACATATGAAAAATGTGTGAATGTGAACAGCAAGAGATGCAGCCAGATGTGGCTTTTGATGGTCAGCGTGCACTAGCATTTATTAATAAGGCAGCATGTAAAATAGCTGGGCAGCCACTGAAATAAATGGACTTCATCCAGTTATCCCCACTGGGGTAAGACTTTCACGTGGGATGGGATGGGATCCTACCAAAGCAAATGGAGGCTGTGTGATTGTCCGAGGGAGAATACTGCTGTCCATTCCTTTAGATAACTTTAATCTTCTTTATAACTGACATTTTGCTGCTTGGTTTATTGTTGTCACATTCACTTCTATTATGTGAATTTTCCTTCGATTGAATGATGATTATATGTCCTTAAGTCTCCAGAGCCTTTGAATGTCATGCATCTTCTGATAGCATTTAAGGATTCATAAACGCTGATCATCTAAACATGGCATTTGTAATATCTTCAGTATATTTATCTTAAATGCTAAACTTTGATTGAAAATTTGATCTAGAAATATTGGATAATCTAAGAGCAATCCTTTTCCATTCAAAAGAAATTTGTTGTCAATCCATTTCCTTGGAGAACTTCAGTCCCGATTTATGCATCGTCTTTAGGACGTTGCACATAGGGAGGTGGATATTCAAAAGCCACTTAGCTGGATAAGTAGCGACCACTGAATATCCGGTTGTATTTGGCTGCCACTTAGATGGATAGGTCACTTATCTGGCTAAGCTTTTAGCTGGATAACTTGTGGGTGGGCAATGGGCATAACAGGTGGCGCTACTTAGATGGATAAATTATCCAGTTAAGTGGTGATATTCAGACTTAGCTGGTTAAGTTACCATCTAACGGGCTGATACAGCACAGAGTGCACTGTTAGCCAGCATTTGGAGGCGTGTTTTGGATGCGCTAGGTTTACCCCTTATTCAGTAAGGGGTAATAGCGCGTCCAAAACGCACGTCCACCCCCCCCCCTCCGAACTTAATAGCGCCTGCAACATGCAAATGCATGTTGATGGCCCTATTAGGTATTCCCACGCGATTCAGAAAGCAAAATGTGCAGCCAAGCCGCACATTTTGCTTTCAGAAATTAGCGCCTACCCAAGGGTAGGCGCTAGTTTCTGCCGGCACCGAGAAAGTGCACAGAAAAGCAGTAAAAACTGCTTTTCTGTGCACCCTCCGACTTAATATCATGATGCTAGTTTAAAAAAGTAAAAAAAAAATCTAAAATGGGCCCGCGGCTGGCAGGTCGAAAACCCGGCGCTTAATTTTCCGAACCCGTGGCTGTCAGCGGGCTCGAGAACCAACGCAGGCAAAATTGAGCGGCTGTCAAACTCACTGACAGCCGCCGCTTCTGTCAAAAAAGAGGCGCTAGGGACGCGCTAGTGTCCCTAGTGCCTCTTTTTACCGCCAACCCTAATTAAAATAAATTAAAATACTGAATCGCGCACACAGGAGAGCGGGCACTCACCCGCTCTCCCGTGATTTTACTGTATCGGCCCGTTAGTTAGATCTGCTCAATAGACGGGTAAGACTTATCCGGCTATTTAGAGATTTATCTAGAGATATTCAGCTGCATAACTGCCAAATATCCTGTCTAAGTTAGCCAACTATGTTTTGAGTATCTACCCCAAGATGATTTTCTGTTGAGCCTTGCTCTCTACCTTATAGTGACCCATGATGATGTAAGAGCTGAAACCTCATCCATAATCCAGTTATTTTATGGCATATGGGGTTAAGTGGATTGAGATCTCATTTGGGTTAAAACAAAATAACGTTGGGGGTAGAAATAAGTCCCTGATCATATCTCAGTTCCCTGAGTTCAGATATGCCCATTGAAACAGAATGTTTTTCAGAATGTGTCTGTAATTCTTTTCCACTGAAGCTCAGGAAGTGGAAACATCCACACCATTCCTGTCCTTCTGAACCCTATGCTAGAGGTGGGTGAGCTTTCTGGCCTGGGGGCCACATTGGAGGGTGGAGCTGATCCCAGGAACCAAATGAACAGCTGGCAGGTGTATGTGTGTGTGTGTGTGCGTGCGCGCGTGTGCGTGCGCGTGTGTGTGTGTGTGTGTGTGTGTGTGTGTGATTTTAGCCCCACCCCTTTCAGCTGCTCTCATTGCTGGACTTTTCCTGGGCCCTGCAGCCTTCACCCCTGTGATTCCCACCTATACCAGGATCCAGCTTGCTGTCACGGACCAGACTCCAAATCTCCCCAGTAATACCCCAGGTTCTTCATACTTGCGATGGTAATCTACCAGGACCCAGCTCGCTGCAGGCCCAACCCTTTCTGTGCCCCATGGCCTTCACCCCAGCAACACTTACCTCTGCTGGACCTGACTTTCTGCTGCAGGCCCAAATTCAGCCCGCTGCCAGATGCTTTGTGAGTTATGTGGCCTTTACTACCACTGCTTGTGGGCTGAATGGAAAGGTGGCAGGGGTTAAATGTGATCTGTGGGCTTGTTTGCCCACCTTTGCCCTGTGCCCTCCAGATCCAACTGACAGACTGATCCTCCTTTTGTTTGTTTTCCCGACTGAGCTATAGAATATTTAAGCAGCTCTTGAAGTGTCGCGTTAATACTGGGCTGTCAGCAGTGGCCTGCATAATTAAGGCAGCAGGAGAGGAAAAGTTCTAGCAAAATACATTTGCAAGGCGGGTGTTTGAATTGGGTAGATTATGACATTACTTCTGATGCCCCATGCACAAGGTTATTCAGCTCTTCACCACACCTGAATCTTCCATATTATTTAACAAGTTACTTTTCCTAACCTTAAATTGCAATGCTTTCTTTTAATGACAAGTGGCAGCGATGTTCCTGGGAATGGATGTGCAAGCTCTAAACCTCCCAGATCCTTGGGACACATACACGCTAATTGGATTTGTATTGTGGCACGTTGGCATAGATGTTCTTCTGGAGCTCCACAGCTATTGCCTTATTCGGAAAGGTATGAATCATTTACACCTACTGGACAAAACAAGCTCTTCCCTCTATGAGCTGCAGCTATAACCTTTGGCTGCAGATGGTTGGAATTGTTTCCTGGTTATCAGCATTTCAGTACTGTAAACTCTTCGATGCAGAGTTGTCTATGCATATTCCAGCGGAGATCTTTTGTTGTCCACCTTTCTCAGTGATTGCTTCATCTTGTGTTTTTGGGAGTGAATAGGAATCTACTTGATTGTTTGGAAAGTGACCAAAGATGGTTTGCCTAAAGGTTTCCCACCCTTGCTCAACCACTAACTGCTTCACATTGTATTGCAGAGAGAACTCTTATGGTGTCTCTTGTCTGCTCATTGCTGCCAGTTTTTGCATGAAACATTAACAGTGGCTACATAACCTTCCTCTCCTCTTAGTCCCTTGATCTTGCACCAAGCCATATGTATTCATTCACAGTAGACTTAACACAATTATTCTCAATGCCAGGTTTAATCATTTAGTACCTGTAGGCAGTGTTGGTGTGAGGATTGCATTGCCCTTCCTTCCCCACCCTCCCACAGGCCTTGGTCCTCCCAACCAATTTGATTTCCCCCATTTCTTCTAGCCGGACCTCTGATACTTTTCTCTTCTGCCACCGCCCTCCCCTACACCATAGACCTTAAGCAGAGTGGGGCGGGATTGGAGGTTTGCAGGGGAGAAGAATTTTGCCAGCCTAGGCACAGGCCTGATTTGTTCTGGGGCAAATGTTAAACTAATATCTCTTGTCCAACAGTAAAATTGACTGGTTTCAAGCATACGTACAGTGCTTTACTTCAGCTGGAGGAAGAGAAACTGCTAGAATCAGCAGTAGTGTAGATCCCACTACATTCATTTTTTAACAGCTATCAAAGCTAAAATCAATGAAATGGTGACTTAAGGTTTGATTTTACTGCTCATAGTAAATGGCTGAATGATTTCTTCCTAACAGCAGAGAGGATGGAAGAAGACAGTGTTGCAATTCTGCATTCAGTGTCAGCAGTGGAGACAAAGGTACCGCTAATTAACTTGTTTGTTTTTTGTTTTCAATGTGCTAAACCGGGCTACATTTGAGGAGCAGTCTGAACCTCCTGCTTATTTTCTTGCAGGGCCTTACCTTTAAAAAGGTTGTCTTAACCGTCTATATCTGTGGCAATGTCGCTTTCCTCGTTACATTCCTGGCAGCCATCAACCAAATCTGAACAGTCCCAGCGGAGGTGAAGCTGGGGCGATGGCAGAATGCATTGTTTACAGCTCAATCCTCGGACTGAAGCTTTCCTCGAGGAAATCAAAAGGACAAAGGCTCACGCCATCCAGGACTCCCAAAGTAACTCATGAAGTTTGTTGGGATTTCCTCCTGTCCCATCTGCAATGTGGAAATATGTTCCTTTTTTACATTTTGGGGAGGTGACTCTAACAGCTGGCAGTTTCCTGCTGCACCATTGGGCTTCCGGCTCAGTTGGTGCCAGGGCTGGGATTCGGTGCCCCCAGCCTTCAGTGGCAGCTCCCTCCACAGACTCTCCCTGCCTTATATTCCCTCCCAGCTTACTGTGGTTCCATTGTTGTAATGACAGTTGAGTGGGTGCCCCAGGGTGATCCAGAGAGTGGGGAATTGAACCTTGGGGGTCTGTGCATGGAAGAGCTGGGTATTGCCACTGAACCAGCTCATCAACCAAATTCTGATGACACTTTTTTTTTTTCTCTTTTTAAACATTTTTTTTAAAATGTTTGTCCCCCAAGTGGCATGCGTGCCTGTGCAGGTCAGATAATCCTCGCTGTCCTGAGAGCTGGAGGGACGACTCCTCCTGGACCTTCCCTGTGTACCGGCACCTATCCTTCTCTCCCTCCCCGGACCGGGGGGGCTTCTGAGCCAAGATCACCTGGGAAAACAGTTGATTTTGCTCTCTTGACTGAATCCTAAGATTTGTTTTTCTTAAGCTTTTTGTACTGCAGTGGTAAATTGTAGACCCTTAATGATTGTTACCAAGTACTCTATAAATGTATTTATTTGTATTGCAGTGCAAAAGTCGCATTTTCTGCTCTGAGAGCAGATGAGCAGGGACCGTGTTCCCAAGACTGAGTGCATCAATGATTAACAAACACATGAGCTATTTGCTATGGTTTGCACAGTTTATTAGGCAATAAAGGGAATAAACTGCTGATTCTATCAAATGCAAGCTAAAACCAATGAGAAAACAGTTGAATTTGAAAAGTACACTGCAAGATTTATTGTGTTCTGTCAGAAAGCAGCTGGCTGACAAATATAGTAAACTGCACTGTGAAAAGTTAGATGCTTTCTGGGACACAGTGTTGGCAACTATTCGACAGTGTACTGGAATAATGATACCAAAAGCTGGCAGGATGCTTTTGCTTGGAGAAGGCGGTGTGGTGTGTCTGCCATTGGATGCAAGGCAGGGGAAAAGGTTTGTGCAGCTGGCTCTACAGTTAGCATGCAGATGCGTATTGGCTGTTTGGGTAGAAGAGATAAGAACATAAGAAATTGCCATGCTGGGTCAGACCAAGGGTCCATCAAGCCCAGCATCCTGATTCCAACAATGGCCAATCCAGGCCACAAGAACCTGGCAATTACCCAAACACTAAGAAGAACCCATGCTACTGATGCAATTAATAGCAGTGGCTATTCCCTAAGTATAATTGATTAATAGCCATTAATGGACTTCTCCTCCAAGAACTTATCCAAACCTTTTTTGAACCCAGCTACACTAACTGCACTAACCACATCCTCTGGCAACAAATTCCAGAGCTTTATTGTGCGTTGAGTGAAAAGAATTTTCTCCGATTAGTCTTAAATGCGCTACTTGCTAACTTCATGGAATGCCCCCTAGTCCTTCTATTATTCGAAAGTGTAAATAACCGAGTCACATCTACTTGTTCAAGACCTCTCATGATCTTAAAGACCTCTATCATATCCCCCCTCAGCCGTCTCTTCTCCAAGCTGAACAGCCCTAACCTCTTCAGCCTTTCCTCATAGGAGAGCTGTTCCATCTCTTTTATCATTTTGGTTGCCCTTCTCTGTACCTTCTCCATCACAACTATATCTTTTTTGAGATGCAACCACCAGAATTGTACACAGTATTCAAGGTGCGGTCTCACCATGGAGCGATACAGAGCATTATGACATCTTCCATTTTATTAACCATTCCCTTCCTAATAATTCCTAACATTCTGTTTACTTTTTTGACTGCTGCAACACACTGAGCTGACAATTTTAAAGTATTATCCACTATGATGCCTAGATCTTTTTCCTGGGTGGTAGCTCCTAATATGGAACCTAACATCGTGTAACTACAGCAAGGGTTATTTTTCCCTATATGCAACACCTTGCACTTGTCCACAGTAAATTTCATCTGCCATTTGGATGCCCAATCTTCCAGTCTTGCAAGGTCCTCCTGTAATGTATCACAGTTTGCTTGTGATTTAACTATGAATAATTTTGTATCATCCGCAAATTTGATAACCTCACTTGTCGTATTCCTTTCAAGATCATTTATATATATATATATATATATATATATATATATATATATATATATATATCTTGAAAAGCACCGGTCCAAGTACAGATCCCTGAGGCACTCCACTGTTTACCCTTTTCCACTGAGAAAATTGACCTACTCTGTTTCCTCTCTTTTAACCAGTTTGTAATCCATGAAAGGACATCGCCTCCTATCCCATGACTTTTTAGTTTTCGTAGAAGCCTCTCATGAGGGACTTTGTCAAATGCCTTCTGAAAATCCAAATACACTACATCTACCGGTTCACCTTTATCCACATGTTTATTAACCCCTTCAAAAAAAATGAAGCAGATTTGTTTGGCAAGACTTCCCTTGGGTAAATCCTTGTTGACTGTGTCCCATTAAATCATGTCTTTCTATATGCTCTACGATTTTGATCTTGAGAATAGTTTCCACTATTTTTCCCGGCACTGAAGTCAGGCTCACTGGTCTATAGATGGTGCCTACATTTGACTCCTGGCTACATAAAATGGTTTTGGTGATGCAAATGGAATGGCTGGACTCAAAATCTGGCAAATGCAGGGCGGAAGAGTCACATTGTGCTGCATGGGAGTCCTTTTCTGAGCAACTGCCACAGGATATTAAGAATGGACTTGTGAATATGGGGTATTCTACCAAATGGCAGGGGATTTAAAGGATAACCGGAGTAATTGTTTTTAATGGTCTTTGCTAGCTCACGGAATGTTTATGGGGGGCTTATGATGCCCTTTGGATGGTTATTGGTGTTTTTGTTTCCTTATTTTATGCTGATAATGGAAAAGTGTGTGTGTGTGTGTGTGTGGGGGGGGGTATTCTGAATGCATAACAAATGAGTGTAGTATAAATGGGGAGGAAGATGATGTAGGTGAGGAATAAAAGAAGGGGAAAATAGAAAAGAAGGGGGTGGCAGACTTTATGCAAACATTATGTTATCAGTTCTTGGGTCTTAGACTATGTTTATCTTATGCTGCCTCTGAGCATTTAATTTTTGTCCATGGAGTTTTGCTCTAGGTGTAGGTGTGTATGTTTCAAATGTTTTGTTAGATATTTTGTTTGCACAGATACGTCTTTCCAATAAAAATTATTTTGAAAAAAAAACAAACAGTAAAATTTGAACAAACAAGACATTCTAATGATATTTTTAATATAGGGAAACCGCTAATGATTTAGCAGGCTGGCTGCTGCTTGGCATGGAGGACAGACATGTGCCAGCCAGTCCGGAATACAGACAGACAGCAGCTGCTGCTGCATCGTGCGCTGCTTCGCGCACTCAGTCGCTTCCAAGCGGCGGCTGGATCTCGGACTGCTTTTTCTGAATTTCTGTTTGATTTAACAGTAATAATGACTGTGGAAAGGCCCCGGTTATGGCAGTTACATCCTCCTGACTTGGCAATAAATTTCTTAGTTTTGTCACTATCTTTATTTTATTGTTAATTCTTGCCTATATTTTGCCAGCATTTTATTTTCCAGCAGGAGACTCCTGTTCTTCTATTGATATGGTGCACAGAGATGAATGACGTGTAGTTTTCTGTTTGATTTTAGCGCTAATTGTGTAATTTCTGTAGCCCTGTTTTACTCTGCAGGGTCTGAATACCATCAGAGTTTGTAAACCTTAATTTCTAACACCGTGATTCCATTTTTAGGCTGTCCAGTGAAGGGTAAACATCTCCTACCACTTCTGGCAGGAGTCAGTAGCTGCATGACCACATGGATGTTTCTTCACAAGGATTTTACTACATGGATGAGACAGATATTAAAAAAAAAAACATTTAACAACTAATATTCAGACATTTCCAAGTTAATTCCACAGAAAGAAAAATGCCTTCACTGCACATCCACCATTACTCACCATAGACGACATACTTAGATCCTTTTACCCCACTCTTTTGAATGATAGGGCAGACTGTCCATTCTGAGGAAATTCCAAAAAGCAAGGCACAGTAGTGAGCACCATCTCTTGCCAAGTACGGATATAGTTAGCATCATTCAAACTGATTGGTCTCAAAGGGCTTCTAGTGAAAACCTATTCATTTTGGTATTTTAAATGGTGAGATGTTCTAGGTTCCTTCAGTGTCTCCCAAATCTCTCTAATTTCAGGCTGACTAGAGATTTTAGGTCCCAGATGGAGCTTCTTTACGCAGCAGGTGTCTGGCTGGTTCAGCACGCTGAATTACTTCTAGCCACATAGCTTCTTCAGAAAGTTTTAAGGCTGTGGCCCCACTGGTGTCATCTCTCCCGTTCTCCTCCTCTCAGAATATCTCAACTTAATCTTCCACTGGTCCTTCAGTGATTACTTTACTTTATCACGTTCTCTTCTTTCTAGCAGCTCCTCCCTTCACCAGGAAGAGACTGTTGCTCTACTGTGGCTGCTTTGCGTTCTCAGGTGCCCCATCCCTGTGCTGCTCCTCTCCTGGTCTCTCCTACGGGGCAGTTATACTCTCAGCCAAAGAACTGGAGAGCACTGCTCGTGCTTTAGGATTAGGAATCAGAATCAGTCACAGGGCCACGTTTTACATGCCACGTATTTTTACAAGTAACAGAATTGTGGATAAAGCAAAATATAAGGTTTTAAAATAAATAAGCGTGAAATGTGAGGCTAGGGTTACTCCTCAGTAAGAGCTGCAAGGAATTTATATAAATACACTGTGCTCTTCTGGGCCATTCCTCATTACTTGTGAAATAAAGACCTGCTCACTGTTGGATTTCAGCTCATTGTTTACTGCATATGTGAAATCACTTTTATATAACGAGGATATTTTGGCCCTATAGCGTTCTTAACTCTGCAGTGAAGCCTATTGTTTGCATACCTCAATACTTTTTTTTATATAAAATATTGTAAGGCATTCCTGCAGCTAAAATAATTCTAGCCATTTCCTAAAACCTGCCAAGAATCTGTGCAAGCTGCTAATTTTACCTTCTAAATTTAATGATGAAATTTGTGAAAACTTTGCCTTGCATGTGGCTTGTGTCTTACGTTTTTCCAATTTACTCAGCCTAGAGGTTGCTTCTCTTTTTGGTGGCTGGCGTTTTCCCATTTGTGTAGGATGCTTATCCACTACTTTACAAATGCACTTACACTTTGGCAGGGTAATTTTAATTTCATCAGAAGAGTTAAATGCAAGATTTATGTTGTGCCTTGGAGAAGTTTAAGGAAGAACTTTTGTCACTTTCTTGTAAAAGATGACCATGGGTTATAACAGCTTTCAGAAGAGTTCTTTGTTTGAAGAGAACAGATCTGTTCTGGGCTGCCAGCAGTTGTACCAGTAGGTATAATAATGATGTTGTGATGGCGTAACAAACAGGAAAGCATGGCTGGAGATGGCAAGTCTTGAGTGAAGCTATGTCAGTTGGTAGAATACCAGGGTCCACATGTCACAGTAGATGAACAGTTGTTTTCAGTGAAGTTAGATGCTGGTTTTTGCAGTTCATGGCTTCTAAGCCAGATAAGTACAGCCAGAAATTCTGGTTTGCTGTGGACAATGATTCTAAATATCTTCTGAATGTTTTTCTCTACCTTGGAAAAGATGACCGTAAAGCAGATGATCAATGCCTAGCTGAGTGTTATGAAACTTATAGAGTCGCTGGCAAAAAAAGATGAACATGTTACTTGCGATAATTTCCTTACCTCACGGAGTCTTGCAGAAAATCTTTAGTTGGTACAGTGAATCGTGCAAGAAGACTACCTATTTTAATTTGTATTATAAATAATCATTTTGTTTCAATTCTAGAGCCTAAAATGTAGATGCATATTTTCATGCATGCAGCAATTTAAGGTAAAATTCTTTGCTGGCAGTTTTATTAATTCAACTTTTTTGTGTCTCCCCTTGACCTGGGAAATTTTATATAGGACTGTTGCAATAAGCGTGTGTTTGTCTTGTCACCACTTGTGCCCTCTGATATTAATTGCAAGGATAAAATGACAATGCACTATTCTGCCACCATGAGTTGGGTTTTATTGCTTTTTTTATCCTTGGCATTTTACACTTGAGAAAATTTCCTTAATGCTCTTCCCATTTGTAAAACATCTTTAGTGGAATACCATTCCAGTTGTGCATTTTTGTTCTACTTCCACTTCACACTACTTTACTTTTTTTTTTTTTTTTTTTTTTACCTTTCACTGATGAAAATAGTGTTTTGTCTGTACCTAAATGGTGCTGTCTTTTGCTGCTGTAAAAAAAAAAAAAAGGTTTAAATAGATTTTTTTCAGCTGAACCACTGTGAGATTATTTCAAGTAAAAATATATCTTGAGGAAAAATCACAAATGTTTTCTAAATTTGCTATAAAGACCGTGTTCTGATTTCTTCCAATAAAAACACATTTTCAAATCCAGACTTGCATGGCTGGTATTAATGTGATGGTGTATCATGCTTTAGCAGTAGGAAATGCTTAGAATTGCATTGAATATAGATTTATGGAAATATTATTTTAAAAAAACAAACAACCCTTAATAAATTAGGTAATATAGAAAAAAGTTTCAAAATAGCAAACCAGGTTTTCTGGTTACTTTGAAGAGTTTGGGTTATGTCCTTCAACTTTTTTTTTTTTTGACAGTGAGGCAAATGAAAATGGGATCAGTCGTTCTGTCAGTCAGCAGGAGATCAGAACTCTTGTGTTATGTAAAGTGTGCAGGAAGTGCTTATCAAACAGTTTAGTACGTCAGCTGTATCATATCAAGGGGTAAACATTGAGATTTTTAGTTGAGACAAATCATTTCACTGTAAATGAGAAATGGCTGATGCTAATAGGCAACCAGAGGATTTTCGGATAGGAAGTAACAGCATGCAGGGCCGGTGCTTCCACTAGACAAACTAGGAGGGCAGCACCTAGACCCCCAAAATTTTAGGGGCAGCAAAATTCCACCAGCATGAGGCTCAGAAGGTGGGAAGCTAATACTGCGAAAGAAGGGACTGCTGTGCTGGGGGCTACCATCACTAGGTACTCTGGGGGTGTGCATGACCAAAGGTTCGCTTAGGGCATCAAATACTCTTGCACTTGCCCTGCAGACATGTTGCTGTATTTTGTTGAGGCCAAGAAAAACATAAGGACAATTAGTGCTGTGTGAATCGGTGCAGCCAGAACACTAGGGGGGGGTCTCTCTTCTGACTTTGGGGCCAATCACATTTCACTGTCAGATGTGAACAAACTGGCAGTTGTCATGCTAGCTCCTCTCTGAAACTGGAGAAAGAAACAGAGAACTTGGAAAGGATATGAAAAATAGCCAATGAAAACCTTAATTGTGCATTCACCTGACTATGCAGGAAGCTGCTGAATTATGCATAGGTGAGCCCTTAAACGCAACAGGGAGCAAGCACTCGGGGGTCAATCATTACCCAGCCTGAAGAAGATGACCCATCTGATTGCTGCTGCTTCCCCCCCCTCACCTCCTTGCACTCTGGGTAAAAGCAACTTGCAGAGACAAAGGGCACAGTATAGCTGGTCCTGCATGCTATAGTATCCAAGACTGGAAAGCTGAGCGACCCCTGTTGCTTCAGTGACAGAAGTTTTCCTCTCTAGCTCCATGCTGAAGACTTGAGAAGGGCTGAGACTGCCAGACTAAGGACCCAGAGAGTGTGGATCACTGCAAGTCATGTATTGGTGAGAAACTGCTCCAGTACCAGTTTAGTGGGTTATGAAGTTGTCTCTTTAGTACTTTACATATGCAAGTCCAAGCTAAAGGGATGTGATGCTAGCATTAATTCTGTAATTTGATAAGCACCGGATATCAAGCATGCTTTTGTAACTATTGTTCTTATTTTTGTTTCCCTAATAAGTGCTGTCCCTGTATTAATGTCATTATGGTAGCCCCTGAGTAAATAAGATTTTACTCTGACAAATGCTCAGGATGAGTAACATATTAATTGGAGGGATCACTGGAAAAAGAAAGCAGTGTAAGGGGCAGGGGGTAAGAACCAGAAATTCCCTTACCATGCTAGTTGGGCCAGAGGAATGAGGAAGGTACCATGGGAACAGCCTGCAGTGATACAGCTCTGTTCAAGTCAATTGGAGCTACTTTTCACTTCTAATTTTTTTCCTCACTTCCATCTCTAGTTTTTCTGTTTTATTCTCCTGTGTACTCCCAATCTCATTCCTCTATATTATCATCCTCCATCCTAAATCTTTGGCCCAGTCTTTAACCCAACAAACATCATCATGCCTCAAACCTCTCAGCATGCTAACCAGCCATGGTTTTATTTAGTCTTTTCTATCTTTATTCTCATGGTTTTCCTCTACCTTTATTCTCATTACATTTTCATCTCAAGTCTAATCTTACACTGTAGTCTCACACATGGTCATGGAAATCAAGAAAGCAAGGGAGAAGTACAAAAGATCTTTAGTGGTTGGGGAAGCAAGAGTGAAGCTGGAAATCAAGTAGAGCCTATGCTTCTGCATTGTTTAGTAAAAGTGAGTAGATCTGATAGACTATGCAGACAAAGATGTTTTATCTTTCTAGTAATAGGATTCAATTTGGAATGAGTAGTTTGTTCCAAGAGGATTTGACATGTGTATGGTTATGAAGCTATGTTGTACTACCTGGGGACAGAAGGAGCCTTGATTGGAGGATAAGAATTTCTGAGGGGCATTATGTGACCAGAGCCAACACAGGCATGGCATGACAAGTTCAGTGGCTTCTAAATGTAGGAAACACCTAAAATTAAAGTATGTTTACAGATATTTTCTACTTTTTGGCTATTACTTAAATATGCAAATAGTGTGTGAGAAATAAACTGCTGTCAATTCCATTTTTACAAACCTGTGCTTCAATCCAAACCGCTCTTGCTTCCTCTTTCCCCCTTCACCCAAATATAGGAAAGTGGTTTTGACTTCATCCCTACACAGTATGGGAATGAATATTTGCGTTATACTCTGACTCCCCTTTTCAGTTTTTACCAGTCCTCTCCTGGAGGTACGCCTAACCAATCAGGTTTTCAGGATATCCATAATGAATATGCATGATATAGATTTGCATACATCGGAGGTCCAGGTTATGCAAATCTGTCATGCATATTTATTGTGACAATCCTGAAAATACTGACGTCTTCGGTATGCCTCCAGGAAAGAGTTGGGAAAAACTGCCCCGTGATGCCACTGAAAAGGAGGGGCAGCAACAGGAGTATCCAGTGAAAGATAACGGTGGGAGGAGACGGGGACACGCACAAGCAGCAAAGAACTGATCCATAGCTTGGGTGAAAGCGGGGGCTACACATTCCAATTCCTTTTACTACTCACTGTGTGATAATGAAGGGCCAGCATTGTGAAATGTTTGTAGAGACTGAAATGTGGCATGTGGATGAATTTGCCCCTAAGGAAGAAAAACACACAGGGGCCGATGCAAAAAAGGTGCACTGAAAGTGGGCGCTGAGGGTTCAGCACCCGCTTTCCTAACATGCCCCCAGGCACCTCTCCTGGGGGCATGATGCAATATTTAAATTGGGGCTCGTGCTGTCAAGGAGGCGCTAGGGGCAATTCTGTCTCCCTAGCACCTCCTTGACAGCATGCGCCTGAGAGAGGTCTGCTATCGGCAGCTGTCCACCGGTTAAGAAAACAGATGCTGAATTTAGCGGCGTCCATTTTCCTAACCAGCGCACATATTCGAGTTAGGAAAATGGACGCTGATAAATTCAGCATCCATTCTCCGAACCTGACTGCCGGCACCGTAAGGAATGAAAGGGGATTGGTGACAGTGAACAGACCAATCAGCAGTAAGTGAAGAGTGAATAAATTAATATTAAGTGCCTAATATTTATTTATTCACTTCTTACGGTGCTGGCAGTCAGGTTCGGAGAATGGATGTTGAATTTATCAGCATCTGTTTTCCTAACCTGTGGATGTGCCAGGGCTTCAGGAAAAGGATGCTTGTTACCTGAGCATCTGCTTCCTGCACCTGACTGCTGGTGCTTTTTTTTTTTTTTTTTTAAAGATTTGTTCCTCCTACTTAATATTGCAATGATATTAAGTAGGAGGCTGTACTGAAAAGCAGTTTTGTCTGCTTTTCTGTATTACTTTTAGGAGCGCTCAGCAATTTATGCCTGCTCCGGGCAGGCGTTAATTTCTAAGTGCAAAAATGTCTTAGACGCACTTTTTTTTTGCATTCAGAGTGAATAGTTAATAGCCTCATTCGCATGTGATGAGCGCTATTAGTTTCACTCCACGTTGGATGTGTGTTGTGGGGGCGCTAATCCCCTTTTTACATAAGGGGATTAGGTAGCGCCTATACAACCTGTGTCCAACTACGGGTTAAACAGTGCGCTCAGCTGAGCGCACTGTATTGCATCGGCCCCACCCTTTTTGGGTAGAAAGCAGTTTGCTGACATCAGTACTAGAGTAAGGCCCTAAGGAGGATTGTATGAAGTCAGCACACTGGCTGGAGTCAAGGTCAGTCCTTTTGAATATTTGTCCTCATGCTGGTTTCCTTGAACAACGATCACTTCTTTAGCAGCCCATTTTTAAAATCTGATATTAAAATAAAAACATTTCATTATGTGCGAGTCAGGTTGCTTGTGGACTGAATCTATACTCCCCATACTGTCAGTAAGCCCATATGATGGATTGCACCAAGATTAGATTTGCACAGCCAAAAGAGAAGACGTCACAGCTAGATCATGCCCCACTGATTCAGTGGAAAAATCTCTTTGTGTCATTTAAAAGAGAGATTGGAGAAACAAGCTGATTTAAAAATAAAATCAAAATTTTTTTAAAGCTATACCGTTGAATAATAATTTAAGCACTACTCACTAGGACTTCATTTGCAATTGTGTTTGCAAAAACAGTTTTGCCAGTGAGACTAATGTTAGAAAGTTTCTCATGCTTTGCTTCAGAAGGCCTGGAAATGTGAGTCTTTCAGACTTGAGTCTATTTCTCCAGAGCTGGGGCCGGTCATGGCTTTTTCACACCCCCTCCGAATGCATTTTGATAGTAAATGGATAAAGACAGTGAATGAGCAGCACTGGGTGATAAGTTCCATAAAACCAGAATTGGTCAAAGTCTTCCCGTAGAGAGCAGGTCCTTAGCAGCTCTTCTAGTGAGCTGAATAATTGTAAAGGAGTGCACGGTTTCCCTACATTAAAAGATTTTAAAATATAAAAAATAAAATGAATAGTGTTGTGTAACTGGCCGCAGTCTTCCACAGGCTGATGCATGAGTCGACCAATTAACTGGCTGGTCAAGAGTGGCAGTAAAGCCAGATTGGTAATTTACCTATAATTTGCAAGCTAACTTCAGGGCTGCCACTGTAATTACAGGTAACAGACCAGGAAATAAGGAATCAAAACTGGCTTATTTAGTATGAAAAATATTTGTAATGGAATTAGGGTATCAATGATTTATTTAAAAAAATTAGGAATCAGACTTTTAAATGTGTGTCCACTATCCAGAGCCATAGCTAGGCAATTTGGTGCTTATGGTCAAGTGAAAAGCTGCGCCCTCACCCATTACCCAAACATGACACTAGTTATGAGCAGACTTTGTCAAATGTTTGTACAGCAATGCCCAAGGCTGGTACAAGAATGCTAGGCAATCTAGGCAAACCTTACAGACTTGCATCCCCATTCTAGCTTGTCATATCCTCCCTACACACAATTATACATTTATTATAGATTTTACATGAAAAAGGATATTCAAAGTACAGTCTTCTGAGATAAAATATCACTTATGTATGTTATATTTATATGCAATGCTGTGGTGCCAACCAGAAAACCATGCAAAAAAAACCCCAAAACAAACACTTGGAACCTGTATGATATTAGGCCTACTATAACATGGCATAGGCTTGGCCCTCTGAAAGCCACAAGAAAAAACGTGCATACACAGAGGCATGAGAAAATACGATCAAGGCTAATCCTATTCTTTGTTATTTAGTTGCTTTTAGTACCTTAGTATTTTATGAATTTTCTGTATATTATTTTAAGATATATTAATGGTTTTATTATTTTATGATTTAATGGTTTTGATATAAATTGTATCTGATTATTGTATTTTATGTTAAATGTACACCGTTGTGATGGTCTTTTAGATTGATGTAATGGTATAGAAAACCTAAATAAACTATAAACTATAAAACAGAATTACAATATAATACACTTTTTATATCAAAACAGCATGAACTGCCAGGACTCAAGCAGCAACAACACTACCTATGAAAAGATAACAATGCAAACATTACAACAGGTCCTAAAACACCAAAGCACCCCCTATTAGGAAAACAGAACAAGCCAAGCTGCTATAGATCTCTACATAAAAACTAAACACTAGTGCAGGGGTGGGCAAGTCCGGTCCTCGAGGGCTGCAAACCAGTCGGGTTTTCAGGATACCCCTAATGAATATGCATGAAATAGATTTGCATACCACTGAGGCAGTGTGTCTGCAGGTCTCTCTCATGCATATTCATTAAGGATATCCTGAAAACCCGACTGGTTTGCAGCCCTCGAGGACCGGAATTGCCCACCCCTGCACTAGTGGAATACCTTACCTCCGTCACACATGCAGAATACAGACAGACTCTCACCAAATACAGAATAAACAGACCATAAAATATAAATGTAAAAGTATAGACAAAAACTGAACTGGAAATTGCAAGAAGCCAGACTCTGTTTGCAGTGTAACAATAGAAAAAAATAAACATTACTATTCCTCATAAAACAAAATCAAAAAACATAAAACAAAATCAAGAAACAACCCAAAAGAGAGCAATCTCTCTAGGTAGCCCAAAACTCTGGAACTCCCTCCCAACAACTCAGAACTCAAGAAGACCTTCAAAAAAGAACTAAAAACATGGATGTTCACCAAAGCATACCAACTCACCCAATAAACAACACAAAGCCAACACCCTCTGGTCTTACCTGAAGAAAAATGAAACTCAACACAAGTATGGATTATAACAAAGAACTGAAACGTAAAAAACTGAACAGCAACTAACTTATGATATCCCTGTGTTATCAATCTTTTGAACCTTTTTGAAACCCTTGTTATCCTCCTTAACCTTGTAACCTTTGTATTTTTGTAAACCGTTATGAATGCGAAACTGAATGACGGTATATAAAACTCGATAAATAAATACATTTCATTAATAGTAGTAAAACTACATGAATAAAGAGTATAAGAGAAGGTGGACTGAGTGAGCCTCGGGCCACCGAAGATAACATGGGCATGAGCAGCGGGGGGGGGGGATTGAGGTAACCAATGGCAACAGTAGCAATTTGAATTGCTGCATTGCCATTGGTTGCCATGTAAGTAAATAGAAGTTTCGGTGTGAAGTTGGGCAGTTGGGTACCAGCAGCGAAGCAAGTGGCAGGTGACTGCTTTTGCTCCGTTGGAGATCCCTGACTGCCTTTTTTTGGTTTTTGCGAATTTTTTCACTCAGCGGGACGTCTTTTCCCCAGAGAATGAGGAGAGCTAGAGCCAAGCCAGCGTCCCTCTTCCTGGGGGAGGCCTCGGCCCAGTCCAAGGTGAGCGCTGCATGTGTGGGACTGGCGTCTGGTTCGACCTGCCCCCCCCGGGCAAGCAGTGGTAAGTGCGCACCGGCCCGGTGCCTGGCCATCTGCAGCCGCCGTCGCCGGTGGCCAGCCCCTTCCCCTCGCCCCCCCCCCCTTCAGACTCAGGAGAGAGTGGTCCAGAGCCGGCTGATTCTTTGCCTTCTACCCACCCCTGCGACCCCCACCCTGGATTGGCCACTGTTGGAAACAGGATGCTGGGCTTGACGGACCCTTGGTCTGACCCAGTATGGCATGTTCTTATGTACCTTCCCCCTGAACGTGCAGGCCGCGGAAAGCTCCGCCGATGTGCACCGTAGGGACCCTGTGTTTCAGGAGGTCCCGGCCCCTCAAAGCCGTGCGTCCGTTTTTCCTTCGGAGACTCGTGAGGCATGTGCCGCCGCGGCCACGGCGCTGTTCATCCCCGTGCCCATCAAGTGGGCAGCATGCGGCCAGCGCAGGCTCGAGGCCCACATGAGCGAGTTGGGAGCGCCTAAGGCTCGGGACAGCTGGGGGCGGAGCCGCGATTGTAGGGGCGGTGACATGCCCTTTTTTGGAGGGCTTCAGCGTTCCCGGGCCCCTGCTTCCCCGGAGGCCCAGTGTTTTGTGCAGCTCCAGAGCAGAGCAAACATGAAGGGTAAAAGGCCAGCCTGGAGGCAGACTGGAGGGGTTAGAGAGCCTAGGGCCCCATGCGCAGGAGAGGGCTCAAACCCCCCCCCCGGCTTCCACCCCCAGCTTACCTAGAGAATTGGGAGCCCCCACAGCTGCACTAATAGCGGACATCCTGGGCCACCTGGCGAGCTCTAGATTCAGCAATTTCCAAGACTCAGCGGGGAAGGGAGGCGAGGGCAGAGAGGGCATCAGGGGTTGGCAACAAGCAATGGGTGATATGCTGGGTGAGCAGGTTTTTCCAGGGGAGGAGTGGCTGATGGATGAGTTTGGGAAGAGTGGCAGGGTGAGTGGTTTCCCCCAGGCGACTTGTCAGGGCTTTGGAGTGCGGCACAGCCAGGGAGCATGAGAGGGTGGGGGGTTGTAGGGCTGTTTACAGGTGCGGATGACGGTGAGGTCCCAGGACGTCCAGACAGGAGGCGTGGAGAGAACGAGATTTCCCAGTGTGGAGGGATGACTCGAGGCACAAGAGGACGGTGTCGAAGGGGAGTGCAGCAGAATGCTGGAGCAGCGGTGTGTTGAGCGCCCGAAAGCAGCACATCGGGAGCTGAAATAGGAATGATGGAAAAAGGGGAAGCACGTGCGAGTAGAGGACATGCTAGGAAGAAGAAGAGGTCTCGCGCTAGCAGTAGTTCGAGCTTGTCTTCCTCTTCTACGAGCTCGAGTGACTGGGGGTCGGGCCTGCGCACGGCGTTGGAAGAGGGTTCAAGGCATGACATGGGGCACCCGGCTTTGGCTTCCTTGACTGAATTGTGGGAAGAGGTGCCCAAGCGTTTAGTTAAGCGTATTAGAAGACGTAAATTTGTAAATATTTTCAAATTGTTAGAGGATAGAAGAGGCGGACGGAAGGATAATAAGAAAGCCAAAAAGAACAAAAGGGATGGGGTTGGACCGAAAATTTCCAAGAATATAGTTAACTGGGTTCATGGTTTCTTATGCTTGGCAAGCGTAGTCAGTCATTTCGATCCCACCCAGTATGGCGCTTTGTTGTCATACGCTGACAGCATTTTAGGAGCTTTTAAGGATTACAAAGGTTGGGCTTGGCTCAATTAAGACGAAAAGTTCCGGGATAAAATGGCAGGGAACAAATTTATGTCTTGGGGATCGCAAGACATTCATCTGTGGCTGACACAGATGACAAATAAGGGAGCAAGCGTTAGCAGAAGTGTAGGAGCGGGTTGGGGGTTAGCGGTAGTACAGTGGGTCAAGCAGTTCGGGGAAGCAAGGGTGCTTCCTTTCGAGGTTCTGGAAGTTTTCGCAAGCTCGAGCAAGGCAGTAAAGTCACAGGGAGTGGGATGGACCTCTGCTGGAGGTTTAACAAACTCACGTGCTTGTTTCCTGAATGCAAATTCAGGCATGCCTGTGCTACATGCGGAGGTGCACATCCGGCCACTAAGTGCCCGCAAGGACAGAGTGCAGTCGTTACCAAGGGCAGTAAGTTATGAAGTATTGTACCAGAAGGGTTTGAGGTGTTATCCAGGCTTAGCGGCTGTTTCTTTGTTGACCGGGGGGGTTTAGCTTTGGGTTTATTATTCCATATGAAGACCCGGGGAGTGGAGGGAGGGTGAGGAGTTCCATATCAGTATACAGAATTGTGGATGTAGTACGCGACAAATTACAGGCAGAAATCCAATTAGGGAGGGTAATAGGGCCGTTTGCCGTTAGGCCTTTTGATAGGATGCATTTATCGCCATTGGCGGTTAACCCTAAGAAGGTATTGGGAAAGTTTAGGTTGATCCTCAATTTGTCGTATCCCGAGGGATCGTCTGTTAACGTCTTCATCCCGAGAAAGGAGTGTACTGTGAAATATGTTTCTTTTGACGAAGCCATCGCCTTAGTGCACAAAGCCGGGCCCGGGGCTTTGTTAGCCAAGGTGGACATTGAATCCGCTTTCAGGTTATTACCAATTCATCCGTCGTGTTTCCCTCTATTGGGTTTTTATTTTGAAGGTGGTTACTTCGTCGATCGCTGTTTGCCCATGGGTTGCGCGATTTTGTGTGAGTTATTTGAGGCTTTTAGCACTTTCATCCAGTGGGCTACAAGGCGGTACAACGGTTGTGAAGATTCGTTACATTACTTAGACGATTTCCTGTTCATGGGGCCGAGTGAGTCCAGCATCTGTCAGCGTCAGTTAACTGGTTTCTTGGATGTGGCTAAGTCTTTCAGGGTGCCCATTGCGCAAGACAAAACAGAAGGGCCTGTTACCAAGCTGACATTCCTAGGAATCGAATTGGATTCTGTTGAGATGGTATCAAGGTTACCGTACGAGAAGGTGGTTCAGTTGAGAGACTTGGTTAGGTTGGTCCGAGGATCGGTGAAAGTGACCTTGAAGCAGATGCAATCCTTAATCGGCTCCCTTAATTTTGCATGTCGGGTAATACCCATGGGGCGGGCGTTCATCTGTAGACTGTCAGCCAAAATGGTGGGAGTAAAGGCAAGGCATCATTTCATTCGGGCTACGCAAGCTGTGAGGGCAGAGCTGGGGGTTTGGGAGGGGTTTTTTTAGATTCCTTTAATGGAGTCTGCATGAAGCAGGAAGCGGAGACTTCAAATGAGGACTTGGACCTGCATTCAGATGCTGCTGGGGCGACTGGTTTCAGCCTGTATTTTCAGGGGCAGTGGTGGCCAGAGCAGTGGGTGTCGGAAGGGTTAACGAGAAACATCACATTTCTGTAATTCTATAATAGTGGCCTTGACCATTTGGGGTAAGGGGTTGCGCAATAAAAAAGTAGTGTGATGGTGCGATAATTTAGGGGTGGTTCAAGTAGTCAACAAGCAGGCTGCAAAGTGCCCAATAGTGTCGGTGTTGCTTCAGGAGATGGTCTTTTAATGCATGAGATGGAATGTAACCATACGGGCGAGGCATGTGCCAGGGAACTTGATTGCGGATGCTCTTTCTTGTTTCAAGTGGGACGTCTTCAGGGCAGAGGCTCAAATGAGTTTGCAGGGAGAGAATTTCCCAGAGCACCTTTGGCAGCTCTGCATGCTGAAACGTGGACCTTGATCCGTCAATCACTGGCTCCGGCAACGTGGATATCTTACCTGGCGGGCAGAGGGAGCGGTGTCTCATTTTTTGCATACTCTGGGATGGCACGGGGGGTTGCGAGCGAAGGTGACGTGGTTCAGTTTATCTTGTGGGCGAAAGGGGCAGGTTACTCATTGGCATCGGTCCGGTGTCAATTGGCGGGTTTTGATTTTTTTCAGAAACTGGGGGGTTGGGGAAATCCGACTAGCAGTTGTTTAGTTAAGAGGATATTAGGATGGAGTCGAGGGTATGTGGCGCGCGAGGATAAGCGGAGGCCGATACGGTACACAGACTTGTTGAAAATCGCTGAACATTTGACCGTGGTGTGTCGGTCGGGATATGAGGTCTTGCTATTCAGACTGGCCTTCTCTTTGGTGTTTTTTGGAGCCTTAACGATCAGCGAATTGGTCACCAGATCTAAGGCGTGCAGAGATGGATCTGGATTGATGGCTCAGGATTTGTGGGTTTATGAATACTGAGTCACACTGCGTATTAGGAAATCCAAGATGAACCAAAAAGGAAAAGGGTTTTGGATTTCCTTGGTGTGGGCACGCGATGAGCTTGCGTGTCCAATGAGGAGCGCTCAAGCTTTCGTATGGGTAAGGCCCAAAATTGGGGGTCACTTTTTGGTTCAAGAGGATGGTTTACCGTTAACCATTTTCTAATTTACTCGCGTGTTACAATGGGTGGCGGAAAGTTTAGGGTGGGAGGCGGGGAGGTACTCGCCGCATTCATTTAGGATAGGAGCGGTGATGACAGCGGCGGAGTTGGGGTGGTCGGTGCGATGGATTCAAGTGCTTGGACTTTGGAAGTCAGAGACCTTTCAGACATGTGCGGAAGTAACAAATCGAGATAGAGGGGTGCAGTGGGGTTCTGTGCACTTTGGCTAATGCAGCTCTTTGCCTTGCAGACACAGAAGGGGTGGCATCTAATTGAGAATGTGCCTGGGTCGTGGGTCATTCTTTTGTCCCTTGTGCACAGCGGAGAGCTGTGAAGAGGCCTTATGGCGAAAACTTGAATTTGAATACCAGCAAGTGGATTGTGCGTTGGTTCGGTGATGGGGGGAGTTGCTTTCTTTCCTCCATGGAAAACTTCAAGTATGGGGTGTTCCAAAGCTGCTTATTCATTTGGGGGGAAATGACATCGGTAAGATGTCCTGCCGCGAATTGGTGGCACTTGTGCGAAAAGATTTGGCAACTATCAAAAATATAATGCCGGGTATGAAAGTGGGTTGGTCCGACATTTTACTTCGGATTAGATACCGTAATGAGCCGTTATGGCGGAATGTTGTTAAAAAAAAAATTGAATCGCCAAATCAGCAAATGGTTAGTTCACCAGGGCGGATTTTGGGTAAGACACAATTAGTCATGGGAGATAGTGGGGGGTTTATTTCTAGCTGATGGGGTACATCTTTCGGACATTGGCATGGATTTATTTAATAATGCCCTGGAGGAAGGATTCAAGCAACAAATGTAACAGCAGATGGCTGCAATGGGGGAACAAAGGCAAACGGGTTGCCATTGTTTGTTTGTGGCGGAAAACCCGAGCCCTAAGTTGTAATGTATTGTATTGGATTGTGAAGGACATTGGAAGGGGTGGGGTGGGGGAATGCTCGTGTAGTTTGGGGCTGCTACACGGGAAGGCCTAAAGAGCAAGGGAGGGGCCGATGTTCAGGCCGCATGCTTACCCTCGCTGGTGCCGTGGCGGGGTAAGAGATGGGGAGTGCTCAAGTAGTCTTACCATTGGGACGAGGTGGTAAGCGAAGAGGGGCATGATGGAGGAGGAGGAGGGGGGGGATTAAGTTTTGGTGTTATGTATAAGTTGTGGGCTTGGGTTGTCTTTTATAATAAACTGCGGCCTTATTTTAATGCCGTATTGATGTTTCTGTGTTTTTGTACAGGGAGAGAGGGGGGTACAAGGGAAGCGGGCTGCTGGTCTTGCGTACCTATGTTATTCAAAACAGCTAACAAACAGAATAACAACCAATAATTAAAAACTCATATAAACATTTTCCAAATGCTAATAACATATTACAAAATAGACACAAATAGCACCCAATAATTAAGAACATAAGAAAATAAGAAAATAAGAAATTGCCATGCTGGGTCAGACCAAGGGTCCATCAAGCCCAGCATCCTGTTTCCAACAGAGGCCAAACTAGGCCACAAGAACCTGGCAATTACCCAAACAACAAGAAGATCCCATGCTACTGATGCAATTAATAGAGATGTGAATCGTGTGATCGATCGTCTTAACGATCGATTTCGGCTGGGGGGGGGGAGGGAATCGGATCGTCGCAGTTTTGTTTTTTTAAATATCATGTAAATCGTAAATCGGGAGGCCCGAGAGTAAAAGATCACACCGGGACCCCCCCCACTGGACCCCAGGTAATTTAAGGCATTTTGGGGGGGGGTTCGGGAGGGTGGGGGATTTATTTTAAAGGGCCAGGGTGGGTTTTAGGGTTGTTTTAGTGTGCCGGTTTTCCCGCCCTCCCCCTTCTCCTCCCCCCTCCCCCTTCCCCCGATTTACGATTTTTGACGATAAATCGGGGGAATTCCTATTAAATATCGCCTCTAACGATTTTTGACGATTTAAAATATATCGGACGATATTTTAAATCGTCAAAAAACGATTCACATCCCTAGCAATTAATAGCAGTGGCTATTCCCTAAGTAAACTTGATTAATAGCAGTTAAAGGACTTCTCTTCCAAGAACTTATCCAAACCTTTTTTGAACCCAGCTATACTAACTGCACTAACTACCTTCTCTGGCAACAAATTCCAGAGCTTTATTGTGCGTTGAGTGAAAAAGAATTTTCTCCGATTAGTCTTAAATGTGCTACTTGCTAACTTCATGGAATGCCCCCTAATCCTTCTATTATTCGAAAGTGTAAATAACCGAGTCACATCTACTCGTTCAAGACCTCTCATGATCTTAAAGACCTCTATTATATCCCCCCTCAGCCGTCTCTTCTCCAAGCTGAAAAGCCCTAACCTCTTCAGCCTTTCCTCATAGGGGAGCTGTTCCATCCCCTTTATCATTTTGGTTGCCCTTCTCTGTACCTTCTCCATTGCAACTATATCTTTTTTGAGGTACGGCAACCAGAATTGTACACAGTATTCAAGGTGTGGTCTCACCATGGAGCGATATAGAGGCATTATGACATTTTCCGTTTTATTAACCATTCCCTTCCTAATAATTCCTAACATTCTATTTGCTTTTTTGACTGCTGCAGCACACTGAGCCGACGATTTCAATGTATTATCTACTATGACGCCTAGATCTCTTTCTTGGGTGGTAGCTCCTAATATGGAACCTAACATCGTGTAACTACAGCAAGGGTTATTTTTCCCTATATGCAACACCTTGCACTTGTCCACATTAAATTTCATCTGCCATTTGGATGCCCAATCTTCCAGTCTTGCAAGGTCCTCCTGTAATGTATCACAGTCTGCTTGTGATTTAACTGAGTAATTTTGTATCATCCGCAAATTTGATAACCTCACTCGTCGTATTCCTTTCCAGATCATTTATATATATATATTGAAAAGCACCGGTCCAAGTACAGATCCCTGAGGCACTTCACTGTTTACCCTTTTCCACTGAGAAAATTGACCATTTAGTCCTACTCTCTGTTTCCTGTCTTTTAACCAGTTTGTAATCCACGAAAGGACATCGCCTCCTATCCCATGACTTTTTAGTTTTCGTAGAAGCCTCTCATGAGGGACTTTGTCAAACGCCTTCTGAAAATCCAAATACACTACATCTACCGGTTCACCTTTATCCACATGTTTATTAACCCCTTCAAAAAAATGAAGCAGGTTTGTTAGGTAAGACTTCCCTTGGGTAAATCCGTGTTGACTGTTCCATTAAATCATGTGTTTCTATATGCTCTACAATTTTGATCTTGAGGATAGTTTCCACTATTTTGCCCGGCACTGAAGTTAGGCTCACTGGTCTATAATTACCCAGATCGCCCCTGGAGCCTTTTTTAAATATTGGGGTTACATTGGCCACCCTCCAGTCTTCAGGTACAATGGATGATTTTAATGATAGGTTACAAATTTTAACTAATAGGTCAGAAATTTCATTTTTGAGTTCCTTTAGTACCCTAGGATGCATACCATCCGGTCCAGGTGACTTGCTACTCTTTAGTTTGTCAATCTGGCCTACTACATCTTCCAGGTTGACAGTGATTTCGTTCAGTTTGTCTGACTCATCACCCCTGAAAACCATCTCCGGAACTGGTATCTCCCCAACATCCTCATTAGTAAACACAGAAGCAAAGAAATCCTTTAGTCTTTCTGCAATGGCCGTATCTTCCCTAAGAGCCCCTTTAACCCCTCGGTCATCTAATGGTCCAACCGACTCCCTCACAGGTTTCTTGCTTTGGATATATTTTAAAAAGTTTTTATTATGAGTTTTTGCCTCTATGGCCAACTTCATTTCAAATTCTCTCTTCGCCTGTTTTATCAATGTTTTACACTTAACTTGACAATGCTTATGTTTTATCCTATTTTCTTCAGATGGATCCTTCTTCCAATTTTTGAAGGATGAATTTTTGGTTAAACTAGCCTCTTTCACCTCACCTTTTAACCATGACGGTAATCGTTTTGCCTTCCTTCCACCTTTCTTAATGCGTGGAATACATATGGACTGTGCCTCTAGGATTGTATTTTTAAACAATGTCCAAGCCTGTTGAACACTTTTAACCTTTGCAGCTGCACCTTTCAGTTTTTTTCTGACTATTTTCCTCATTTTATCAAAGTTTCCCTTTTGAAAGTTTAGTGTTAGAGCTGCAGATTTACTTATTGTCCCCCTTCCAGTTATTAGTTTAAATTTGATCATGTTATGATCACTGTTGCCAAGTGACCCCACCACCGTCCGTTACCTCTCTCACCAAATCCTGTGTTCCACTAAGAATTAAATCTAAAATAGCTCCCTCTCTTGTTGGTTCCTGAACCAATTGCTCCATGAAACAATCATTTATTACATCCAGGAACTTTATATCGCTAGCAAGTCCTCATGTTACATTTACCCATTCAATATTGGGGTAATTGAAATCTCCCATTATTATTGCACTGCAAAATTAGTTTGCTTCCCTGATTTCTCTTAGCATTTCATCATCTGTCTGACCATTTTGTCCAGGTGGACGGTAGTATACTCCTATCACTATACTCTTACCCAACACGTATGGGATTTCTACCCATATAGATTCTACTGAGCATTTAGTCTCTTGTATGATCTTTAGCCTGTTGGACTCTATACCCTCCCGGACATAAAGTGCCACACCCCCGCCAAGTTGATCCTCCCTATCATTGCGATATAATTTGTACCCTGATATAGCACTGTCCCATTGGTTATCCTCCTTCCACCAAGTCTCTGTGATGCCAATTATGTCAATCTCATCATTTGCTGCTATACACTCTAACTCTCCCATCTTAGACTTCTGGCATTGGCATACAGACATTTCAAAGTGTGTTTTTTGTTTGTTTTAACAACCTGCTTTTCAGTTGTTTGGGATAATTCGGAAATCATTAGTTTTGGTGATTTTTTACATATAGGCAGGCATATGGACTATGTTTGCTTTTAATGGAACCTCTCTGTTGGGATGCCCTAACTCTCCTGTTTCATTAGTATCCTTCAAGGATTCATTTCTCAGAACCATGCACTGCTGAGTGACTGTCGGCTTTCCCCCTTGTTCTAGTTTAAAAGCTGCTCTATCTCCTTGTTGAAAGTTAGTGCCAGCAGCTTGGTTCCAAGGGTTTTAAAAAATCCTCTGCTTTCCATAGCTGGGAACTTTTGATTTCCAGATGCCCTGAGATTATTATGATTTAGCAGGAAGAGAGGAAGAAAGTTTGTTGCACTCAAATTTTCTGCGCTCTCTCACACATGTGCGAGCTCTCTCACAGACACATGCGCGCACACACACACACATGCATATGCGCTCTCTCACACTCACATGTTCTTCCTTAATCTTTCTCTCACACAATAATGCACACACACACACACGGACACGCATGCACAAACATGCTCTCATATTCTCACACATACGAACATGCATGGACACACATACTCTATCATTTTTGTAAACCGATATGATGTTCCCACGAATACCGGTATATAAAAGCTTTTAAATAAATTTTCTCACATTCTCAAACATACACACATACTGTCTTTCTCACATACACAGGCTCCCCTCCTCTCTCTCTAACTCCCCCTCCCCCCTTGAAAAAGAAGCAATAGTCTCTTTCATTCCTTACAGCCAACAGGATTATTTCTTGGAGTCAAGTTAGTTGACCCAGCTCTGGCTTAGAGCTCCTTCTTGCAGAGCAGATTGTGCCAATCCTCCTAAGGCCCCAGCTGCAATTCTGGCAGGGCTGTGGCATTGCTGCTCCTCTTCAGGCTCCACTGGCAATTTCAGCAGGGCCGTGGTGTTGCTCCTCCTCAGGGCGACATCTCCAGCAGCATTATTGCCATAGGCCATAGGCATGTTATGGCTCTGCCAATATCTTGCTCATGTGGGTCAATGCATCACAAAGTCTCATCTCTGGATTAGGGGTCACAGATGTATTTTTTAATGAAACACTTTTTATTAAGTGCATAACTTCTGACCATGTGCGTACACAGGCCATGAACCTGCTGCACACATGGAAAAACTGCACACACAAGAAATTCAGTGTGCAAATATGAACTCTGCTCACAATCTATGGGAGAGAGAGAGAGATAAGAACTTGCCATGCTGGGTCAGACCAAGGGTCCATCAAGCCCAGTATCCTGTTTCCAACAGAGGCCACAAGAACCTGGCAATTACCCAAACACTAAGAAGATCCCATGCTACTGATGCAATTAATAGCAGTGGCTATTCCCTAAGTAAACTTGATTAATAGCCGTTAATGGACTTCTCCTCCAAGAACTTATCCAAACCTTTTTTGAACCCAGCTACACTAACTGCACTAACCACATCCTCTGGCAACAAATTCCAGAGCTTTATTGTGCATTGAGTGAAAAAGAATTTTCTTTGATTAGTCTTAAATGTGCTACTTGCTAACTTAATGGAATGCTCCCTATTCCTTCTATTAGGTCTTCATAGTAGTCAACTATAAGGTTTTCATAGTAGTCAACTATTTATATCACTAAAGGAGAGCCAGCTAATAACACGAGGTGAGGTTTGGTGGTGGTTTAGGGTTTTGGATCCAGTTTGATGGTACCCTGTTACAGAGTCCATCAAGCTAGGGTGAGAGAACACTGTAGAAATCTCATCATTGTGAGACTTTCCTCACTCCAAATGGCGTCAAATCGTCACCGAGATGTACTGTGCTATTCGTTCGTCTTACTTTGTATGTCAAATTGGCCCCAAAACCACCACCAAAACCTCACCTCGAGCTATTAGCTGGCCCTCCTATAGTGATATAAATAGTTGAATATGGTGAAGGCCTCCCCAGAGGCTCTCTCTACTCTCCACTCCATTTTCCCTTTCCCTCCTCAAGCCCAGAAATGACAAATGCAATTTGTAATCTTTATTGCAAATTGCTTCACGGCCGTTTCGGGCATATCACACAGCTCAACGCCAGGAAAAAAGGTGTAGTTATTTTCAGTGTTAAAAAGTTCGATAACGTAACACACACTATCGCACAGTGCAATAATGCCCATCATTTTCATGAATCCTGCCCAAACCCCTCCCTGATCCCGCCCCTTTCCAAAATTTGCATTCGTACCATGTGGTACTGCAATTCTTGCGTGCATTATGGCATTAACACATGCGTTATGTCATTATCACGGGTGTTAATGCCATAACGTATTTTGATGAATGACCCTGTATGTTTGTACCTGAGGCAATGGAGAATGAAATGCCTTGCCCAAGATCACCAATTATCTAATTGGCCATGTTTTCTCTATTGTTTTGGTTCCTGTGAAGTTACAATAAGTTGCTATAGGCTTTCTAGTCTAACTTCTCATATACCTGGAAGCAAGAGTGTCACTCCCATGTGTCCATGCCATGAATGCCAGTGTCCTGTCTGCCAGCTCATGAATCTCTGTGCATAATTTTATAAGAAGGGGTGAAATCTGAGTAGGCAGAGATAGACATGGAGAAAAATGAGATGAAAAGAGAGATCAAATATCAGAGGCAAATGTAGATAAGGAATTGAAGACAGGAAAAGAAATGAAAAATGGAAAAGAGACCCTGAGAAATGAATTAGAAGATCAACAAGAGATAGGGGTTTCCTTTTTTTTCCTCTATATTTCAAAACCTCAGTTTGTATTTTCCTATGGTTCTCTTGTGTATTGTCAATTTTTAGAAGAAATAGATCAACAAGAGAAAAGCATACAAAAGAGACTGGGACCAATGTGATTAGAAAAATGAGAAGACCAGACAAAGATAGAAGAAAAGCATTTTTATTAAAGATTGGAATATGTCAGCTTTGTGCATCTCTGATATCTTTTCGTTTTGCTCAGTACAGGAGCAAATATATTTCTGATTCTATTTCTCCAGTGTTGCACTTCATGCAGAGTTTTGCTTCTTGGAGTTTCCATTTTAGTTTTTGACAGCACATTTAATTTATAGTGAGTGGTTCGCCTCTTTCTGTATTTGGTGGAGGTCTGTCTATATTCTGTGGGGCAGATTTTTAAAAAGTATGCGAGTGCGTACTTTTGTTCACACACCCGGTGCAAACAAGAGTACGCCGGATTTTAATAGATACGCACATCTTTTAAAATGCGGGGTCGGTGCGCGCAAGGTGTTGCGAGCGTATCGGTGGACTCTTGGACCGGCCTGACGGAGTGGTAAGGTAGAAGAAGAACACTCCGCTGTGAAGAGGTAGGCCGGGAGGCAGAGACAAACTGGATGTAGAGCTGAAGTCTTCACCCTGGAAACCCGAGGTCCCCTCGGGAGGAGCCCGTGAGGACCCGAGCTGCTGGGACTTAGGTGACAGGGAGAGATGAAGAGGAGACGACGTCTTCACCCTGGAAGCCCGAGGTCCCCCCCGGGAGGAGCCCATGAGGACCCGGACCGCTGGGACTTAGGCGAAGGCAGCGGACAGCAGTGAAGGCAAACCAAGGTCGAGGCAGGCAGGAGTCAGGAACTTGGGAAGCAAGACAAGGGAAGTCTGGGCTGGAAGCAGAAGATCCGAAGCTGGAACTGAAGCGAGACCAGAAACTGATGCAGAAGAGCCGGAGCTGGAACGAAGTGGAACCAGGAACAGGAACCAACAGAAGATCCAGTCAAGGAAGACAGCACAGTGCACCTAACACCTAGCAGGGAACCTCGTTGCAAGGCGATTTGGACAGTCAGACGCCGGGCTTAAGTACTTGCCAGTATCTGACGTCATTTCTGTGGGTGGCCCACGGTCTGGCGAGAAAAGCCCTTTAAATTGACCCTCCTTGCGCGCGCCTAGGAGGGGAGGGGCCTGGTTCTGAGGCTCGGCAGCGTCTCCCTCGTGGAGACGCTGCCGCGAGAAGGCCTGAACAGGCCCGACCAACAGCGAGTCCCACCGTTGGCAGACCGGGGAAGGAGAGCTGAACTCGGCGAGCAGTGAACCCCGTCGTCAGCACCCCTGGGCTGGAGGTAAGGGCCCGGTCGCAAGATTTGCGACTGGGACCGCAACACAAGGCTGCGCAAAATCGGCAGCCTGTGTGCGCTGAGCCGCGCAGCCTGCCTTGGAGGGAACTTTCTTTCCGGCACCCCCCACCTTCCCTTTCCTTCCCCTAACTAACCCACCCCCGGTCCTAACTAATTCCCCTCCCCTTACCTTTATTGCAAAAGTTACACCTGCCCATGCCGGGCCAGTTGCCGGCGCGCCATGTTCCAGTCCGGGGGCTGGTCCGGTGGCCACGCCCCTGGGCCGAAACCATGCCCGCGGCCCCACCCCGGAATGCACTGGCAGCCTATGCAACATTGGCTTGGCGCATGCAGGAGGAGCATGGGGCAGGTTTTCGGGGGCTACACGCGTATCTTATGTGCATACCCCTTTGAAATTCTGCCCCTGTGTGTGTGACTGAGATAAATTATTCTTCTAGTCCTCAAGAGCCACAACTAGGCTTGGTTTTCAGGATATCCACAATTAATATGCATCAGAGAGAGATTTGCATGCACTGTTTCCATCCTTAAGTTTATTTCAGTGTTTCCCAAATGTCTCCTGGAGGCACACCTAATCAATTGGGCTTTTGAGATTGCCACAATGAATATACATGAGAGAGATTTGCATTTGCTTGGTATCCAATGTATGCAAATATGTCATGCACATTTATTATGGTTATCCTAAAAACCAGGAAAGGCGTGCCTCCAGGAGATTTTGAGAAACCCTGGTCTATGTTTTGCTTTTTGAGAGGAGGTGTATTGGTGTTCTACTGTTTTTCTAAGGCCCCATGTAATACAGTATTTACCATGCTGCCCTTTCATACCATAGTAATGACTGCAGACAAACACTGAAGTGGCCCATCTAATCTGCATAGATAGGGTTTTTGTTGTTTTGAGCCCTGGCAGTTAGTGCTTTTATGCTATGGCAGGTTTGCTATATAGGTTCTGAATGGGATTTTTGTGCAGGGTTCTGAATTGTGTCAGTACACCTGAAATGGAGGCAATATGTCTTGCTAGTTCTGAGGTGACACCAGACTTTGAATTATTATTTTTTTTTTTGCATATAAGGCATATAAGTAGTAAGAGGAATCATCCTATTTCAGCCTAGCCAGCAATTTAAAAAATTACCTTTAGCCAATGCAATATGGATTTCTTTAAAGTTATAAATGGTGCTGGCCATTTTTAAATGCTGGCAGACAGGAGTTGCTCCTGCCCCATTTAAGAATTTTGGCCCCAAGAATGGGATAAAATGAATTGGCGGAGCATTGTTAGTTTTCAAATTGTGCATCACTGGAGCAGCATCCTTTGGATCTCCAACTTCACCTCCATTGGCTGATTGTCAATGCTGGTACCACCGCCAGATGTGCCACCCTGTGCAGTTGCATGATTTGCATACTCGGTAGTACTGGACCTGCTTCATCTCACACCTTATATTTGAATCTTAACCAAATAGAGTCTGGGAGCGATACTCGTTTATTCGATTTGCAATGAAACCAACAGCATCTGGGGTTCAAAAAAACAGCAGCTCAGTATTAAACATTTAACTGTTTATTTCCCGTTCAAAATAGTCTCCCTACTTAACACAGGCTTGACATTCCTCAAGGCTATACAAATTAAGGAAACTAGGAATAAAGTAAATACAGCAAGATGTGTGTATTATTGTTTAATGGTTATCAAATGGGCTACATCTAGTTGTATGAGAATACTGTTTTCAGTAAATGAATGTATAAGCTATATAATACACACTTATAAAACATGAATCTGCAAATATAACTTGCAGGAGGGAGAATAGTTGTTCTCTGCTTTTCTCTCTGTATACCTGGTATGTAATGTTTGACTGCCCTATTCATGCAAGAGTTCATAAAGTTCCATTTACTACAATTTGTTTTTTTTTTTTTTTTTTTTTAATACTGTAAATCTGATTTCCTTATGCATGGTAACAGTTAGTAGAGCTCATCAATACCCAAATGGCTGGAAGCTCACAGAAACAGTATCTTAGAGTGCACTCAAATTCCTCTTTTTCTATATTTTCCCTTGATTTCTAGCCTGTATTAAGTCAGACAGTCATAAAAATCTTTTGTCATTGCTAGAATTTTGTTGGACTCTATTTTGGAGATACAACATAAGCACAGTTAAGACTATAGTTCACACAAACAATAAGGCACAACTGTGGTTTAAAAAAAAGTAGCAAATGAAAGATAGATATTAAAACATACCTGTCCAGTAAGAATAGGGCAAGCATGAAGATATATAACTGGAGCTGCTACTAATTGTTTTTATTTGGTGATTTTGGATTAAAGGTAGCCTGTTGTATAACCTGCACCAAAGCTTTTGATTACAGCAGAACGTAAAAAGTTATGGGATAGGAGGCAATGTTCTATTGTGATTTTTTTTTTTAACCTTCTGTGGTTAAAAGACAGAAAAGAGAAATCAGATTAGGTTTAAATGGTCAATTTTCTCAATAGAGAAAGGTGAATAGGGCAATGCCCCAGGGATCTGTACTAGAGATGGGAATGAGTGAGGTGATCAGATTTGCTGATGATAAAAACATTATTCAAAGTTAAATTGCAAGAGGACCTTGTGAGACTGGGCATTCAAACAGCAGATGAAATTCAATGTGGACAAGTGCAAAGTGATACATGTCAGGAAGAGCAACCCAAATTATAGCTACACTATGCAAGGTTCCACATTGGGAGTCACTACCCAAGAAAAAGATCTGGGTGTCATCATGGGTAATATGTTGAAATCCTCTGCTCAGCATGCAGCAACCAAGACTGCTATGAACTATTAGGAAAGGAATGAAGAACAAAACATTATGCCTCTGTATCACTCTATGGTGTGATTGCACCTTGAGTATTGTGCAGAACTCTGGTCACTGCATCTCAAAAAAGATAGAGCAGAATGAGGGTACAGAGAAGGGCAACTAAATGGAAAAGGGGATGGAACAATTCCTCTATGAGGAAAGGCTAAAGAGGTTAGGGCTCTTCACCTTGGAAAAGAGATGACTGAGGGGGAGATATGATAGAAGTTTATAAAATAGGTGGAGTGGAATGGGTAAATGTGAATCAGTTGTTTAATCTTTCAAAAAGTACAATAGGGGATGCGCGATGAAGTTATCAGGTAATACATTTAAGACAAAATATTTTTTTACTCAATGCATAATTATTCTCTGGAATTTGTTGCTGGAGGATGTGGTGAAAGTTGTTAGTGTAGCTGGGTTTAAAAAAGGTTTGGACAAGTTCCTGAATGAAAAATCCATAAACCATTATTAAGTTGGACTTGCGAAACTCCATTGCTTATTCCTGGGAGAAGCAGCATGGTATCAGTCTAAGTCTTGGGATCCTGCCAGGTACTTGTGACCTAGATTGGCCACTGTTAGAAACAGGGCTTGATGGACCTTTGGTCTGACTCAGAATGGCATAAGAACAGAAGAAGGATAAGCAATGCATTTCCATGTCCTCTGGCAATGAATTCCAGAGCTTAATTATGTATTGAGTAAAAAATATATATTTTCTCCTATTCGTTTTAAATGTGCTACTTAGTAACTTCATTGCATGCCCCCTAGTCTTTGAAATTTTTGATTAGCATTCACCCGTTCTGCTCCACTCATTATTATTATATAGACCTCTATCACATCTCCCCTCAGTCATCTCTTCTCCAAGCTGAAGAGTTCTAACCTCTTTAGCCTTTCCTCATATGGGAAGCAGTCCATTCCCTTTATCATTTTGGTCGCCCTTCTCTGACCTTTTCTAATTCTGCTATATCTTTTTTGAGATGCGGTGACCAGAACTGCACACAGTATTCAAGATGAGGTCGCACCATGGAGCCATACAGAGGCATTATGATATTCTCTGCTTTATTCTCCATTCCTTTCCTAATAATCCCTAGCATTTTATTGGCTTTCTTGATTGCCACCGCATGGTGAGTAAAAGAAATTCAACATATTATCCACAATGCTGCCTAGATCCTTTTCCTGACTGGTGACTCCTACTATGAAACCTTGCATTATGTAGCTATGACACAGATTGCTTTTCCCTAAGTGCATCACAAAGGGAAGAGAAAATCTTCTGTTCTTAAGTTACGTTTTTATGTAACATGGACCATTTAGCAGTCTCGTGTGCTATGTGCTTCACATAGTTACGGTGGTAGAAATTAACCTTGTTCCCCGGTTTGATCTGTGAGGTGGGTCTTCTGTCTGCTGGGGCTGGGAACGCAGTGGAGGCAGCATTCACAGTCCCCTGGGGAGGGGGCTCTGGTCATTGCTCAAAGGCGATACCCAGTGGCTACCCTGGCCTAGGACCAAACTAGGTACATTGGGGGGGGGGGGGGGGGGGGGTAGAAATATACAATGGGAAAAAATTTCAGGGTACTGACAAACGGCTCATGGCACCAGATCCCAGTCCTGTTTCCTAATGAGCTGCAGCTGCAAAGGATCAGGAGCAGACCACTGGGCCCCCACAAAAAAGAAAAGTCTTATGCGGGAATGTTCTGCATTTTAAACGATGGCACTGATCACCGAATGGTGACAGATTTGAATGGGACTGGGTGGGTGCTCCGCGACCGACTCCATGTAAAACATTGGAGTTCGCTGTTTGGCCGCACAGAGTGCCTGAGGAAATCCGCAGCTTTGCGGTGAGATGCATTGTAATAATGCAGACTTTAAAAGGCAGGAGCCATGAACTAAAGTGCTTCATGCAATGATTCAGAAGAAAGATTTCTTGGTTCTGTTGTAGTGTTATGAAAGAGGCATCATCCCGCAGCACTTCCCCTGATACATAACAGGTTTGGGCTATTTATTGCTAGGCATCTGTACATCATGAAAGAGTAAAGTTATCTGCAGTTAAAATAGCATTTCATCATGGGTTTGTTTGTTTTTTTCAGAGTACTCAAAGGATCTGTAACTTTTTATAATTTAGCTCTCTGCTCACTGAAATGAAGAAATATCTCCCTGTTATCTAGAACTTGATTCACGCCCTGCGTAGATTTCTTCCTTCCCTTTCTCCCCTTTCTCCCCTCTCTGCCCCCCTCCCATTACACTCCAAGCCCCTGTGGTGTCTCTCTGGGGCTAATGTAGTCCTGCTGTAGCTTCCTCATATGCTTTTTAGGAAGACAAAAAGGTAGAGGCGTGGGAAGGGAACATTGTAATGGGAAAGACCTCGTGGAAACGCTGATGCTCAGGCAGCTGGGTCTATCTGACAGGGGACCTAGAAGGCTGAATGTTTGGGTACCAGCCATACTAGTACTGGCAGATATTCTCATGCTAGAAGAGTTTTCTGATAAGACAGGGGAAGGGAGAGGGTCTGACTCAAATGTTGGATCTTGTATGCTCGTCTACCCAAGATGGTGCAGTAGGAAGGAGAAAGTGTGGTTGGGAACTCTGATGTACCTTTACCAATGCAGACAGAATAACTGGGCAGACTGGCTGGGTCGGTTGGTCTTTTTCTGCCGTCATCCAGTGAAAATTCAGAGGCAGGGAGCAATTCCACACAGAAGTAAATGTGTGGGACAGATCCAAATCCCCTGTCCCAAGCTGGACTGAATATCTCTTCTGCGGCATGAAAAAAAATACTGCCAATTGCTATCTTCAGACAGTTGGCCATTAAACATGGATCAAGAAGTTTGCAGAACTGAACCTTAGAAAGCACCTTTACTTTAGATTTTTTGTTCTTTCTGCGGATAATTCAGTTTTGATTTGGTGAATTTGAAAGCCAGCAGAGCAATCCATTAACTGGAGTCCAGAACCAAAGGCACATTTGGTGGTAATGATTGCAGGACGAGCATTTCAGTAGCCAAACGTCTTGTTGTAGTTAAAACAAATGATGTACAAATGGTTCAGTACAGGAACTTTCAAAATGTTTTCCTTCTTGTTTTTACTTTGAAAAATGGAGGAAGAAAAAGAATCCCCTTTACGTGTTAGCTGGAAAACCGTGCAACATCGCTGCTTTATGACGAGTGCCCCAGCACCTCAACTGCACAAGGTTCCCTGCACGTACCTTTTTAACACTGTCTGCAAAAATAAAAGGCTTGGAGAAAACTTCATTTCTTGTGATGGCTTCTAACAGTCTGGGATTTAGTAATTCCATATTCCTGAGGCACTTAAATCACCTTTTTCCCCAGTTTTGCCATTCTTATTCTCAGAGCTGTGGACAAGAATAGAAATCCAGTATTTAGTAATATTTTGGCGGCGGTGGCAGCAGCTTATTAAAATGTCATCACATTTATTTTTAACTAATAACAAATGAAGCACATACCTCGGGAGGTCATAGCCACAAGCGGAGCAATTATTTGCAGAATACAAGAGAAGTTTAGTAGAAGTAAGACATTGAGGCTAATTACTAGCATGTGTGGTGTACAGAAAGGTGAAAGCATCCATCAGCATGAACAATGACAAAGTGCTATACCATGATAACATTGTGCTGCACTATCTAGAGTTTGATTAATTTCTGGAACTAAACAGGGCTCTGTTACTAGAAAAAACAGCTGCCCCTGCATAGTGAACCTTCCTTCCATGGGTGCCTGTGGTGGGGGGGGGGTCGTTTGCTTTCCCCTGCCCCACCCAGCTTTCACTACTTGCTTTTGTAAATATTTCAGTGATTTTTGTTTTTGTTTTTCACATCCCTGTTTCTTTTTTTGTTGTGAATCCACCCCTTGACAGCTTTTCTGTAGGCACTCATGCTTGCTTTTGCTTCATTTACACCAGGTTTGGCCAATTTTGGGCCTGGAGAGCCACAAAGAGGCCTGGTTCTCAGGATATCCACAGTGAATGTGCATACGAGAGATTTGCCTATAATGGAGGCAGTGCATGCAAATCTATGTCAGGCATATTCAGGCCTGTTTGTGGCCTCCTGATTTACCCTCTCGGGCACTGTGAACATGTAGATTTTGCAGACATTCCTCCCTTGTTCTGTGATGCCCTGGAAGGCCTGGCTAATGTTAGTGGGGGTGTGGGGTTATGGTGAGGTATAGGCTAGGAGACCCTTATGTACTTCTCAGACGAGGGGGGGCCCTGTGATAACTAGCTGAAAGTCTGTAGTTGCGTTCTGTATCTAACTAACTTTGTAGATGAAGGTGTAAAGTCGATGTAATGGTGTCATTAAAATTGGCAAATAATTCACATTACCTCCTTGCTCTTCCTTATTCCAGCTCAATTGGACCAGTGTTGGCATCCTGGTGCCGCGAGCCTTCTTCACAACTACCTGGGGATTTCCCTCTATTTTAATAGACTCTCCCACCATTCCCAGTCTGGTCTTTGCAACAAATCCTGTAGCATAGACTCTATATGTGGCCACTGGGTGTCATCCTTAATGATGACCATGACTCCTTTCCTACAAGGGTCTGTGAACCAGACCTCGGCAGCATTCCCAGTTGTCTCGGGCTATGGAAGATCCATTCTGAAAATCAAACTGGGGACCTTCTGCACAGAAGGACACAGCACCTGCCAGTGAGCTAATGGGCCAGTCCCCACACTGCTTTTAATATGGCTTGGTACATACACCCCCTAGAAGGTGACTGGCTGGCTTTATGCAGTGTGATGGTAAAAGTAATGTAGACTTGTCATATCTAATGAGAGTGAGAATTATTTTCTGTTCTCGCTAATATGGCTGTTCAGGAGGCTGAAAGGGAATTATGATGAATCTGCTTAAGGGTTAAAAAAAAACAAAACAAAAAAACCTTTAGAAAAAAAACCAGGTTTGATCAGAATGGTTGGCCAGTTTTACCTTTTCCAGATAATAAAACTGATCTGCAGGCACATATCTGCTTCAGAAAGCGTATCAATCAGGCCAGAATGATTTTTGACATTTCCTTCTGGCATCTCATTGGTGAGACATTAAAGCTGTATTCATACTTTTAATGTATTACAATGGTGCTTGCATGGGGTGTCTTATGACAAAATTAGTATTTTAATTAGTAGCAGAATTTCAATATCAGGCAAACATTTAGAGTTGTGAAGGTGTGATGTTAACATCTTAAGTTGTAAAGATAAGGAGAGAAGCTGTGGTCTAGTGTTAAGATTGCACGTTAAAATATGCTCTAATGAAATCATTTGCATTTGTACAATATAGTTAAGACCCAACTTTTACTTGCAATATTTCCATTTTCAAATATGCATTGAATATTAAGCAAAAGCCTTATTTTGGCTAGATAGGACTGTGGTGTTTATACAAGACACTGCTTTACAAATGCAGAAAGTGATAATATTTTTTCATCCCATAATTAGGGCCTGATTTTCAAAAGCTTTTGCACATTTAAAATGGGGTTTTACATGTGTAAATGCACTTTACCCATGTAATTGGGCTTTTGAAAATTGCTACAATATATGCCATTGAATTATCAATAGGTTTACCGATGTTAAGTCATTAACACGGGTGAATGGCATTTGAAAATTGCTACAATAGTATTTTACATTTACATGTGTAACCCCTTTGAAAATCCACCTGTTGGTGATCAAGTTTTCATGTACTCCATGGGAGAAGAATTTTAATAGGGGGCCTTTGAAGAGTAATAATGCAACATTCAAGCCTGCCATGTGCCTTATTTACTTTTGTCCCTTTGATAATGATGGTGAAAGGACCTTCAGGTTCCTTCCAGAGATGGGTTATAAAGGTGCTTGGTGTTATTTACATCACCCATCCTGCATGGGAGGTGTTCTGCAAGTCCCCCTAGTGTTCAAAGTGGAACCCTCCAGGGGTTTAAGGGAGGGGAGAGAGGTAGCTGCATACGAGCCTGCTCTTTGGAGGATTAGCCTTCCTGCTCCCTGAGGAAGAGGATAAAGTGTCTGCTGTTCCAGGGACCCAGACTGAGTAATCACTGAATCTACCAAGAACCTAAGTGACCTCAGCCCCATGAAGAGAGGAGGGTCATGCTGAGGAGCTGCAAGGGGTACAAGGGACAGACTGAGGGTTTAGCAGATGTGATGGTGGGGATAGATGATTGATATCTTGGAGCACTGCAGTGTGTGCATCTGCCAAGCCTTCATTTTGTTTCTGAGGTCCCCATTCTCACAATTTAGATGGAATAAGATTGTGGTTTTTTGTAGTACACCAGTGGTCTAACCTGTACATTTCTTGGTATTTTTATTATCACTTCTTTTTTACCATTCTTTCTGTTTTTGTCACAAGTATTTTTCTGAACTATGTTTTTGCCATTTAGATCAGTAAACTTTCATTGGCTGCCATAATGATTCTCAAAGGCCTAGAAACCTTGCTTCTCCCATCCTGAAGAAACACCGACACTGCACTGAGTTTTGCTGACTCTCAGCAGCACCTGGGTGTGACCCTCTCTGCCAGTAAGTTTGGAGAAAAAGGGTTGCAACTGAAGCAGATTTTGCAGAACTTTATAAAATTATCGATTTGGGAATTCTCACTCAAACATCTCAAAATGAAAGTTTTCTTTTAAAGCTAGATTACACATAGTGATGACAGTGCCAAATCATGCTCCTTCCATAAGCAATACACGTATGTGCGTGGTGTCTGGTTGTACGACAGGCAGAAAGCAGAGAAGCCAAGTCCCCATGTCAAGTGACTGAGCAGCAAGGCTGGGTTTCATATTTTTTATTACCTGTCAATGAAGGGTCTTCAGTCCCATCTTCTAGTATCTGCACATTAGCATGAGAGTTGGAGACTGGACAGCTCAGGCTTTCTTCTTGCTCTTGTATTGATATTGAGTTTTTATAAGTCAATTTGTGGTTCAAATGCATAGTATCACTGGTCTCTTGAGATTTCTGTGCAACATTATGTCTGACGGGTTGATCAGCCTGACTCTGACAACTAGAAGGATGGTAAGATGACCTCTCCTCCTTTCTCTTTTCTTCTTCACCACCATCATCGTCATCATCGATAACAACTCTTTCAGCATGAATAATTCCATCATAATCCAAAATTGGCTTGTTTTCGTCTCCACTCTCGTCTGCATGCTGATAACCCATGAAAATCATTGTAACGGCTTCATTGTCATCGATGTAACAGGGCATGGCATGAACAATGTTGTACCTGGCATCTTCCTCAAAGTCTGGAGGAAATGACTCCTTAGGGCACTCTGAATTCACCAGTACTGCCTCTCCATTCTCTCCTGTCTTCCGACAGGCATCCAGTTCATTTGGCTTCGCTTGTTCAAAGTTGCTATGATCCATTTGGTTGCTATCATAGCTGCTTGGAAACCTTTGCTCTGCTAGTTTGGGCCCTGTGAATTCAGATACTTTTTGTGCTATCTTTGGTGGATGCAGGATGCTTTCCTCCTCTTCTGTGCAGATCAAGGACTCATTTTCTTGACTATGTAGATTGTGCGTTTCTTTGCCTTTGGTTTCTTGAAAATGTGATCCATGGGCCTGTTGGGCTGGACCGGAAAACTGGTTTGAAAACACAGGCTCATGGAGCTCAGTGGGAGATTTTGTGCTCTTTTCAGTTGCTTTTCTCAAAAGCTCATCTACTTCAGTAGCTGCAAGCTTTTCTATGCCATTTTGTGCCACTTTTCCTTCAGAGCTCACTGCATAAATAGACTTTCGTCCATCATCATAAACCTTTACACCTGTACCCTTGAATTCATCCGATGGGACAGGTATTGTTGACAAAACCGTGCTTTCCCCCGTCTTCATATCTTTCTCAACTTTGATTTCCATGGCAAACAAAGCTGCGGGGGGAAAATTGTAATTAAAGTTAGTATACTAAAGGAACTTTAAATATTTACATTGTATTTGCATGTAGTTCTTATTATAGACTACTGAATTCCAATAGACATGAAGCTACTTTAATCTCTAGTCACAGTCCTAGCTCTTGCTGCAGGATTGTGAACAGCCTGATCAACTGAGCATGCAGTGCCCTTCCTCCACCTGCCCACCAATCCAAGGCTGGTGCAAGGGTATTGGATGCCCTAGGCAACCCTTGCGCTGCCCCCCCCCCCCCCCCGGTCACGCCCCCCCCCTACCTGTTTTGGTGCCGACTGTGTGCTTCTCAGGGTGCTGCTTGCGGCTCTGAGAAGCACACAGTCTCTATTTCTCTTTGCCGCGAGCGGAATAGGCCCCGTTTGCGGCACCACGTGGCTGCTCTTCGGTGATCCCTACGGCTCGGCGCCCTAGGCGACCGCCGATGTTCGCCTAATGGATGCGCTGGCCCTGCACCAATCCCATCTCCTTCCTACAAAGGCGATCTCCTTAACTCCATCTCCTCTTGTTGATGTTCTCAGGAGCAGAAGAACAGCTTCAGGTCGCTTCCTCCTCCTCCTCATACCTGGGTCCAGACTCATGGTTGGAGCCATGTGGGTTATTGTAGCGGTGCATGGTTCAAACTAAGAGTTTGGCAGTTGGCAACAGAGGGAGAGGACAAGGTCTGCGAGTGCTCTTCTGCTGGCCAGCAGGGCAAGGAGCTCACTGTCCCAAATAAGGTGGGGTGGGAAATGAGAAGGGAGCGAGGTTGGGGGACAGGGAGGGCAAGAGGTGAAAAACAGAAGGGAGAAAACAGGAGAAAGGAGGGAAGCAGAGCCTACAGAAGGAATGAGAAGGGTGGTAGAAGAAAAATAGGTACCTGTGGGAGACAGGTTATAGTGAAAGAGTGGGTTCAGAGGAGATAGTGAAGGAAACAAAACAGAGAGAGAGAGAGAGAGAGAGATACAATACAGAAACAAACAAACAAAATGGAAAAAAGTAAAAGTAGTAGGCAACCCTCAGAGACTGAGAAGGCAGTTTATAAGAATTAAAAAAAGTAGTAAACAACTTTAGAGGAATGTTACTATATGATTTGCTTATAAAACAAATAGTAGTTGAGTTACAAGAAAGTTGCTCTAATTTGATCCTTATTTTAAAAGCTGCCTTGTCTTTAATGTCTATTGTAAGCATGACCACACACATTTCCTCCCTTAGACCCAGGGCCCTTTAAGTATCCCATGGCTGTTCAGCTGCGTTAAGCTGTAGAAGCCAAATGCTCTACACTCCTAAGCGAACTTAGATGGAATGGGAAGAGACCCCTGAAGTGCACTTGTGTGATCTTTTTTGGTAGCTGAAGCAATGACCTTCACGCCCTGTCAGGGACTGTAACTTCCAGGCTCACACTAAGGTTGTACGAGAGATGAGGGGCTCTCCTGCTCCTGGGGCACTCCTTTTATAATATATATATATATATATATATATATATATATATATGATATATGCATCCTGCACTGAGGGGTGCTCCTGTGGCACTCCTTTTATAATATATATATAAATATATAATAATATATGCCTCCTGCACTGAGGGGTGCTCCTGTGGTACTCCTTTTATTATATACATATAAATATATAATAATATATGCCTCCTGCACTGAGGGGTGCTCCTGTGGTACTCCTTTTATAATATATATATAAATATATAATAATATATGCCTCCTGCACTGAGGGGTGCTCCTGTGGTACTCCTTTTATTATATACATATAAATATATAATAATATATGCCTCCTGCACTGAGGGGTGCTCCTGTGGTACTCCTTTTATTATATATATATAAATATATAATAATATATGCCTCCTGCACTGAGGGGTGCTCCTGTGGCACTCCTTTTAGCATGGATGTAAGCACTCTTGGTAAACGTATGGAAGGGTCACTGCCAGCACTATTTTATCTTCCATTATTTAATGGGAAAATCAAATGGAAATGTTGTCCAATTTGGCATTTTGAAAGGGGTCCTCAGATTTTTTTTTTAAACAGCACCTGTGTTTCAGTCAATGCAGTGCCAGAGGCATTAGAGCGTGTATCCCTATAGGGATCTCTCATGGCCTCACTTACTGCTGACTCTGCAATTTGGGATCAGAGGTAGAAAACACAAACTGGGGGGGGGGGGGTAATTTTCAAAAGCATTTACACGCTTAAAACGGGGTTTTAAATGTGTAAATGTTCATTACCCGTGTTAAGTGGCTCTTGAAAATTGCTTACAATACATGCCATTGAATTGTCCATAAGTTTTGCCCACATTAAGTTCACTTAACGAGCGTAAATGGCTTTTGAAAATTGCCTCAATAGTATGTTACAGTTACACTTTGAAAATTACCTCCCCATTGCATAGGTGAGGACAAAACAAGCAGCATTAAGTCTCCTGGATTGCTTGCATCCTGGTCACCAACAGGGGTAGTGAGTGAGCTTTAAGAAGAGAAAGAAACCAGAAGAAAAGGAGACAGAAAGAGAAGCAGCCAAGATGGGGAGCAACGAGCCACGGGAAAGGAAGGAGCAGATTGAGGAAACAGACAGTTGACTTAACTTGGATTTACTGTTCTTGGCTGCCTTCTGCTAATTCTGAAATAGTGATTCTGCATAAAATTAAAATAAGAGGAATGCTGCAGTATAATATATAGGGCTACAATATGTTTATGGAAAAATAACCCCCCCCCCCCCAACACACACACAAGCTAAATGTACTCAAAGTCACTGTGCACATGAAAATAAAGAAAGACACGCTGTCCATGTAAAGAAAACAGGGTTAATGCATCCAACACACCACCCGAAGGGGCATCGTCCTCCCATACTGCACTGGGCATTTTACCCAGCACAGGGGCAAGAGGCCTTGCAATCCTGCGTCAGTCCTTTGTCTTTCAGGAACACCCGCAGATCTGGCTTTTAATAAAAAGAGCCTATGAGGGACTCTCCTGCAGGATAGATCCTAGTCTCTCAATAGTTCTTAAGAAAACACCAAGGGAGTAAAGAAGCATAATAACATATTCCGTTTTTTGGCGCTTCAGAGCGGATTACATTCAGGTACTTTAGGTATTTCCCCATCCCCAGAGGGTTTACAATCCCACGGGGTGATGCATCAAGCCATGGTAGTGCCCTAATATGCGTTAAACAGAGTGTATCACGCAATAGAGCGTGATATATATGCAATGATTTGCATGGCCCAGCCCAGGTGACCTCCCTTATTACGATGACCAGCTTTGCATGCAATTTGCATGCAAAAATAATGCAAATGCATGCAAAGAAGGTCATTACTAGGCAATTTGATGCACATATTTTATCGCGATCCACCAAAAAATTGGTCAGCCATGCTACAATAACACCTTTTCAATTTTCAGTAAATGTAGCGTTAGAGCCCTGGGACCGTAACTCAGGTCTCTTGGCTCCCGCGTTACATTCGCTGGGCCATGCAAATATAACCACGTGCTGCAGCAAAATGGGGAAGCTGATTGGGGGTCAGCACTGACCACTGCCTAAACCTGGGGCCGTCACTCGACAAGGTAAAAAAATAGAATTAAGTGCCACACGTGGTGACGCCCCCCCCCATCCTGTCAGCAATAAAGGGCATCCCCCACCCCCGTCCCATTGAATTAGTGTAGGCAAGGACCCCCCACCCAAGAGCATTCGAAATAATTGGAAGTATAGTGCCCCCTTCCCCCAAAGGTATATGATACATCATTGGTGTTTAGTGTCCCTCCCCCAACCACATCTCCCAAAACTTAAAAGCTGGTCCCGAGGTACCCCCTAGCCTCAGCCTGGTCAGTGCCATTTTTCAAAATGGCACTGACCTGACTTTGCCCCAGCCATGTATCTGGGAAAGGAAAGCGGGGAGGGTTTCACAAATCCTAAATTTTACATTTTAGCTTTGAACTCCTACCTTTCCTGCTTTCATCGCCATTCTGCCTTCCTCCCGGTCCCATCCTTTTCAGCACAGAAGGTTTGAAAGACTTTGGAAGGTCAGGTATGTTGGAATATATGTACCCAGCCGGTTCTGTGAATATAAAGTAGATGGATACATAAACACACACACACATTCATATATATATATATATTTTTTTTTTCTTTTTACAGTCTTTCTCTCTTTTTTTCACTGGCATCAGAAATCTTGTGATTGTGGGACAAAAATCTATAACCACCCTTCCTTTCTGAACACATTACCAGTAACCTTTTCCACTCTCATCACCCCGTTTAGATCTGCTCCTCACAGGTTTCCCAGTGAGCCATCTCACTTCACTGCAATTTATCCAAAATTCAGGTGCACTGCTTATCTTTTGCCACAGTCACTACACCCATATAAGAACATAAGAACATAAGAAAATGCCATACTGGGTCAGACCAAGGGTCCATCAAGCCCAGCATCCTGTTTCCAACAGTGGCCAATCCAGGCCATAAGAACCTGGCAAGTACCCAAAAACTAAGTCTATTCCATGTAACCATTGCTAATGGCAGTGGCTATTCTCTAAGTGAACTTAATAGCAGGTAATGGACTTCTCCTCCAAGAATAGCAGGTAATGGACTTCTCCTCCAAGAATAGCAGGTATAACCCCTTTTCTTGGCTCCCTATCAATTCCCACAGTTCAGGCTGTTCCTACTCACCTACAAGAGCCTTCACTCTGCAGCTCATTACCTCTCCTCTCTTATCTCTCTCTACACCCCTCCAAGTGAACTCTGATCAAGTAAGTCACTCTTATCTCTGTTCTCCTCCTCCACCACCAACTCCCGACTCTGCTCTCCACCTTGCTACCCCCATATGCTTGGAATAGACTTCCTGAGTTGGTGCGTCATGCCTTATTCGAGTCTTGTCTAAAACCTATTTTTTAAAGTTTGCTTTTAAATCTTAATGGAGAAATTACTTATCTGATAATTTCGTTTTCCTTAGTGTAGACAGATGGACTCAGGACCAATGGGTATAGTGTACTCCTGATAGCAGTTGGAGACGGATCAGATTTCAATTTGACGTCAGCCCTAGTACATATACCCCTGCAGGAAGTGCAGCTCTTCAGTATTCTCCTCGAAAAGCATTGTGGATATGTGTGACTGACTAATTTGATTAACTTGAATAACTTCATAACTTGGTTAAACTTTATAACTTGATTAACTTGATCGGGTTGAATTGGCTATAGCTGGAGACTGCCAGTGCCCTCAACCGGAAAGCTTCGACACCTGGTAGGATGGGTGTCCAAAGTGAAGGAAAGCATGGCTTACCCTTGTATCATTCGAAATTCCATGAGTAACGGCAGCCAAGGGTGGGATGCTGAGTCCATCTGTCTACACTAAGGAAAACAAAATTATCAGGTAAGTAATTTCTCCATTTCCTAGCGTGTAGCAGATGGACTCAGGACCAATGGGATGTATAAAAGCTACTCCCGACTGGGTGGGAGGCTGCCTGTGACCCACTTAGCACTGCCCTTGCAAATGCCGTGTCCTCCCAAGCTTGAACATCCAGGCGGTAGAACCTGGAGAAGGTGTGGATGGAGGACCATGTCGCCGCCCTGCAAATCTTGGCGGGTGGCAACATTCTGGTTTCTGCCCAGGACACTGCCTGGGCCCTAGTAGAATGGGCCTTGACTTGTAGAGGCGGAGGCTTGCCTGCTTCTACGTAGGCCACCTTGATCCAATGGGCTATGGTTTCCCGCGAGGCTGCTTCCCCTTGTCTCTTCCCGCTGTGAAGGATGAATAGGTGGTCCGTTTTTCGTACGGGTTCCGACATTTCCAGGTATCTGGATAGGAGTCTGCCAATGTTGAGGTGGCGTAGACTACGAGCTTCTTCCGAATTCTTAAACTCATCCGGCAATGGTAGCGAGATGGTTTGGTTAAGATGGAAGTGTGACACCACTTTGGGAAGGAACGAAGGTACCGTGCGTAGCTGGATGGTTCCCGGGGTGAGCCTGAGGAACGGCTCATGGCAGGACAGTGCTTGTAGTTATGAAATGCAGCGGGCTGAACAAACTGCCAGCAGGAATGCTGTCTTCAAAGTTAATAGTCGGAGAGACAGTCCACGGAGGGGCCTGAAGGAGGCTCCTGCTAGAAAATCCAGGACCAGGTTGAGATTCCAAAGAGGTACCGGCCACTTTAGGGGTGGGCGGATGTGTTTGACTCCTTTCAGGAAGCGTGAAACGTCCAGGTGAGAGGCTATGCTGTTGCTCTCACTCTTAGTGCCATAGTTCACTTAGAGAATAGCCACTGCCATTAGCAATGGTTACATGGAATGGGCTTGGTTTTTGGGTACTTGCCAGGTTCTTGTGGCCTGGATTGGCCACTGTTGGGAACAGGATGCTGGGCTTGATGGACCCTTGGTCTGACCCAGTATGGCATTTTCTTATGTTCTTATGTTCTTAGCATGACAATGCGGCCACCTGAACCTTGATGGAGTTGAGGGACAGACCCTTCTGTAGCCCGTTCTGTAGGAATTCCAAGATCGCTGGAACTTTGACTGAGCGTGGTATGATGTCGTGGTCTTTGCACCAGGCTTCAAATACTCTCCAAATCCTTATGTACGTTAAAGATGTGGAGAACTTGCGTGCTCGGAGTAGGGTGTCAATTACAGCCCCCGAGTATCCGCTCTCTCTCAGGTGAGCCCTCTCAGTGGCCAGGCCGTAAGAGAGAATCGAGCTGGATCCTCGTGGAGGATCAGCCCTTGTTGAAGCAGGTCTCTGTGTGGAGGCAGTGACAGGGGGGGTCCCTGCCAGTGCCTTCTCATGTCTGCGTACCACGGTCTTCTTGGCCAGTCTCCTGTGTAGCTGTATCTTGTGAATGATTGCGCCCAATAGGGGCCACGGCGGGAAGGCGTATAATAGAGTCCCCTGTGGCCAGGTCTCTACCAGGGCATCGATCCCCTGGGACTGAGGTTCCCGCCTGCAGCTGAAGTACCTGGGTACTTGGGCGTTGGACCGGTTTGCCAGAAGGTCCATATCTGGTGTTCCCCACCGGTTCACTATCATTTGGAATGCTGTGGTCGACAGCTTCCATTCTCCTGGGTCTAGACTTTCTCTGCTGAGGTAGTCCACCGTGATGTTGTCTTTCCTGGTGATGTGGAGGGCCGAGATCTCCTGGAGATGTACTTCCACCCACGACATTAGGGGGTCTATTTCCAGAGACACCTGTTGGCTTCTGGTACCCCCCTGATGGTTGATGTAGGCCACTGTTGTGGCGTTGTCCGACATTACTCTGACCGCTTTGTCCCGGAGTCTGTGAACGAACCGTAGGCAGGCTAGTCTGACCGCCCGCGCTTCTAGACGGTTGATGTTCCATCCCGACTCTTCTGCATTCCACTGCCCTTGGGTGGTTAGCTCCTCACAGTGTGCTCCCCATCCTCGTAGGCTGGCATCTGTGGTGAGCAGAGTCCAGGGTGGTGAAGACAGTCTTGTTCCCTGGCTCAGGTGGCTGACCTGCAGCCACCATCGTAGCTGGGTCTGAACTGTGCCCAGGAGTGGTAGACGTGCGGCGTAGTTCTGAGACAGTGGATTTCATCGCGATAGAAGTGAGCGCTGTAGAGGTCTTATGTAAGCTCTTGCCCATGGCACTACTTCCAGTGTGGATGCCATCAGACTGAGGACTTGCAGGTAATCCCATGCTGTGGGGCGAGGTTCGCTCAGTAGGATTTGTAACTGGTTCCTCAGTTTTGATCTTGTGGGAGTCAGGCTGACCTTGTCTTCTTTGGTGTCGAATCGGACTCCTAGGTATTCTAGAGACTGTGAGGGCTGCAGACAACTTTTGTTTGTGTTGACCACCCATCCGAGGCTCTCCAGTAGAGTTTTGACTCTGTTGGTTGCTTGGTGACTTTCCTCTGGGGATTTCGCCCTGATCAGCCAATCGTCTAGGTAATGGTGTACGAGGATTCCTTCCTTCCTTCGTGTTGCCGCCACCACCACTATGATCTTGGTGAACGTCCGAGGTGCTGTGGCTAACCCGAAGGGTAGTGCCTGGAACTGGTAGTGACGGTCCAGGATTTTGAAATGTAGGAAGCGCTGATGTTCCTGATGGATCGGGATGTGTAGGTAGGCTTCCGAAAGATCCAGGGATGTGAGAAACTCTCCTGGTTGTATCGCCCTTATTACAGAGCATAGGGTTTCCATGCAGAAGCGGGGAATCCTCAGGTGGCGGCTGACTGACTTGAGGTCCAGGATGGGCCTGAACGTCCCCTCTTTCTTGGGGACGATAAAATAGATGGAATAATGCCCAGTATTTATTTCTTGTGGGGGGACTGGGGTTATGGCCTCGAGGGCCAGTAGTCTGGACAGTGTAGCTTCCATTGCCACCCTCTTGAAGGGGTCGTGGCAGGGGGATTCCACGAACTTGTCTGGAGGGGTTCATAGGAAATCCAGGTAGTACCCCTCTCAAATGATGGTTAGGACCCACTTGTCCAAAGTTATCTCGACCCATCTATGGAAGAATAGGGCTAGTCTGCCCTCTATGGCTTCTATGCGGCTAGGGCCTGGACCCGAGCTGGTTCCCCTTTTGTTGTGCTTGTTCCAAAAGGATTGGTTCCTGCCTGTAGGGCGGGGCGCTTGATAATTATTTCTGTATGGGTTGAAGCGCTGTGAACCTCTGCCCCTGGAGGACTGGGGGAAGGGTCGCTGGTTTTTCTTATTCCTGTCCTTCGGTAGTCGCGGCAATGGGGACTTACCCCATTTGTTAGCCAGTTTCTCTAGTTCGCTGCCGAACAGTAGGGATCCTTTGAAGGGCATTCTTGTGAGTCGCGTTTTGGAAGATGCGTCGGCCGACCAGCTTCAGAGCCAGAGTTGCCTCCTGCCTGCCACAGCTGATGACACTCCTCTGGCCGCTGTGTGCACCAAATTGGAAGCAGCATCCGCAAGGAATGATACTGCTGGTTCCATGGCTTCCCCAGGGGTGTTGCTCCTGGTCTGTGATAGGCAGGCACGTGTCACCACGGTGCAGCAGGCCGCTATTTGTAGGGACATAGCGGCGACGTCAAATGACTGTTTAAGGATGGATACCAGACGTCGGTCATGAGCATCTTTGAGTGCTGCACCTCCCTCCACTGGGATAGTAGTGCGCTTCGAGACCGCGCAAACCATGGCATCCACTTTTGGGCATGTCAGGTCTTTGGCCACTGGGTCCAGGGGGTACATGGCTGCTATAGCTCGTCCCCCTTTGAATGTGGACTCTGGAGCACTCCGTTCCAGGTCAATTAGCTGCTGGACGGCTTGTAACAGGGAGAAATGGAGAGAGGTCTGGCGGAGTCCCTCTAGCAGGGAATTCGTCTTAGGCTCCCCTGAAGCACTTGTGCCCGGGATAGCAAGCTCCTTCAGGTTGTGGGTGACCAGGTCTGGGAGCTCGTCCTTGGTGAAGAAGTGTCTCATGGTTCGGTGAGGTTCTGTCCCCGGGGGGAGTTCCCCCTCTTCTAGGGGCTCTGATTCTTCTTCAGAGTTGTCAGTGTTCCAGTAGGTGGGGCATCTGGGTGGTGGAAACATTTGTCTGGGCCTAGAGGGGCCTGGGGCATAAAGGTCTTCTGGTGGAGGCTGTGGCTGTTTAGCCGGAGGCTCCGTCTGCATGTGAATGAAGGTGTGTAGGCCTTTGAAGAATTCCACCCATGAGATAGACGCTGGGTCCAAGCTAGGGGGCGCTATGTCCCTGGGGGTCCCTGTTTGAGGGGGTGTCCCACTGGAATTTGCTAGATCCGGGGTACTCATTGAGGAGCTAGTACTTGGCCCTGGGTGGGACTGGATCTCCAAGGGCCTCCTTGCACTGAACGCACAGGGCGTTGGCCTCTTCGTTTTGTGCGGCTCTGATGTGGCATGCTGGGCAGAGGCCTTGAGCCTTGATCTCCGTTTCTGGTGGTGCCATGGATATAGGCGCGTAAATCCTATGTGCTCCGGTACATCTAAGATGTGCGTGTGGGTTGTATGCGCGCAGGTGTGCGCCCAAGTCGCAGGTATGCGCCCAGCCCAGTAAGCGCGAGATGCATGTATATCTTATGCGCACGGCACTTGTGCGTGTAACTTTATGCGCACATGTATTTTGTGCGCCTAGCTAGCCTTGTGCGCCCGGATCGAGACGACGGACAGAGTGGCGAATAGGGCCAAAATGGCGACGGTGACCATGCAGGCAATATGGCAACCACCTCGGAGGGTCTCCACGTGGGAGGACCCTTGGATCTAACCGGGGCTTGGCCCTGCTAGGGTGGATCAACCCGGCGGCACTGGTCCCGGTTGGTGACCTGTGCGACTCCTTGAACCTCGGAGACCGGAGTCTATGAAGAAGATTTCTACTTTACCTTGTCTTCGGCGCTTTCCGGTTTCGTTCCGGGTGGTCTCTGGCTGCGGGGGAGAGGGCAAATACCTTCACCGCCGCGCTCGAGGATGCACCCGCTGCCTCTCAGCTGCGCCCGAGATCAGGGGCTAGGTCCCCACCGCGGATCGGCCGCCGGACCGAGGCTTACGTCCGAGGGACCACGGAAATCACCTCGGGAATTCTCAACTGGGGGAGGGATCCGAGGGTATCACCGCAGGAGAGCGGGGCTCATCTGTAGAGGTAGGTTTTCTTCTGAATTTGGGTTTTCTCTGTTGAATTTGTTCTAACGCTGTGAGAGCATGTAGGTAGTCCCTAACTGCTATGGAGACGGAAATTACTGAAGAGCTTCACTTCCTGCAGGGGTATATGTACTAGGGCTGACGTCAGATTGAAATCTGATCCGTCTCCAACTGCTATCAGGAGTACACTATACCCATTGGTCCTGAGTCCATCTGCTACATGCTAGGAAAACCCTGATTATCCCACTCAGCCTTATTGATTTTAATCACTTTCTTAGTTAATGAAATTCCCAAAGTCTCTTTTGCCCTGTATGTTTGTCTTGATTAAATTGTAAGCTCTACAGAACAGGGACTGTCATTTTTTTTGTATAGCTCTACGTATGTCAAGTATTACTATAGACATGTTAAGAAGTAGTACTAGAAAAATACAGAGATCCATATTCAGAAGCATTTAGCCAGATAACTCAGAAGTTTCTGTAGGTTTTATCATTTTCTCTTTCTTGTGGTTTTTAGTGTTTTATGATATATTTAATTGTTTTTTGTTTTGTTTGTTCATTGTTTTGTTGTTGTCTCATATTGCTGATGGCATTTTGAACCTCACCCAAATGTCTTTGGACAAATAAGCATTTGCTAAATATGACTGAATGAATGAATGAATAAATAAATAATGAGCTATGGTGGCGTTATTTTAGAACTGGGGAAAAACCATGATCATCTCCATTGAACTCCATCACTTGCTTCGAGTTCCTGCAGGCATTGGCTCTGTGTGATGTCGTCAGGTGCAGCTGTTCCATGATGATACTGGAGGACAAGCATTCACTTTTAATTCCTGAATTGTAACTTATCAGTTCAACGTACCTTCTTGAACATCTGCCTTCACAGCCTGAAAGTAGTCAGAAACAGAGTTTTGTCACTGTTGTAATAAGACGTTAACTCAACATACAAAATTTCATTTGTAGCATATATATGACAAATATTTTGAATTACATGGTTTAAGGAACCTTATCCTTACTTTGATGATCTCTTCAGCTGTTTTCTCAACCAATTTTAGCTTGCTTAAAACTTCTGCTTCTTTAGTTGAGATCTGAACCTCTTCTTTTTCAAGGTCCTCAATTTCTTTCTTAACTCTGAAAACATAACTGTTTGTATTAGTAAAGTTCAAAAACTACAAGCTTAAAAAGCATCACACAACTTCCCCTAAGAGGAGGGGCCTAAACCTGTTTGTGCGACATGCTCTATCTTCCCACTGAATTCCGGAATATACCACAAGCTAGGTCTCTAAAGCTTTGTTTCTTGTATGTCTGAAGCTTTAAAATGCTATTGCTTCTGGGATTTTCTGAGGTTTGCTAGTGTAATTGGTTACCATGACCTCACACAATATGGCGTGCTACTGGCTTATATGGACACCACTCTTTGCACTTACAAGAATTATGGCACTTGGTCATGGCTGAATTATGATGAGAAGTTTAGAGAGAAGATAGAGAAATCAGCTTATGTTTTGGGGCAAACAAGACACTGAGCTGTTCCTTAAATAGATGACAGGAAAGTCAGAGAAGGGAGTTCACATCACACAATCATTCTTTTCTGCTGGGGCTAGGGCAGACTCTGTTGGTACGATCTGTGTCTCTACAGCTCCCAAAGATGTATGCTGGTGATATAATACCTCAGTGTGAACTTCTCAGGAGTGCAAGTTTAAACATGTTTTCTCCTTCTGTTCAGTCAACCATTCCAACTCCAAATGCCCCAAAATAGGGTGTGACAAGGATTCCACCCAATCTAACAGGCTGATACAGTAAAAATTGCGGGACAGCGAGCGAGCGCTCCCGGTGCGCGCGATTCAGTAAATTAATTTATTTAAATTAGGGCCCGCGGTAAAAGAGGCGCTAGGGACACTAGCGCGTCCCTAGCACCTCTTTTTGGACAGGAACGGCAGTTGTCAGCGAGTTTGACAGTTGACGCTCAATTTTGCTGGCGTCGGTTCTCAAACCCGCTGACAGTCATGGGTTCGGAAACCGGACGCCGGCAAAATCGAGCGTCCGGTTTTCAGCCCGCGAGCTGTGGGCCGATTTCAAATTTTTTTTTTTAACTTTCGGGACCTCGGACTTAATATCGCCATGATATTAAGTCAGAGGGTGCACAGAAATGAAGTTTTTACTGCTTTTCTGTGCACTTTCCTGGTGCCGAGAGAAATTAGCGCCTACCTTTGGGTAGGCGCTAATTTCTGAAAGTAAAATGTGCGGCTTGGCTGCACATTTTACTTTCTGAATCGCGCGGGCATAACTAATAGGGCCATCAACATGCATTTGCATGTTGCAGGCGTTATTAGTTTCGGGGGGGGGGGAGGGGGGGGTTGGACGCACGTTTTCGGCATGCTATTACCCCTTACTGAATAAGGGGTAAAGCTAGCGTGTCAAAAATGTGCGTCCAAATGCGGGTTAACAGTGCGCTCTGTACTGTATCAGCCCGTAAGTGATTCAGTTATGGAGACAAAAGCTAAGTACCCCAGGAGGTAAGAGGCAAAAATGATCTGTGCAGGTTTCATGGATGGCTTCAGAATCACATTTCACAGCCCCATGATCTTCTCTTCCACCAAATATTTGGCCTCAGCAGCCCAATTTCTTAGGTACTGCATCAGAAGTTGGAAGCGGAATTGAAACTGGGGTGGATGGTGAGTCCCTTCCTTGACAACCAAACCGAATAGCACCCTATCACTGTGAATAACTATGAACTGACAATAAAACAGAATGTATGTATAAAGGGAAGGGCCTCGGGAAAATACAGTATAAATCATCTTCACCTTTCACCATGTATAATCATTGACCCTCCGTTTCAGAGCAACTGCATCCATGTAACTCTTCTGAAGAACAAAGGAAATACTGTAGGTTTTTGGAAGGGAGTTTTGCAACAGTAAATTCAGTGTTGATCTGTTTTCTCTTTGTTCCTCAGAGGAGTTGCCTTCATGCACTTGCTACGAAACACTGTCTACATCAGTTTTTACCGTTCGCTTTTGCTGTGATTTTTTTTTTTTTAAAGATTTAACCACTCACCTTTTCTAAATCCAAACTCAAGGCAATTTACAATTATTTTTTATTTATATTCCATCTTTCGTGACTGGTCAGCCACTTCAAAGTGGATTACATTCAGCTACCGTAGATATTTCCCTGCCCAAAAGGGGTTACAAGTTATAGCTGAGGCACTGGAGAGTAAAAGGACTTGCTGAAGGTCACAAACAGCATCTGTGGGAGAAGCAGGATTTCAACCCTGGATTTCCTGGTTCTCAGGCTGCTGCTCTAACCAACTAAGCTAATCTTTTGATATCTGTACAATTAATCATCTTTGCTATGTGTTCTAAAGAGAATAGCATACAGTTTGGGACATCGCTATGCATTTTCAGTACCTATTTGGAAGTTTTTATAACAGCTGTATGGATATTGTTCGGCCAGGTGTAACTTTTTGCAAAATGACACAGCTGACTCACTTTCTCATTTTGCGGTTTGGTTTTGTTTTTCAGGAAGGTGCATGTTGGGATGCAGTGACTTTGGACATTCCATTGCCGATTGTTAGCCACAGCTCCCTGGGGCACCTCTGAGCAATAGTGGAGAGATTCTTGCAGCAAAATAGTCTGCAGGTACGCTCTCTGATGCAGGGCCTCATAGTAGAGTCCATTCTGCAAGCTAAAGAAGATGAGTTATCAAGGAAAACAGGGGCCAGCCATTTGGTGGCAATAACTTTTTTTTTTTTTTTAATCCTAGGTTAGATTGACCCCTGTCAGAATTTTCAAGTGAGAAAACCCATGGCAGTGCATTACAGAAAGGATGACCCAAGGCTTGATTGCAGGCATGCAATCATGCATCACATTCTCTGATAGTACCATGAATTTGCCTTTATCCAGGATTGGCAACCTAGGCAAACCTTCAGCCTTGCATCAGATCCTCCCCCCCCCCCCCCCCCATTAATTTTCAGGCCCAAAACCCCCTCTCCTCTCCCTAAGATTTTGGTAATTAAACTCAACTATCATGATGGCCCCACCACCTTTCCCACAACAATCCTATAGCAACACGGAATCAGACACAGGGAGGACAATCTCCAAATGTTATTTAGGTGGCTACATACTGATTTATCCAAGTAAAAGAGATTTTTGAAAATGTCCTATCGTAGAAGCACATGAAGCTAGGCTTAGGTCAATGGGAAGACGTGATCGTGCTTTCTCTTGGAGAATGAGGGAAAGGCTGGGGTAAAAGGTACCAAAGCTTACCCTTTGAAACATTGCCTCCATGCTTTGAAATATTACATTTTGTTTTGTGAATATATACACTGAGAATCCCAATCCAGGTCAGAACTCATGTCACAATGTCTGATGTACGGCTCATCTGTGATTTTTGAAAGTAGAATGCAAAAAACCCCCATACATACATTAAGGGGGGTCATTTTGAAAGACATTTAGTTGCATAAAACCTGGTTTTCTGCGAGTAAATGGCCTTTTAAAAATGAGCTGGTCCAGTAAAATACATGCAATCATATTTTTACATGCCCTACAGAGAGGCACTCCATGGGACAGGGACATGATTTTGATTTTCGAAAGTTTGCACGTAAATATCCATGCACAAAGTTACACCTGAGCAGATGGAAATGTGGGTGTGTGTGGGTGTGTGTGTGTGTGTGTGTACACCAGCACTGGTTCCCCACATGCCTGCACATTTTCCAAGCAGATTTATGTACATAAATCAGCTTTAAAAATTCAGGCTAAAGTCTGTGGGTAAAAAGTACCCGCAACCTTTATCCAATAAAGAGTGTTTGAAAATTACCCTCTAATTAAAAGAAAACCGTACTGCATTGGTTGTAGTGTTTGGCTTGACTCTCTGGCTGGGCGGAAGTAGAATGTTTCCCTTTACTACTCATCATGCAAAAAAGGATTTTTAAATTTGTATGTCATCTCAGTAAAAAGTGACACACACTCCCTCCATTACCAGACACATGGTGAAGTAATATAAAAGCCTGCAAAAAAGTCATTCAGAACCTGTCTGGTAAAACAGCCATAACAAAACAGCACTAACACCCAGAACTCAAACAGCAACAACTCTACCTATGAAAAAGCAACACTGCAAATATTATACCAGGCCCAAGGACAGAATCACTATTCTTCCCAGCATGGAAAAGGACTGGCTAAGAAGCAGGGAAAGCTCTTCCCCCACTGATACTCCTTGTGACCTTAAGCAAATCACTTTACTGCCCATTTCCTCAGGTGCCCAATTAGATTGTAAGCTCTTTGGGATAGGGACTTATTGTACCTGCTTTCTAAAACTGCTGTAAGTCACCTTGAACATTATTTACAAAGGTGAGCTCAAAATCCAAATTTACGATTTGTAATACACCTTTTATTGGGTAAATAGAATTGTAAGGGTTGGCCCCATGACTAGACGCACTTACCTCTGAGCACCTCCGACACAGGGAGGACACCGCCATGCTATATCCTTTTTACATGCACTCAGGTGGTGCGCTTTAAAGGCCCCACAGCGGGAAACACTTCTGCCCTTGCCAGTGATGACATCACGCTACCGGGTACTTAAGCCCCAGCTGTGCTACAGGTGTCGCTTCAGCACCAGAGCCTCCTGCTCCTGCAGGGCATGTTGCTATCTTCTGTTTGTCTTGCCTAGTTGTTTGCTGTGTCTTGGTCCCCTGTCCTTGTCTGTCTCTGCCTGACTCCCGGCTTTGATGCTGCTTTGGACCTTGACTATGCCTTGTCTGCCACCCACCCTGACTTTAGCTTGGACCTCAACTTCTGCCTGGATATCAATGCTGCCTGACCTCTATCTGCCCCGACCTCAGCCTGGAGCTCGACACCATTTGCTTGCTGCCTGCCCTGACCTCTGCCTGCTATTTGTATTTATTTATTTGATTTATATTCCACCTTTCGGGCACTTCAAAGCGAATTACATTCAGGTACTGTAGGTATTTCCCTGTTCCCAGAGGGCTCACAAGCTAAATTTGTTCCTGAGGCAATGGAGGGTAAAGTGACTTGCCTAAGATCACAAGGAGCAGCAGTGGGATTTGAGTCCTGGCTTCCCTGGTTCACATTCCACTGCTTTAACCCCTAGACCTCTCCTCCATTCCCTACTCAACTCCGTCTGACCGTTCCTTACAGGACCCTCGCCTAAGCCCTGCTGTCCCCTGGAACCCAACCTGAGGGGAGCGGGGCTGGTATCGGTGAAGCCCTAGAAGAGCAGGTCCACCTGCTATCAGGATGGGCCTAGGGGGTGCACTTGCTAAACTGCATCAACCGTGCCACAGCCCAAGAGCTCACAGCTGTGACAAGAATAAGCTGGAGTACATACAAACCACACACTTGCAGAATACCTCATGCTGGTCATACACAGAACAACCTTCACCAAACACAGAAAAAATGGCCACAAATTATAAATAGAAATATACAGATGTAACCCCTTCTTGGGGCACATAAAAACCTGTACGATGCTAGGATTTTATGTTTCTGGAACCAGTCTCGGAGGGTTCAGAATTCACAAAATGGTCAGATTGATAGTGGATTGGACCTGGCCCAGAAGTAAGAGCTATATTCTCTGTGGCTGGACAGGGAACATTATAAAAATCTCTTTCCCCTCTGTGACCATTTGACTGCAACCCTATAGCAAAAACCTTCAGTCTTCAGTCCCTAATTGGCAGACTCACACCTTGAACCCACAGCCCTAGGATCTGAGAAATCAAAATTATTTTTATTGTTCTGGAGTTACTAGCAGTCAATACACAATACTACAATTCACCAAAAGAATGAACCACTGAAATCACAGCAAAGAGATGCAACGCAGCAATCATAAATACGCTTTTACATTTCTTCTTCTTCTAGGTTAGCATCAAGATCTTAATCTGTTTCTCAGAGATCCTGCATGTTTTAGTCATTCTTCAAGCAAATCTAATCAGTGCTCACATCCCTTCACAGAATTCTCAGCATTCCAAGGCGGCTGGAATCTATGGGTCCGCTTAGCTGCTACTGGGCAGTACCCAGGAGCCTAGAAATGATAGTCTTGATTCCATAGTAGCATGGCAACAAACTCACTGCTGACTACCAGAGATCTCACTGCTGACTACCAGAGATCTCTCCAAACCCAAGGTAAACCAAAAGTACCCACTCTCACACTGAGGACAGAAGTCCGCCTTCATATCTTCACTTAAAGAGATAGCGAAGAACTCTGCCACGCTACTCTGCAATGGCAAAAAAATCAGAGCCTAATCAAAAGTAAAAGCTGAGCAACCACATTTGGATTTAGGTAAAAGGACACAAAATTAGTGGCACGGGACCAGATTTTTTAATTTTTTTTTTTACTGTTGACCTAAAAATGTACGAATATGAACTAGATTAGATCCTGACTATTGCGAGTTCCTAGAATATATATAATATGAAATAGAACATACAGTTACTGTGGTGTTAACCTAGAATGTGAATGTGAACACTCAGCACGTGATTGTTGACCAAGAATATGAAAGCTAATATTGTAAACCGTTGTGATCTTCATTTGGAACAACGGTATATAAAATGCGTAAATAAAATCTAGGGCCTAGAATACATAGACAAAACTGGTCAGCTCTGGCCTCAACCCCCTCTCCTGCTGTTCCCTGCAGGACAGCAGGGGAAGGGCTAGATTAGGGAGCAGAATGGCACTTCTTTGCTTTTCCTGTCTACTCCAGCCTCATCCACTCCTTTCCTGTTCCCTGCAAGGGAAGGAAGACAACAGGAGAGGAGGGGCTGGATTAGGGATAAATTGCTCTTCTTTGCCGTGCTGTATGGGCTCTAGGCTCACATGTTCCCTCCTGTTCCCTGCACAGTGGCTGTTCTTTGCTGCTTGGATTCCAAGTCTAATAGAGTCATCAGGGCAAAGCCTTGTGTGCTTATGCACGGTTTGATGCTGCCCTCATAATTCTTGCACTCTAGGTGATCACCTGCTTATCGGAAGGGCCGAACTTCCTTTATCTCTATGACTTAGCTCTTTTTCATTCGCGCTTTGGCCCCATGTAAGTGAACTTGTGGTCACCTGTATGGAGGTGCTGGGTTATGCAAGCTCATTGGTTGGCACCATTGAGGTCTGGCATACTAAACTCCATGCAAGGATACACAGGTTTAAGGTGGAACAAATGGGAATGAGGGCTCAATTAGTTCTGCATGCCGTTTGTCATTTGGTAACCTGCCCTTTGTGCAATGCCACAGTGAACTTTGTCTTGCAGCCTTGTTGGGGGGGATTACTGGCTAGGCATGGGGGCTTGTTATGACTTACAATGTACCAATTTAAATTCATATTTAAGCAATGAGCAGATGCAAGTGGCAAAGGCAGTGGAAATTTTCAGATGCACTAATTTTGGAACAGTGTGACAAATCTCAGCAGCAGAATGGGGTCTGCTCCTATTCAAAAGATTGCCTGGTTGAGATTAGTAACCTGTAGATTTTATGGAGCCAGGCAGTCATTAATGTCTCTTAAGAACATAAGTTGCCATACCGAGCCAGACCGAGGATCCATCGGGCCCAGCATCCTACCTCCAACAGTGGTCAATCCAGCACACAAGTACCTGGCAAGTACCCTAACATTAAACAGATCCCATGCTACTAATGCCGGAAATAAGCAGGGACTAATTCCTAAGTCAACTTGACTAATAGCAGTTTATGGACTTCTTCTCCAGGAACTTGCCCAAAGCTTTTTTAAACCCAGCTACGATAAATGCTTTACCACATCCTCTGGCAACAAATTTCAGAGCTTAATTGTACGTTGAGTGAAAAAGAATTTTCTTCAATTTGTTTTAAATGTGCTACTTGCTAACTTCATGGAATGCCCCTAGTCCTTCTATTATATGAAAGAGTAAATAACTGATTCTCATTTACCCTTTCTAATTCTCTCATTATTTTAAAAACCTCTATCATATTCCCCCCCCCCCCCCACTCCCCCAGCCATCTCTTCTTCAAGCTGAACAGCCCTAACCTTTTCAGCCTTTCCTCATAGGGGAGCCATTCCATCTCCTTTATCGGTTTGGATGTCCTTCTCTGTACCTTCCCAAGAAACAAAAAGGAAGGCGATCTATGATAGCCGTGGAGGAAAAAACAAAGGAATAGATGCCAGATGTCCTTTGACATATTTATTATAGTGTTTTAAAAAATGCCTGATTCAGCCGAGTTTCGCCACTCAATAATCAGAGCCCCTGAGGCAGCCACTAGAGGAGTGGCGAAACTCGGCTGAGTCAGGCATTTTTTTAAAACACGTCTCCACTATAATAAATACTTCAAAGGACATCTGGCATCTACTTCTCTGTACCTTCTCCAATGCATCTATATCTTTTTTGAGATTCAGCAACCAGAACTGAACACAAGTGTAAAAGCTCTACTTATCTGGCTATCAGATTTAGCCGGATATGTAGCGCTTTTTAGATTTATCTGGCTATCTGATTTTGCCAGTTAAGTTGTGTTTTAAGACTTATCCAGCTATCTTATATACCCAGATAAGTCTGAAAAGTGCTACTTAGATGGACAAGTAGCGCATTTCAGATTTATCTGGTTAAGTGCTGCTACTTAGCCGGATAAATTAGACTTTCTTCAGATAAATGCTGCTTTTTATGCAGATAAGTCTGAACTTGCGTGGTTTTAAATACGTGAGCATGTTTGCATTTTATAACCTGTGCATATTTTGCACAGGTTATAAAATGCAAACATGCAAACATACAGTAGTAAATGTGCGTGGGCCCATATACACGCGTAAATGGGCACGCATGAGCAGTTTTTAAAATTATCCTCCAAGAGTGGTGCCTTGGCCTGGTAGCAAAAGGATTCTGGATTAGATGAGCAAGTTTGTGATGAGCTAGGGTCATTTCATCCCATTTTTGCTGCCACAGCCTGACATGCAGCCCTGTCCTGAGGTGCTGATCATCTACTTTGGAGATAAAGATGCAGGATGTCTATCATGCATGACAGTGATCAGGAGGATCTAGCAGAATGCTGCAGCACTATGGGAGAGATTCACAGGCCCAAAAAGGATCGAGTTAAATATTAAACCAGAGGCAGGGGTGGTTCAGCAATTGGAAAAACTGCGGTCTTAACAGAGTCAGCCGGTGGGTTGATATGTGGTTCCAACACTGTGTTGGAGCAAAGAACCGACATGCTGAAATCACAATTGGTTGTCTGGGGCTTTTCAGAATGGATGTTGTGCACTTGTCAGATACGGGCAATGATTTAGGTAACCAGCTCCTTGAAAAAGATGGTTGAAACTTCTTTGAGCATACTTTAAGTACAGGGCTGCAGCATAATTAGGATGGGGCAGAGGGCAAATGCAAACACTGTCCCCTGCTGTAAGTGGGAGCCTGAGCCAATGGTTGCTGTAGATGCTGCTGGTCATAATGGGCTCATGGTGCGAGGTATAGAGGACACCACTATGTGTGTGTGTGTGTGGGGAGGTTGTGGGTGGGTAGGAAAGTTTAGCAATGATGACAGCAGGTGGCCCAGTGGTGGAATGGCCCCTCTGGAAAGTCATATTATGGGCAAATGACTGATGTTGCTGGACCCAAAGAAGCCAGTTCATCTGGTCCCATGGCAACCACAGAAGATCTTACTCGTGGAGTTTTTCTAGGGACAGATGAGAGGTTGGAGGGGCCCAAGGAGGCTCCAGCTGGGCTCGGCTAAGCCAGCCAGGTACGCCCAGGCTCCAAGTCTTCTTATGTGAGGCAGGAGGGTAGTTGGCAAGAGGGAGGTCAGAAAGGACTGAGGAGGCCTTGGCTCGTTTCTTGGGGGTGAGTGGGCGGGGATTGAAAGACCTCTGGGAGGTCTGTTTAACTTCCCAAAACAAAAAAAAAAGGATATCTTTTTGTGTTCTAATGATATTTTTTCCAGTTTGGTAAACAAACTGATAGAGATAAAAAAAAACATTAAACAAACTGAAAAAGGCCACCCCTGAAACAAAAAAACAAACCAAAACAAAAATCTTGAGCCTGCCTATCCTTAGCCCACAACAATGTGCAAACAGGTTAGCATCCTCTCATGCAAATCCAGTGTAAATGATAGCATTAGCGATTACCCCTTCCCCCCAATACAAAGAGGTGCAGTGGATTAACTCATGTTCTGTTAACCCTGGAAATTGTACTCTTGTAGGCCATGGAGTGAAGTTTCTTGTGCTAATGTTAGTGTGGGGCTGATTGCGAGTTCTGGTGCTGGGGACCTGCATTTTGGATTTATGAGCCCAAAAAGTGATTTGTCCCCATAAATCTTCCCTCTCTGCTCCTGTCAGGCTACTTTCTCTTTCTCTCCCCCATTCCCATTGATTTGTGCTACAAATTGCCAAATCTGCTACAATTATGGAAATGCTTTCCTGTGACCTTCCTGCCCCTGGGATTGTAAACAGCACAAAAAGAAATCAGCCCTGTCGGAGTCCAGAGGGAGCCGGACCCTGTCAGTGGAGCCCCAGCCAGGCCTCCGCTCTGCTCCCTCTGATTCTGGAACAGAGTCTGACCCCTGCACTGTACACATAGGAGGGAATTTTCAAAGGACAATTATCACATACACTGCAATCTTCAGAAGCCCACTTATGTGCATAATGTCCACTTACGCCTGTGATACCTTTTGGAAATTCACCCCTATGGCGCAAATTTCCAAGGGAGTCGCATGTGTTAAAAGTGGCAATTTTCAAAAACCCAGTTTTACAAGTGCAAGCAGCCCCGCAAGGTCTTGAGCCCTGGGTCCTCTCACTGCCCTCCCCGCAGTCTTCCTTCCCTGGTCTCTCGCTTCCCTTTCCTGCCTCATTACTAATGCACATAAACCAAGCCGAAATCATGCTCTGTGTGCAGAAAACACTTTTAGGTGCGCAAAACACGACTGCTGCTTATGTTTTTTTGTGCACATCAATCAGGAGTCTAAGCGACATCTTGTTCCCCCTCAAGTTAAAATGCTTGCTCAGCCTATGCAAAAGGCTGAGCACAGCACATCTTAACTCGGGGTTTGCACGCTTTTGAACTCCTGATGCGTTGTCATACCATTTGCTTACTGCACTGGGAGTTAACCAGGTTCTCGGCGTGGGTTATAACTCGGGGTTTGCACGCTTTTGAACTCCTGATGCGTTGGCATACCATTTGCTTACTGCACTGGGAGTTAACCAGGTTCTCGGCGTGGGTTATAACTCGGGGTTTGCACGCTTTTGAACTCCTGATGCGTTGTCACACCATTTGCTTACTGCACTGGGAGTTAACCAGGTTCTCGGCGTGGGTTATAACTCGGGGTTTGCACGCTTTTGAACTCCTGATGTGTTGGCACACCATTTGCTTACTGCACTGGGAGTTAAGCAGGTTCTCGGCGTGGGTTATAAAACTGCGCTGAATTTCAGTGTGCTCCTTCTTACATCAGACACATTGTCCTATTTGAACCCACTGTAACTGCTCCATTTTCTCGCAGGGCGGATAAAGGGAAGGCAACTCTCGAAAGTGAGACTCAAATGTATTAAGTTAGCCCAGCGAAAGGTCTCACCTACAGCTGGTTTGTTAATCTTTAATTCTACATATTCAAGTGGCCCAAAATGACAAGCATAATACTTTGCTTTCTTACATAAATGTTAAATAATACAACACTGTAGAAATTTACTGACGATGTCTATGCAATAAAGACACTCTGTCTCCTCTTCCTTCACTTCCAAAGAGATTGTTTGATCTTTAGTGTTTGTTTAAACGCAGGTACAGTAAACATATTTAGAGTTTGTTTCCTGGGATGGTAGAAACAAGGGATCATTGTTCCCGGGAGTTATTAAATGGGAAAATGAGTCCTTTAGAAGTTACAATATTTGTGTCGTAATCATAACACCATTTGAAACTGTGCCAGCCTTAGCTATTTTTTTCATCTTACCTCCACTATCCTACTTCTACTGTATCCTCTCCTGACTCTTCCATTATTGGTGAGCCTCAGGACTTCTCTGTTCTGTCTATACTTCTTCCCTTTGTGGTCTCATCTTCTCCTATGGCTTTCAGGACCACTTTTACGCTGATGACTTCTCTACACCAGAATTTTCACCACAAATCCAATCCTAAATTTCAGCCTGTTTGTCTGACATCACTGCCTGGATATCCCGCTGACATCTTAAACTTAACATGGCCAAGATGAAACTTCTTGTTTCCCCCAAAATCTGTTTCTTCTCTTTATCTCTGGAGGGTGCTCTCGTTCTCTTGGGTTTCTCGGATCATAACCCTGTGGCCATCTTTGATGCCTCTCTCCCCTTCTCTATGCACTTTCAGTGTGTTAATTGCTAAAATCCATCCCTTCTTTCTGAGCATGCTACCAAAATGTTCATCAGCTTTCTTACCACCTCCCACTTATACTACCTCAACTTGCTCTTTGCTGGTCTCTTGCTGAACTGTTTATTCAAAATTCAGCTGCACGACTTATTCATCGTCAACAATGCAATGACCATGCAACTTGTCTTCTCATTGGCTCTCTGTCTGCTTCCCCATATAGTTCAAGCTACTCTTCCTTGCCTATAAATGTAATCATGCTGCAGCAGCTCCTCTTTACCTGTCTTCTCTCTTCCTACTTCCTTCATGGTGAACTTCGTTCATCTGGCAAGTCACTCTTATCTGTGCCCTCCTTTACCGCCAGCTCCAGACTCTGTGCTTTCCACTGTGCTGTGCCTGGGTTATAGGCTTCCTGAGTCCATGTATCATGCTGAGTCTGTGTATCATGCTCCCTCTCTGACCATATTCAAACCCAGTTTAACCACACTCACTTTTTCAAAACCGCATTTAACTCACAAGTACTTTTTTACAATAAATGCACTTTCCACAGACTCTTTTTTGTCATGTATGTTTGTCTTTATGGGATTGTAAACAGGGACAGTTTACAATCTGTGTGCCTCTGTACAGTGCTGTGTATGGCCTGTAGCACTTTAGAAATGATAAATAGCAGTAGTAATGCTCTTTTAAAGCAGTAATGATACTTCAGTGCAGCTGTTGAAAATGTGAAGAATCTATGGGATGAAAGGGGAAAAGACAACAGTACAAGTCCACAGTAAACACCTAGATAATCTGGGATTAGATGTTTCCCCCCTTGAAATAGCATTTAGTTACATGGAATATAAAGTAATACATCAGGCCAGTTGCCACATTTGTACAACTGAACATATATTCACATTTAGACTCCAAACAATTTGCTGACTTGGGATTTATTTCATCTTCTCCCCATCTCCCTCTCTGTAATTTGCCTCATTTGTGTGTTGGTAGCTGTCAGTTATGCTCTAAAAACTACAGTTATGCTGCCTTTTTCAGAGATATAGTGGGCAATAATCAAAAAGCCCATTTACATGAGTAAAACAGCTTTTTCTTTTTTGACTTTGCATGAAAGTTTGCAAAAATTCCACTTTAATGAGCTGCTGCGATGCACCGTCATGCAAAGCAGCTTCTTCTAATGCAGAAATTAGCCAACATCAGCCTGTGAAGATGCCCTTGCAGACTGGTTTTCACAAAAAAGATAACTACATCTCAACAAGATGTAGTTTTCTTGCCGCTGGGCCCAATAGCAAAGTTTCTCAAGAACTTGCATCCATAGCAACCTTTTGTGGAAACGGGCCACCAACTTTCAGGATGCTCCATGGAGTAGTCTGTTGGCATCCCAGGAAGAGACAGATTCTTTACAATGGTGCTTGTCAAGCTAAGGCATGCTATTAGTGCAAGCAGGCTCCATGCTGTGCAAAATGGCACCAAGATCACCAGGAAACCTGGCAAGAAGCTGGCCAGCATTTGGGTCCCGCAGCTCCTGATGAAGAGTAAAACCAAAGGCACTGTTTGTAATGCACTAGAATATGAAGATGCAAAGATTCCCTATACTGTCTCAAACAGCAGGCACTAATTCTTATTGGTATAACAATAAGAACATGCCATACTGGGTCAGACCAAGGGTCCATCAAGCCCAGCATCCTGTTTCCAACAGTGGCCAATCCAGGCCTTAAGAACCTGGCAAGTACACAAAAACGAAGTAATACACGCTAGTACCAGCTTGCTTACCTAGCATAAATATCTAAGTTGGGCAGACAGACCAAAAAAGGTGCATCAGTGCACCTATGAATTTTAGTCTTGTTTGCAGTGTAACAATCCCAGTGTTACTATGGTAAACAAAGTAATAATTAACTCATTGTGTTTTAAGATATAATTATAGTAATTATGCCTCTGAGTCACACCACCACCATATACACCACACCCAAAGCAGCAGATAGATGAAATATCCCATCTTCCCAAGGGAATTATTTTAGAAAAGGTTGTAGCATCTTAGTATATTGCAAATATAATGAGTGTTTCATTTGAATGACAGAACATGAAAACAATTACAGTGAAACAAGCAGAGCAATTCACTACTGGCTGTTATTTAAAACAATAATGCCATATAGAGTAATATAGTAGGTGACAGCAGAAAAAAGACCAATTGATCCATCCAGTGTGCCCAGTTTTTCCTGTCTACACTGCAAGATATATCCCAGTTGCCAGCCATACAGCATGACCATCTGTAAGATGTCACTCCTTATCCAAGACAAGTTTTATCATTTTCTTCATTGTACTCTACTCTCCCTAGGAGTTTAGCATGCAACCACATGGTCCCATGATAATCCAAACAGCCACCAACACCAGCACGGCTGAACGCTGAATATCTGGCTCCTAGGTCCCCCTTGGCCCTTCCAGATGGCATCCCATTACCATTAATCTGTCACACAGACCCACTCAACACAAGGAGCGCGGAGTCAAATCTGATAATTTTGCCCCTGAAACACATTATTTGAAGGCTTGATGTATTCAAATTCATGATGGATTCTGAAAGCCAAATACTATGAAATATTCAGTTCCTGCTTGAAACTACCTTCCCAGCCCAAGAAAAGAAGCCATCATGACCTGAAACATATCTGGAGCATCCAGGAGGAGCCACAGTAGACACTTCATGAATGGCCTCCACTCCTCCTGGAGCCATGCCCACAAAGACGTCTTCAGCTAAGCACATGTGCACCTTTGATTTGCCTCTCACAGCCCTCAGATGTGAATATATTCACTTTTGCCTGAGGGTTTTGTAAATCTAAACTGGAATGCTGCTACACCCAAGCAGCTCCCTTAATATCTCATGAGAACAATTGTGGGGGGTCCTATTTACCAAGCATTTTTCCTCTAGACACAGAAAGGGAGAAAACCTTTAGTAAATTTGGAAAGGGAGAAAACCTTTAGTAAATTTGGAACATTGATATGTTCCAAATTATTACGCTTCTGCAAAAGTAAATAAGCCAACTGAAACAAACGTCCCTCTTTAACACTATATAACACTGCAAACCAAAGGAACAACCTTCTATTATTAAAAGCTGTGTAAAATTTAATATGCAATAGCTCCTCTGTCTTTGACTTTTCCCAATGGGGAACAGGAAGCAAGTTCTGAAAGGTTCTGGGCTGGTGACCTTGTATGACCAGGCAGAAAAATCAACACTGGCTTCAGCTTTGAATACCAAATAGTTTTGTTCACCTGCCTGCCCAAATAGCAATTCACATCAGCCTCCTTTCCAGCTGTGAAACGGATGACTTGACCGTCAAACATTTTTCATATTGATAAAAAATTCTAGTGAACTGTCATGCAAAGATCCTATGGCAATAGTGGAATGAAATGCTGAAATGCATCTCATTGTTTAAGGCAGGAATATTATTGTCATTACAAGTGAAGCATGAATTAAATTAACAAAACCCTGACTGATAATCAGTGACAACAACTAAACTGGTAGTGTGCAGAGAAACCCAGAATGCAGTTCTGTCAGTAAGGAGGATTCCCCTTTGCAGAGTTCTGCTGTGCTGGAGGTTGCATCCCTTACTCCTGCAGTGAATTTGCTTCCTGTACAACATTTAAAAGGAACTTTTCACCAAACAAGGCTAGGGTGGATTGAATGGGATTTTTCAAACTTTTACTTTCTGGACAGTCTGCATGATTCCATTCTGCACTACTGGAAGGGAAGCTGCAGCAGGTGCCTGACTGCTGGGCATCCCGTTTGTTCCAGCTGGTAGATTTGTGGTTCTGCACTGGGATTTTGGGAGTTAGGTGGACTGATCCATTTCTAAGCCAAGGGAAAAGAAAGTTTGACATGTTTTGTATATATGGAGGACTAAGTTACAAGGTAAACTGCAGTTCAAGGAAGTTACATGCAGCACCTAAGAATAAGAAAACCCTATCGTACTCAAATGAGATTAAGACCTGGTCCTTCTAATTAACATTAGTGCCAAATCTTTTCCCCTGCGATTGTTATTCATCTAGAATACTAACATTAGTGACAAGCAAAGTACAATTAGACTTGGTAGGTTGCTAAAATTCAGGAGTCCTATATAGAAATTTATAGATTGACTTTTTACCATCATTCAGAACAAAGTTGCTGATATTCTAACCCACAGAATTTCCTGCAGATTAGTAGTCTCTTTGTGCAAAACTTTGCTACAGATGCAAATGAGCTGTCTATTTGTGTGAAATTTTGTTATAGAGAAGCCAGCAGGAAAAGCAAACTACACCTAAATGAGATATAGTTATCTTTCTTGTGAGCCCAACCTGTAAAGCTGGTTTTCTACAAATTTATAATGAGCTGCTCTGCATGATCTTGCATCGCAGCAGCTTATTACTTTTTAATGTAAATACAAATTTTGCATGGAGCAGACTATGCACAAACATTTACTACTGAGAAGCAGGAAATCTGTGAACATTTTCATGACTGGGGCTTCAAATGCAAAAACACAAGGGAATCCTAAAATTTCTGGGTTTCACATGTTTTTGTGCATGACACCCCATTTGTGGAAGTTTCTACAATTTGTACATCGGTGTCAAAGTCTGAAAACTAAAGGGACTGTAAGAGTTCAGACGTTGGTGAGGATGGGCAGATTAGATAGGCTCTATGGATTTTTTCTGCCGTCACGTTTATCTGTTTCTATGTATGTATTTGAAAGTCACATTTGCATACAGAAAATAATTTTTAGTAGTCTGCATACGTTAGCACATTCACATGGAATTCAGTGCGTCTATAGTTACAGCAGTATTTTATAAACTGTGCAGCATATATCTGCCCTGAACATACACATGTATATTTTAGTACACATACATATTTGTAATGCAGGTAAACACATACTTTCTCTACCCATTTTATATGCGCGCACATATAAGGGAGGGAGAGACGTCTTTATAGCTGACCCTACGCTATTGAACTCTTTACCAACATAAGAACATAAGAAATTGTCATACTGGATCAGACCAAGGGTCCATCAAGCCCAGCATCCTGTTTCCAATAGAGGCCAATCCAGGCTACAAGTACCTGGCAAGTACCCAAACACCAAGAAGATCCCATGCTACTGATGTAATTAATAGCAGTGTCTATTCCCTAAGTCAACTTGATTAATAGCAATTAAGGGACTTCTCCTCCAATAACTTATCCAAACCTATTTTAAACCCAGCTATACTAACTGCACTAACCATATCCTCTGGCAATGAATTCCAGAGGTTAACTATGAGCTGAGTGAAAAATAATTTTGATTTGTTTTAAATGTGCTACTTGCTAACTTCATGGAGTGCCCCCTGGTCCTTCTATTATCTGAGAGAGTTAATAACCAATTTACATTAACTTTTTTATGTCCTTTCACGATTTTGTATCCTCTGTATTATGTAACCCACTGAGATAAATCACTTAATTAAAATGTGCTCTATTATAATAGTCGACCCAGTGGAGTTATACAATTTAAAATGTAATATCCCTTAAAAGTAAATAAATCTAAACAGGTACAGACAGACAAAAGCCCTTTGTGTGAATTTCATAATTTCCAGGAATAATTATTTTCAGGTGTATGTATCATTAAAAATTGTGGAAAATCTTCCATCAGCTTGGGTTCTTTATTTTCTTAACCTAAAACAGTGTTTCCTAATCCTGGAGGGTATGCACGGTCTTACATAATCTGCATGATGTTTTAAGAAAACCTATTATAACTAGTGAAATGACATCACAATATGTAAGCCAGGATGAGAATCTACCTGAGGATGCTTTGTTCCAACAGTTTGGTCTGTTCTTGGTCTTCTTGATTGTGCTTCTGCATTTCTTCCTGCTCCTTTGCAGTGAGCGCACTCAGTCCATCCAACAGCCACTTTTCCCTGAGGGTCTTTTTCTAATTTTAAAACAAATGCATGAGATTTCCAATGAAGTCACAAAAGTTATGCTCCCTTTTAGTTTTTCTGTTTTGGCTGTGATTCTCATAATCACCGAATTGTGACGGTTCTCTGCACCAGACCCTGATGTTCCATACTGATCATATAATTAGATATCCAAAAGCTAACTGGCTAGGAAAGTTAGCCAGATAAACATATCCAACTATCTTAGGCCCCCGCAGTAACGGGGAGGGGGGCGAAATGGGGGGCGGGCCTGTGAAAGTCAGCAGTGATCGCACCTCCGTAGTGCCATCGCTGCTGGCTTTCGCACCCAATAGCGCCATCGTAAAAGGTGGTGCTATTGGGCGCACTATTGGCAGCGAAAAGGGTTCTTACCTTTTTGCAGCCAGCGATGTTTCCGCTGCGTCCGCCCTGACTCCTCCTCTTCCGGGGCCGACTCCGACCCGATCTAACTATCGCGAAAAGCTACGAAAATGACCCCCTTAGCTGGGATATTCAATGGAATATACCCAGGTAATTTTTAGACCTGCTCAATAGCAGGTCTAACTTATCCAGCTCACTTATCCATTATGCCACAGTCCCGCCCACCATGTGGCCAGAAAACTATTGAGCTGGATAAATAGTTATCTGGTTGAGTAGTGGCTGCTGAATGTGACTGGATATTCAGATGCTGTCCTTGAGCTGGATAGGTCCAAACTTATCCAGCTAAGTGGTGCTGAATATCAACCTCTCAGGGTCACCGTTTCATTCTGCACCAGTTTCTGAGCACCTCTTCCCCATGGCTAGGAGAAAACTATTTGACCTCCCGCATTGCTGAATATTGAGAATCTCTTGATTTGACAGTCAGCAACTCTCCCCAGAAACCAAATTTGTTATCGCAATGGCGAGTTTGATGTTTGGCATTTCACTGGTGTCCCATGTTGAGCAGGAGATGGTTAGAGAACTAATAATGAAGCTTCCTGTGTCTTGTAATGTGTGCTTGGGCAGGGTCCTTTAGGTTTCTATACTGCTGAGTGGGAGGGGTCCATAGTGGCAAGCCAGCAGGATGTATGTAACTGTAGAGATCTTGATCTTCAACAAAGCTTCTTCCTTTACCCAGAATCATACGTGTTACATTTGCAAGGAGTATAGACAGAACGGATCATGAATATGTTGGCTAACATTCAGGAGTCATTATTTTCCCGAACAAGGATAAAAAAAAATATTGTTGAATGAAACATTCAATATACAAATAATTTTTTTTTTTTTGGAGGGGGGAGGAAGAATTGAGGACGAAGATGGAACAAAAAGTGTTCAGAAGCACAAAAGGTTTTTTTTTTTTGTAATTAGTACTTGAATCGTCCCTTTCTGGAAGTCTGTATCTGACTGAGTGGGTGATGCTTTGGGAGTCACGTTAGTACCTTCAGCTGTGGTGGCATTACTTAACCTCCCTATCCCGGGGCTGAATAAATGTCAATAGAAGTTCTGTACGCAAGTATTCATTGTGTTCCGCAGTGTTATTGCTGTTAATTGGAAAATGGTGGGTGCACCAGCCCTTTCGGGGGTTCTCGAAAAAATTCACTCACACTGCCAGCTAGCGTCCTTAACAGAAGGTTATTGTTGTCTTAGCATGCTGAAATATAGGTTCTTAGGTTAGGTTTTAAACTAGCCAATAAGAGTTAAACAGAAGACTTGGGGACTCTTCAACTTCCAGCCTCAGCTAAACCATTTTATTCACTGCAAGATGTGAACAGTAGGTAATTGCTTCTACCTATTACACGACAAGCAGTTTTGGCTCCCCTGATTTATATTTCAAATTGGAAAATGTATTACATTAAATGATAAATGCTTTCCCAGCTTTTGCAACATTAAGATTTCAACAGCATGGTTATTTCTTAATTAGATGCACCCTTGTATTATGTTGCATAATGTAATGTCTCAACTAGGTGTTAGGGATTATACACAAAAAATGGCTGGCTCAGGTCAGCCATTTGCATAGGTTTTTTTTCAGTATTCTTTTATAGTCTGTTTCATTCATTTCAGTAGTTTTAGAGATGAATTTTAAAAGCCCACATGTGAATTAATTAGGTGATGTGCGAATAAGTTGGACTATTGCATGCCGAGCAGATTTTAAAAGACGCCGAGATTCGCATTTATCTCCCAGAGCCCGCACATCTCGGAAGTTTTTAAAAAGGGGCAGAGTATCGTCTGGGCGAGGCATGGGCATTTTAGGGCATGAACCTGAGATATGCACATAAATACTTAGCAACCTGGCTCACACAAGGTCTCCTACCATGTAACTTTACTTCAGCTATGGATGCCGTGTAAGTTAAAATGTAAGGAAAACTAGGCAGATCTGTAGGGTTTTTTAAAATTTTTTATTTATGCATTTAACAAAAACATACAAGAATACCTCTTGACAAGAAAAAACCAAGGAATTTCCACAATATTGTTTCAATAATATCCATCAATCTCAAAAAATTTCTCTATATCAATTCCTTAACTATAGCCCTCTATATAGAGCGGATACAATCCTCAACCTAAGGAATTTTATATCAAAGTAATTATTGTAGTCATTATAAACAACAGCATATTTAATATATTGGAACTAACCAAAAGCTTACGGCTGTGTAGTGTCAGAGTTAATACTAACTGGTGTTTTCCCCACCAGAAATTGGGTCAATTGTGGAGGGTCATAAAAAATATAAGAATTTTCCTGATATTTTACCATACACTTGCATGAGAACTTAAGTAAAAATAGACCCCCTAACTGTTGAACTTGAGTTCTCATCATCAGAAATTGTTTCCTTTTTTTCTGTATACTTCTGGAAACATCCGGGAATACTCTCACATTTTGACTTAGAAACTTCATTTCTGTGGCGGAAAAACAATCTCAGAAGCCAATCTGTCTGGCTCAAGAGTTAAAGTTACAATCAATGTAGCTGGGACCGCAAGTTTAGAATCTGATGTTTCAAGTAGTGTAGAGATATCAATACTTGTATCCTTAATAGGAACCAGTATCTCTGGCCCTTCTCCCTGTATTGACACAGGAACCTTTTTTTTGTTGAGGTACATAATAGGCTTTAGATACTGGCGGTATCGTATTCTCAGGAATTTTTAACACTTCTAAGAGATATCTTTTAAACATTTCTCTTGGTGGTATCAATGGTATACGAGGAAAATTTATAAGCCTTAAGTTTCTTTCCTCACCGCATTTTCTAAATTTTCAATCCTTATTGTTAAGAGTTTTCCTTCATCTGTGCTTGTTGAATTTGTTGAAATGAACTCGTCTGTGTCCTCAAAGACATTATTTGCTGTTCCACTTCTTGAGAAGCATTGGTTAAGGTAGATATCTTTTCCTCCATTACGTTACATTTTACATTTAAGGGAGAAATTTGCTGAGCAATTTCAGATCTTAATTCTGCTATTGCTTCCCAGATAGTTTCCAACATAAAAACCGAAGGCTTCTGCAATGAGACTTGTATTTCAGAAGTAGAATATTCTTACTTCTGACACTATCTCCCAGTCTGGCTTCGTAGATCTTTTCCTCTCGATATGGCCCTATGCTGTAATCCAAGCTTGCAGCTGCAGCCTCTGCTCCTCTGGCCCCCACAGGAATTAAACCCACAGTTAGTGTTCCTGTGGGTAAAACCTCCAGCTTCTGAGTGGGCCTCGCAGTTGCTGGATTTACAGGAGGTGTTCCTTCAGCTGGTCTGGAAGGGAGGGGAGCTCCTCTTCTCCTCCTTCTCCCTGCAGCAGCAGCTGCTGCACCAGCAATGGACTGCTGCGAAACACATGCGCATCCATCGGTCCAGTCAACGGTGGCCTCAGAGAGGCCGCAGGGTTAGACAGTGATCTTGGCTTCCGTTTTCTTCCCATCAAAGGAATTGTTTAGAGGTAATACAATTTTAAAGAAACTTGGCTGACGGACTGCTAGTGTTGCTGACTACATGTCGGCCATCTTGGATCCACCTCCCAGATCTGTAGGGTTTTAACGGTCAGGGCTAACTGGGTGGAGTGAAGGCTATCAAATTTGGGAGGGGGGGGGGCTGGAGGACCTCTCTCAACTGGGCGAACTGGGGATGAACTGGTAAAATGGGAATGACGTTGGCACGTGGCTCTTTTAATATCACCCGATTTACGTGATAGAAGCAGGATTTGCGTGTACATGCGTGCGCCCACTTAAAATTTGTCACACATGTGCATGCTGTCATGCTATTCTATAACATGTGCGCATGTACACGTGTCTGTTATAAAATGGCTGTATACCTGCCCGTGGGCCAACATATATATTGAAATGTGTGCATGCGTGCTGGTTTGAAAGTTACCCTCCCTATGCGCAAATTCCATTTTATGCACACAAGTTCTACTTACACACATAGGAGGTCATTTTCATAGAAATTATGCACATAAAAGCAGCATACTGTATATCGTAGCAATTTTCCCAAGCCCATTTACAAGCATAAAACGTTTTGACAATTCAGTCTTATGGAGTAAACTTTGAAAGGAGTTGAGTGCGTAAAAGTAGCAATTTTCATGTGTGTATTTACACACATAAATTATTTTGAAAATGATCTCCAGTGAGCATAGAGCAGACTTAAGCCCTCATTTTCAAGGCTGATTTATATAAGTCTGCTTTGAAAATTCAGGCTGAGAAAATTATGGCAGATGTACTGAAAATTAAAAGTATAAATGAGTTCCCCACCCCAACTCCATCCCCCAGAAAGCCTCTTTGGTGCACATAAAAATAATGAGATTTGCGCATACGTTTTACACACACAAACCCCTCTGACAATTTTCAAAAGCCCATTTATGCACATAAAACTGGGTTTGACACATTTAAATCCTTTTAAAAATCAGGCCCAAAGAGGGAGAACCAAAATGGCATCTTGAAGGGAAGATGCGCTAGCACTAGCTCCGGTTGTTCCTCGTCCTACATTCTAAATTTACCTGTGATTATGCCTCATACCAAGAGAAAGGGCTGACTGAAGGACGCTACCTCGACTCCCCCTCAGCCGGCAATGATTCAGATGAGGATTGAGGGCTTCCGTTCCGCAGCGGGACAAGCTCCGGCAACGGATGCTGCTGGCGCAGGGGATGAGCAAACTCCTGTGCCTTGGGAGGAAACATCTTTGAGTCCCGGAGCCCCAGTGACTCCCTCGCCACCATCGCATGATGCAGCTGAGAGACCGGGCAGCCAGGCAGAGCGGAGGATGCCTGAAAGTCAAAGAAAGGACCGTCTTCGAGGAGGGCCTTCCAGCCGAAGTTGCGTCTAGCAACGGCAGCGGTAAAACCTGGACATCTACACCGGAGCCGGTTTTAACAACTGGAAGTTTGGAGGCAGGTCATTTGGGATTTCCCACAAAGAAACCTACCTCAGCAGGGAGAGAACTCCTGGAGGAGCCCCAGAGTAAAGATGAAAATCCTCAAACCCCAACGGGAACATTTTCATTTAAACCTTCGTTGGTAAAACCTGCAGTGGTTTCAATGGATTCCCTATGGAAGGCTTTATCCACTTTAGAAAGTTCAATTGTTTCATTGACATCAGCTTTAAAAGAATCTCAAAGTCAATTTGCTTTGTTAAAACCAGACGGCCGGATTTTAAAAGGTTTACGCTCATAAGGTATGCGCGTAACCCTTTAAAAACCCCCCTGCACGCGCCGAACCTATTTTGCATAGGCTCGGTGGCGCGTGCAAGCCCCGGGACGCGCATAAGTCCCGGGGCTTGCAAAAAGGGGTGGTCGTGGGCGTAGTTTCGGATTGGGGCATGTTCGGGGGCGTGTGGGTGGTCCGGGGGCATGGCCGAGTGCCCCGACACAGCGGCCTGTGTCGGGGCCTGCCACACCGGCGCACGTAAGTTACTACTGCCCGGAGGCAGTAGTAACTTTTCAGATAAAGGTAGGGGGGGTCTAGATAGGGCCGGGGGGGGGGGGGGGGGGTTAGGTAGGGGAAGGTGCGGGGGGGGGGGTGGTGGTGGAGGGAACGGGCAGCGCGCGCAGGGCTCGGCGCACACAAGTTGCACAAATGTGCACCCCCTTGCGCATGCCGACCCTGGATTTTATAAGATACACGCATGCATAGAATTATAAAATCTACCCCAGAGGTTTTGGCACACACATCTAAAATTGAAGAATTTGAACTTAAAATATCTCAAATTCAGAATAGTCAGACTGCATGAATACAAGGGGAAACTGTAATTTCAAAAAGGGTAGAGAACTTGGAAAATTCATCTAAGTATTTAAATCTTAGAGTTTTAAATTATCCAAAATGCCAACTCATTTCTCCTCGAGAGCAGCTTAAAATGTACTTGCAAGAGACATTGCATTTTTCATCAGATATGATTCCACCCATATCTAAGGTTTATTTCCTACAAAACAATGTTAAGCAAGGAGAAATTACTGGACATCCACTAACATCACCAGTTATACCAGCAAATACAGACCCTGTACCACTTCTAAATGTATCTGAACTAATAGAAACATCTTCTGAAAATCATATTGAATACAGAGGAACTTTACTGGTTAAATCTGTCTTCTTCACGGATCGGAACAATGTCCTTAAGATATTTCTTCGTAACCGAGATTCCCTGTATATGGGTCAGAAGGTCTGGATTTACCCTGACATTTCAAGAACAACCCAGTTAAAACAAAACAAAAAATTGAATCTATGCCCTAGGGCTCGAGAGATGGGTGCTCTAATGCAAGTGTGTAATGAAAATTGAAAATAATAGATATGTCTTTTTTGAACCCTCTCAATTGGGTTATTTTTTGGATACCCATCAACAACCTGGTGAAGCTTTACCAAGTAATACTGGTGAATGAATAATCCCACACTTCCCTCTTTAATTATTAAAAATGGTATATGATTAATATTGTTCTATTTTTGGAATTTGGTTCTCCCAAATTGCATTGTAATTCAAGTAGTGGTATACAAAATTGTATTATGTTTTTGAAATGTTTAATTTTTCCTAAGATGATTTAAACCACTCTTGTGTTTTCTGTGAATGTTTGATGTCTGAAAAATTTGAAAATCTAATAAAGAATAAATTGAAAAAAAAAAAACCAGGCCCAAAGTATCACATTTTATGCGCATAAAACATTTTCACGCATAAACTTCTGAAATGAGGGTAAACAAATGCATATCTTTACTAGGTATGCACAAATTATAAAAAAAGGTTCTTATGGTGTGAAGAAACCTAGTTTTCATAGGAAGTTTTGCAACACTCTTGAAAGGCCACGCAAAAGAATGCTATGCAGAAACAGAGAAATCCAGTGTGAAGGTGATGCAAAGTACTAGAAAAGGACCCAGAAATGTTTAAAAAGCACATCGGGTTTTCATTTCAGAGAGATAGCTAGGATAGAATCCAAAAGTGGACTCCTTCAGTAAATAATCCTAAACTAAATAAAATTACAAGTAAAAGTCTGTATCTTCTCAGCTTGTACATATGATCCCTGCAATAACCTGCCACACACATTATTTATTGTTTTTTTTAATTATGATGTTATTTGCCATCCAGCAGAGCATACCTTACCTGGCAACTGAGATTTTACAGTGTAATATCCTTTCTTACTTAAACAATAATTTTAAAATCTTTCATAATGGTTAAGCATCCAGAAAAAAAGGAGAACTACTGTGCCATAGTTTTTCTACAATTAAGATATATTTCTGGAACCCAATAATAGATTAGCAGGAGAACTGAGCTAGATAAACCGCTACTCCTGTGTGGGTTCTGGAAAGTATTAGTAACTTTCACCTTTACCAAAAGTCAGACCTAACATGCAGTTCCAGTCCCCCAACGTGGCTCCCAGTCGTGCTAGGTTCAATAGAATGAGGCAAGCAAGGGAAAGCAAGGTCAATGACTTCAGTCTATGCTGAGGTCAGAAGACAACTAAGAATGGGGAAAACCAGGAAACTCTACTGTAGGCTCTTTAAAACTATTGCTACTATTTATCCTTTCTAAAGCACAGATACGCATAAGAGATCGTCTCTGCTCCATAGGGTCTCCTAAAGGGTTTCTAGGCTCACTAACAGGCCGATTCAGTAAAGTCCACGGGAGAGAGGACGAACGCCCGCTCTCCCGGTGCGCGCACCGGCCACTTGCCGGTGCGCGCGATACAGTATGCAAATTAGGTGGTGAGGTAGAAACAGGCAAAAGGAGGCGCTAGGGACACTAGCGCGTCCCTAGCGCCTCCTTTTAGCCCGGAGCGGCGGCTGTTAGCGGGTTTGACGCCGACGCTCAATTTTGCCGGCGTCGATTCTCGAGCCCGCTGACAGCCACGGGCTCGGAAACCGGACGCTGGCAAAATTGAGCGTCCGGTTTTCGGCCCGACAGCCGCCTGCCCATTTAACATTTTTTTTTCTTTTTTTTTTACTTTTTTTTACCCTTCGGGACCTCCAACTTAATATCGCCATGATATTAAGTTGGAGGGTGCACAGAAAAGCAGTTTTTACTGCTTTTCTGTGCACTTTCCCGGTGCCGGCAGAAACTAGCGCCTACCTTTGGGTAGGCGCTAATTTCTTAAAGTAAAATGTGCGGCTTGGCTGCACATTTTACTTTCTGTATCGCGGGGAATACCTAATAGGGCCCTCAACATGCATTTGCATGTTGAGGGCCCTATTAGGTTCCATGGGTTGGACGCGCGTTTTTCGCCCCTTACTGAATAAAGGGTAAGGGAAAACGCGCGTCCAAGAGCAGGTTAACAGTGCGGTCCGTCAGAGTGCACTGTACTGTATCGGCCTGTAACTGAGCAATACAATTGCATTTTAAAATATCTTTCTCTTTAACCACATACAAATAATGCCAAAAAAGAGCTTGCTTGTCCTAACTTGCCTTTAAATGATGAAGTTTTAGTTTTTCCTCCTCCACTTTAAGTCTCTTCTGTGCAATTTCTTCTTGCAATTTCCTCTTGTCCTGCAGACGAGAAGAACATTAATTTCACAATTTGCCTGAAAGATCAACAGTTATTTTGATTTTTTTTTTTGTGTGCAGCCTAAATGTCAAAGCTGCACTCCCTCCCTCATAACTTTACAGGGACAAATGGCCATGAACTGTGGAAACCAAGGTCTGTACACTAGAACTCTGATGGCTAACTAGCAGCTCTCACAGACATTTTATATGACCTACATTACAATTCTTTTTTAAAGCCTATTTGGCCCACTGTTGAGGGTCCAGAAATGCAAGTGGGCCAGGTCTACCTTGCATCCCATGGAACGGGGGTGGGGAGGCGAGCAACAGTTTACAAATAGAACCTACAGGGGTAGGGATAGAGCGTGTCTCTGTAGCTCTGGCGTGTCTCCTGTCTCCTGCAGCTTATTGCTTTTCTAGACAAGGAGTCAATAGACTGGGAGACAGGCAATAGCACAAAAGAACCTCTTCCTGATGCCCCTCTTGCTGTTGTGCCAACCCTGAAGGGAAATATTTTTAATCATTATTTATTTATAAAATGTCTATACCGCAATCTCACCACTCTTGTGTTTGCAGCGGTTTACAACATCCTTTTGTTCAATTCTCTTAAGGTACAATAACATAATGACACAGCATTTAAAAAAAAGGACAATCATTAACATATTACATAAAAATATCCCTAAAAAAGAAAGTTTTCAGATTCTTTCTAAAAATATTTATAATCAGAAATTAAATGAAATTCTAAGGGAAGCTTGTTCCATAAAATAGAAGCAATAAACGCATGGGTTAAAGTTATTTTTAGTTGTATTTCTTATGCACCTGCAATCTTTAATAACTGTTGATTGGATGAACGAAGATTCCGGGCCGGACGGCATTCTTGCACTAAATCTAGCAAATATGGGGGGACACTTCCCATGTAACACCAGGTTTACCAACGTCAACATTTTAAATCTTACTCTCTATTGGACTGGAAGTCAATGCAGCTCCTTCAATGCTGGAGTGATGTGGGCTGATAATGGACATCTTTGGGAGGGACAAGAAAAGAAGAGCAAAGGTGAGAGAATAAAGGGGAGGAAGGAGATGAGAGCCAGAAAGTAAGCAAAGGGGGGGGGGGGGGGGGGTGAGGGTGAGAGCAAGGAATGGGAGAGGAGATGCATAGTAGAGAAGGAGTAGCATTGTAGTTGCAGGTGTGAGGAGATGCAGCCCTTCAACAGTGCTGGGATGAGGTGCTAGTAAGCCACTCAAAGGATGGAGGAAAGGAAACTCAAGCAGAACTAAAAGAGGTAAGAAAGGTTACAGAGAGGAATAAAGGATGAGAAAAAGGAGAAGAGTAAAAGGGAAGGAAAAATGTAGGTGAGAAAATCGGGTTCACACAACAGTGCTATAAATCACAGTGTAGGCAGGTGACACCAACAGGGTGCACAGCAAAGAAATTAGTTCACATTCAATAGGCAGAAATTAGAATGAAGGTCTGACATATCCAAAATACACACACACACACACTATTATTCTGTAGTTTTTATTATGCACTGTGAAATAGACTTTAAAACTAAAGTGTTCTAACAAATCTGGCAACTACAGTAGTCCGAGAACAGTAAAGCTATTCTTGTACAGGAACATGGATAATGCATTCTAGTAATGAGCTTTTTACTATTTATTTTCACTTTAAAGATGCTCTACTAACAGAAGCTCATTTCTGTTTGGATATGTATTTTCAAAGTCAACCCAATTTTACTGTAATAATTAGACTTTGTATGCGATTTGCTTTCATGCATCTCTTATTTTTATTGTAAATTGCAAAGCCTTGAACTAATTTATAATAGAGGCAGTGTGGCCACAGTGATAGAGCCTATATTCTGTTGCCCACTCAGCTCTGGTGACAGGTATATTGTTCTGTCTCCACAGTGTAGGTAAATGTTTCTTTATTACATTGCCACCCTATGTCATCTTGCAATATTGCATGGCTTAGATTTTCTGCAGGGTTTTAAGTCTGTCCTGATTGGTTAATTTTAGTTGCTGTTTGAATGTTTTAAATCTCATTATTCGGCCTGTTCTTGCTTTGCTCCCCACCCCCCCCCCCCCCCCCCCGTGTTCTCTCTCCTTCTTCCTATTGGTCTCTTGACCCAAAGCACCCTGGGACTATTTATTGCCTGGAGGGATTTTCATTTGGGGAGAAAATGCTCTCCATGCTCACACCTCATCCTGAACTCTCCTACAAGTTCCTAGAAGCATCGTTTTTTTCACCATCCACTAGCATTCACAGCTTCTACTAACTACAGCAGCAGTTCTCTTCCTTTGACTATTGGGCTTCTAGAGACTTATAACAGCTGAAGCAGGCTCTGCTGTCCGTACGGCTATTCTTGTCATTCACAGTGAGTATTCAACTGTTTATCATTCTAACAAACGTTGTTTGGTATTCAAGAACTGAATTCATCTAGTATCTGAAACTGAGGAAAAGGTTTAATGGTTGTCTAGGTACACAAGCTAGGGATCGTGAATCGAGGGCAGCTCCTATATACTGTAGGACAGTGGTTCTCAACCTTTTTTCCGCCATGACACACCTGACAGATGATGATCACGTGTGTCACACACTGCACATTAAATTTTGTAGCTGGTTTAAAAATTCGAAATACTATTTTATTGTTAAAAATGATGCAAGAGGGAAAATATTCTTTAAATTCAATAACTGCTTGTAAAAAAAAAATAGTTATTAAATGTGATTACTTTCACAAAGGTTTGAATCTTCACTTATTTTATTAGTGAGAAATCTGGGACTGATGTTTTGATTCAGGGTGGAACAGTAAACAAACTCTCATGCATCTCACTGTCAACCTCAAGAAGTTCTGAGCTCTTCTGGAGTTTATATAGAGCAGAGCAAGGATGTTAGCATAGAACATCGTAACATAGTATTGTCGGCAGAAAAAGACCAAATAGTCCATCCAGTCTGCCCAGTAAGCTTCCCATGGCAATAACTACCACTCTGTGAAGGTTATCCCATGTGTCTGTTAAGAGTAGTAACTGCCGCTCCATGCAGGTTACCCCCATGCCTTATATTAAGGATAATAATACTAACATAGGGACCCGAGACCTTCGTTCCGGCAGTTGCTTCCTCCTCCCTTTGTAAATAATACACATAACAACTGTATGGTATAACAAAAGGCCGCAGTTTATTGAACATAACCCGAGCCAACATCATAACATCACTACAAATAACATCCCTTCCTCCACCTCCTCCGCCGCCTCCCGCTCTTTGCTTACACCGCGGCCCGGTGATAAGCAGGCATTTGACCCCCCTTTTCCCCCTACTCACCCCGCCGCGTCACAGCGAGGGTAAGCTTGCGGCCTGAGCATCGGCCCCCCCCTTGCTCTTTAGGCCTTCCCGTGCAGCAGCCCCAAGCTACACGGGCATTCCTCCCCCCCCTCCGAACATTCTATTACAATATCAGAATACAATCCAACATATGGCTCGGGTTTTCCGCCGTCACTGCGACATGGACACAGGAGCACCAGCAATAAACCTCAAAACAAAGGGAGGGAGGGCAGGCAGAAAATGCTCTGCTTGCTACGCTGCCTGGATCTCAACTGACCACCTCCCTGCTCTTTCCCCTTACTGCCCTGCCTAACCACCAATGGGAGCGCAGCATTCAAAAGATGCTGCCTCCCATTGGCGCCCCGCCGGCTCAATCCTTCCCCCCTCCCCCCCCCAGCTCCCTCCTCCGCTCTTCCGTCCCTTGCTCGTGCCCATGTTAAGGGCGGCGATTCCGGACGGGCCCGGATCGCCTCCTCTTACAAGCAAAACCAAGCAACTGACAAATCTATAACAAAATTACTGCAGCATTTTTACATGGTGAGCAGACAATGCTGCTTGAATGTTCTTTGCTTTTGGATTTGGCCATAGAAGCTTTATCTCCAATGTCATCGTATCAGTACCCTGGACTATAAGATGTTTCTCTTTTCAACTTGCAATACAACAAAATATATTCAAATTCTGGGATCCCCTCAATAACAGCACTTTAAAATCTCTCCCCGCCAGATACTTTGTGAAATAAAATGAAAACCTGCAAAAAAAAAAGACACTTAGACTCTAAATAGGAAACCTGTCATACCATTACAGCACTAACATCCAGGTGTCAAACAGCAACAACCCTACCTATGAAAATACAACCCTGCAAATATAGAACACAATACGCTTCCTGTTGGAAAAGCAAAACAAACCAAACCAAACTGGACTGCTAAAGATCCCTATGCAGAACATACATGCTAGCCAGCAGAATCCCTCACCTCTGTCACACACGCAGAGCGCAGACTGACCCTTACCTATTACTGAATAAAGGACCATAGATTATAAACAGAAATATGCAAATACCGAAACTCTGAGAAGCCAGACTCTCTGGGACAACTTGCAAACTGTGTGCAGAAGTATAAAGTCCATAAGTTTTTAGCCATAGAGTTTATGCCATTTTCCAAAGGAAAATATTCCCTTTTGAAAAATGATTGGAAAAAGTACGTGCAGCTACTATTTTATTTGGGTACGTTTTTAGATTAAAAAGCATAGGTACTCCCTGCTCTCTGAGCAATGCTGGGCACGTTTCGCTAGATTACACCAGTTCTCTGCAGAAGAGGGCCCAGATCTGATGGCTTGAGCTCTACCTGCCTCCTGGAAACTATGGCTTTAGCTTGTGCTTTCTGTCTTGACTGAACAAGCAGAATGACCATTAAAGTCCTACAGTAAGGATAGCAAGTGCAAGCTTATTTCAAACTTAAGGGCTTCATCTACTAAGCATTTTTCCCATAGACACAGAAAGGAGAAAAGCCGTAGTAGAGCAGGCCCTGGGGACAGAGAGATACCTACAGTACCTGAATGTAATCTGCTTTGAAGTGCCTGAAAGACAGAGTATAAATCAAACAAATTAATACACTTCCTGGTCTTCCATGATGGGAAATGGGATTAGTAAAACCAAAGATAAAAATGACACCTGGATAATTGCTAAATCGGTGTCAGACTAGTTTTATGGTTTCAGCAAACATCAGGGAATTTAGAGTTCAGATCACCATTTCAGTCAGTCCTCAGCGCCCTTTCCCACTCTCATTATCCAGCCAATGACATCACAGGTTATTTGCTAGGATATTCCAAAACTGCAAAATGTAAACTCTTTTAAATTCCTGAAATATAGTACATCGGAGGACTGCAGACCTCTTTGGGAAGAAGGGCATCAGGGGAGAGGAGAGTAGAGATGTGTATCGGAACTGAAATCCGAACCGATTCTGGTTCCGATTCACATCTATAGAGATGTGAATCGGAACTGAAATCCGAACCGATTCTGGTTCCGATTCACATCTCTAGAGGAGAGGCACAGGCAGAAGGAGAGTACAGCAAACTCGCTCAGTGCAACAGAAGGTCTTCCTGCTCACGAATCCCACAAGCTTCCCCACTTCCAGGCTGCCGCCATCGAACTGACAATATCAAGCTGCTGAGGCTTAACTTACTCCTTAGCTATATACGTGCAGCGTATACCCAATCCATCCACGTAACATGTTTTCTTGAAATCGACTTCATATCTGTATGCATCCATTAATTATGCAATCGGTGCCCTGTTACTTTCAATGCAATTCACGTTGGGCCTTGCCTTTAAGGAAAGGCGGAATATCACTTGCTTAAAATGAATTAAATAAATAAAAGAGAGAGCTGCATTAGCAAAGAGCTCCAGGAAAGCAGGGACAGGACGGTGCTTCTGGAATCCTCTGATGCATTACCTTTCTATAACACTGCTAAGGGCCTTGTGGGGAGCACTTCTCAATGCCCTGCACACATGACCCAGATGTCTTTTGGGAGACTCTCGTTTGAAGATTATGCCACCATTTAAACTGTGTTGTATTCTATGTCTGTTAACTTCCTGCTATTTTTTTTTTTAAGTTTTAGTGGGGGTGGGTAGGACATATTTTAAATAAATAAATAAATAAATAAGAAAGAAAGAAAGCTTGAAGACTGTAGTTTAGTCAAAAAACGTATTTTCAAGAGAGAAAGAAATTTGTAACCAATAACTTTATTTTCCATAAGTTGCAGTTGACAGGATGAAGTAAACACTCAGTCCCTCGACATGGAGCCGTGTTTCGCTATTGCTGCATCGGGGAGGACTTGCATCTGCAAACAATGTACGAAGCAAGCTTTGGAACTTAAACGTTAACGAATTCTGGACATGATTTAGTAACGGCAGGAAACAGCTTACCCAAAATCGGCCAAAAAGTGGTTTTCAAACACTGAGGCAAAGGTTCAACCTGACCTTAGGAAAACAGAGCTGGACTACCAAAGAAATACCTGAAAATTGGCGCCCAGGGTAAGTCAGATGATGGGGAAGAGCTGATCAGAGCACAGGCCAACGTAACCGGAAGCACACATAGTACATTACATGCTTTAAATAAAAGCTAAAAAAGTCTGGGCAGCAGCTGACCGCTGTCAAAAATGACCAATACAGGGATTCTCTCCCCTGGCCTGGATTTATGCATAGGCTTACTAGAAAGAAACTGGATGTATGGGGGGTGGGGGAGAGAGAACAGAATTGGAGGTCCTTGGGGTGTGGAAGACTGGAGTGAGCGACTTGCTGGGCGGGGAGGTACACTGACATTGGGGGGAGAATGGAATCTGGGGTCTACCAGAGGAGGGGTGAATTAGGGGATAAGGAATTGGATCTGAAGTCCAGGGGGCCCTAGAAGCAATTAAAAGCCAAAATCCATTACCGCTCCTCCCTGGGCCTCAAGAGGAGGGTGGAATTGGTGTAGGCCCAGGGATTCCTTCCACAATTTCACTTGGCATTTCTAAACCTGCATTTCACATGTTTTTGATATGATGCCATAGAAAACATTTTGTGATATTATCCGGGCTGTAAAGGTGTTGGCTTCCTGACTGAATTTTCTGATTTTTTTCCCCCAAATTTATCGGATCCGTTACTCCAACACAGTTTTCATAAATGAATGTGGAACTAGGTACATTACGTCTCCATACGTGGCTCCTTTCCCTCCACCCTCCTTTGGAGCTGAAAGCCGGCCTATGGGCATCCCGTAGCTCTGAAGACACATCTGCAAGCTTTCACAGCTGTACTGCAAGTGGTAAGAGCATGCAGCCACTTTAAGGTATGAAAAGGATTATTTTGTTTCCTGAGAATCAGTGGGCTGTGTGAGAATCACTGTACTTTACTGAACAAACAGAGCAACGTTAAACATTTAAAGTAGCAGACTGGCTGACTCCTCCGGCCGCGGCAGGTCTGACAGCACAACCTTTACACAGCTGTGCTGAGCGGGCCTCAAGGCTGGCCAAAACCAACAAGCCTGTTTTCCACTTTCTTAATTGAAGTCAGGCGGCCGCTGCTGTCCGATATGTGAACTATTTATGAAGTGTTACTGGAGAGAGCGAGAGAGAATCACCACACCTGTTGCCTTTAAACGTTCAGTATCTTTTCCGATTTTCAGAGTGCTGAACACGTTCTGCCACGTGTGAGAACCAGCAGCGTCACATGTACACTCACAGACTGGACAGTCTTAATGCTTCCCCTGTTTCAGTTTTTGAGTTTAAGATGAAAGGTCCTAACTATACCTTTACTGGCTTATTTCCTGTGGTTTACACTCAGTTCTATGTAGTTTGGCTTTATTTTCTTATTTGGTGGCTCCCTATGTTGGAGTTCTGATTTGAAATCAACATTAAATAAAATCAGCTGGAAAAGATCAGGACCTTAAGGTCCCCCTTCTGGGAGAATTCCTCCCCACTGTGCATTATTGAATTGAGGCTGAATTCCTCTCCCGTCCCTGCAGAATTTGACGCTATGGCCCAGAATTTGGCTGAAGGCCGCACAGCTGCTGGGAGACAGAGCAAGGAGAATGGCCATAGCACCAGCCCCTGTGGGACGGAAGGAGACGGCAGTGGCATCATCAACCCTGTGTGCCTGCATGGAGGGGATGGCATCATCAGCAGTTCACCTGAGCCAGGAGGGAGGCAGCAGCGGGGCATCATCGGCCCACGGAGGCTGCAATAGAGGCAACGGTGGCAGCAATGTCTGTCCAGATCGGCTGAGGTGGAGACGGGACAGCCAGCAAAGAGCCAGCAGTGACAGCTGGTGGGGGGAGGGGTTGGGAGAGTGAGAGCATGAGAGAAGCTGGGGATGCTGGTAAGGGAGAGAGCTTGGGAAATACGATAGAGAGAAGGGTAGGAAGATGAGAGAGAGAGAGAAAAAGAAAGACTAGGAGATGAGAGAGAGAGAGAGAGAGAATGAAGCTGGGAGTAGGGAAGAAAGAGGCTGAATGGGATGGGGAGGGAGGGTAGGAGATTGAGGCTGGTAGGTAAGATGGAATGGCTGGGGGGGCTGGGAAGGACAGAGGCTGGGGCATGGGAGAGAGGGGAACAGGTAGAAAGAACTAGGGGAACAGAGAGAGTGTCAGAGATTGGTGGGAAGGGGAGAGGAGAGGTTAATGAGGATGAACTGGGGTGGGGGGAGGGAGAATAGGCTGTTAGGGATGAACAGGGAAGGGCGGAGTGTTGTGAATTATGCACCATAAAATTAAACATTCTGTTTTCTGCATTCTAGTTTAAATTAATTATCACTCAGACAGTGACTACATTATGTTATTTTGACCAAGACGGTATCAGAATTATAAAATATTGTGCACAGAATGTATAATTTTTAGGTGCAGAATTCTCTGGGAAGTAAAATTCTTCAGTTTTGCTAAGGCTTTTTTTTTTTTTTAATACTCATTTAAAAATGAAATTGTTTAATATAGATCTAGCAGGCGTTTATGGAAATTGTGTTTTCCTTTGTCTTATAAATAATTATGTGCTTTCTGGATTTAGTGGCTTGGAAGTAGTCCTGCCTACATTTCTTAAAGAAAAAAAACCCAAAGACTAGATTCTAATATGATTTCTATGTCAGACAAAATGACGTTGTCTTCTACGGGCTTAAATTGTTTTAAAAATAGCCATATTCAGCATGTGTGGCTTTTTTTTTTAAACAGATACCACATCCCTCAGTCAAATCAATGCAGGCCGAACTGTTTATGTTTCCACGTGTAAAATATAAACTGCGGCTTTAATTGAAAAAGGCCTGGAAAGAATGCGTGAACTGGATTGGAAGCACTGAGAAACTTTGTTATGAGTTATTTTCTGCTGCTAGGATCTGTGTGAGTGAATGGCATAGCTGAAAGAACTGCTTTTGACCTGGTGTCCTTCAGATGGACACAGATTCAATCCTGGGGAGAGCAGGCACTCTGCCAGCAGCAGTGCTAGAAAAGCAAGCAGGGTTTGCACGCTTCTCTTCAAAAGGGCAGATCCAAGAAATGGTCGCAAACCTTCAAACAGCTTTGAGTTCCCTCGCCAAAATATGTCCCGTTCATTTCATGTGCTGAGCTACAGGCAAATCCAGCAGGAAGGGAGTTGGGCTCACATGTTTAAAGAAGCGAGAGACAGCATGTGGAAGCAGTTTTAGTTGTTTGGGGAGAGACAGCGAGCTAAAAGGGTTTTGTAAGTAAATCATCTTGATGAGAAAAAAGAAGTACAAAAAGCACTTACTGTTATGGCCTGGAGTCTCTCCTTCAGGAGTTCAACCTCTTCCATCCTGAAAATCAAATGCACACAGGTGAAGGACAGGCAAGACGACCACACAGGCAGTGGCAGCACTCCGGATTTTGGGAGCAAGTTTGATCTTTTGCCAAATGTGGAATGGTGCAGACAGAGAGAGAGAGAGAGAGTGTGTGTGTGTGTCTCTGTGTGTCTCCTGATGAAGTGATCAGGCCAGGCAGGCGCTTGCGAGGAGGGTGTGCTGATCTGGAGGCAGAGGCATGCTGTGCTGGCAGTACTGACAAGTCTGAACCACTGAGCACAAGCCCTTCCACTTCAGCAGCTGCCAAATGGCAGCTTTCAAGTCCACAGCAATCACACACCACCTAATAGTCATTTTAACTGTTGCATGTCCGAATTCTACAGCGCTAGTCAGGAGCTTTTCATGCACTTAAAAACAATACCCAGTGCTTCCTTCCAGCCTTACAGAGTCACTGAACGTTAGAATCTTTCTTGGCATTTTTAACATATTTTTAACAAAGCACATTTGCTGTCTTTTCTTGTTCTGGGTTATGTTGGGTCAGAACTATTATTATACCCCCCTCCCCCCTTTCCCCATCACCACTGAGTCTATATGAATTTTCTGGATTTCCTCCTCTGCAAATTGTTTAGGTGGTTGGGATTATTTATGCAAGTTTTTCATATAAAGCTTTTAAGATCTAACACATAATAAATTAGTCTGGATGCAGAAGTCAGTTTCATCTCTTTGTTAATGTTTAGCATGTGTACATGGAAACTTATAGTAAACGATGACAGATAAAGACCAGAATGGCCCATCCAGTCTGCTCAGCAAGCTGGTTATGTTGTGACTGTCACGCCACGTGTGTCACTCCCTTGCCTTCTTTTTTGGGTTGTGACTGCTGCTCCATTCCCCTAGGGCCATAACAGTATTTATAAGTCAGGGCTGCTCTTGCCATCTTCCCCTCCTTCCTACACTTCTCAGGGAGTGAGCTCTGTCTGTGGGAGAAGAGGAAAACCACTGTGGTTCAGGAGATGAAGAGTCCTTTCTATGGCGTGTATCTTTCTGGTGAGGTGGTTTCCTCCTGATCTCAGACTGGGTGTTCAAATCATATTTACTGATCATTTCCAAAAGGTCAATCACTGTCTCACAGACATTCAACAAATTAAACTGTACACTTTTACTGTTTGGGGTCTCTGCTGGGGTGCTGGTGTCCATCTCTCCAGCTCCTGGGAGGGAGCTTGCCACTGCCTACTTATCAGTGCAACAGCCCAGTAGAGGGAGAATCCAAGTGGGGGGTCCCAACCATGTAAAGATCCTACCTAAGTCCAAAGTTCAGTCTGATGCCCCCAGCTTGTGTTCTGATCCGATTGGGAGACTCGCATAGCTTCATGTCAAAGCCTTTATGGACCTCTTAGGGAGAGAGGCCAGATTTTCCAGTGCAGCTCACTAGCTCTCTATCTCCTTCGCCAGGTTAGGCAGAGGGGTGGTAAAAACCTCTACATGAACAAAAAGGGGAAAAATCCAAAAGACTCTATCCAAAATATCTCACGCTGGGTAATGCTGCGAGGCGGACCCTTGGCCCGAGGTGGAGTTGGCGCTACCTGTGGGGAAATTCCCACAGGTCCCCACCGTAGGGAGGTGGGGCCAAGCGGGAAACGGAGGCCGACTGGAGCTTCGCCAATACCAGCCCTTGTTCCCCGCAGGTTGAGCCCTTGGATACTGGGGCCGGCTGATCTTAGGCAGGCTGCCGCATGGTTGATCCCGGAGACAATGTCAAAGGCAAGCTGCCAGGAAGCAGCAGAGATGCAGGGTCCAAAGGAGCAAGGTTGAAGACAAGGCCAGGTTCCAGAAGCCTGGACATACAGAAGCAGGCGATCAATTAGGAACAAAAGTCCAGGCTTGTGAGTAGGCAGGTGCCTAGGGTCAAGCCAAGAAATCCTTCCAAAGGGTAGCGGGAACAGGAATCTGGAACTGGAACACAAGGACTGGATCAGGATCAGATACTGTAACAGGAACATGAACGCTGGGACAGGTACTGGAACAGGAACATGAATGAAGCAGCAACTAAGCACAAGACAAGAAGCGTGGAGACCTATTGCCAAGGCAAAGACTGAATGATGGAGTCCGTCTTATATAATAAGGCTGAGAGACATCATCATCATCCGGGGCCACGGGAAGGTTTCCCGCCGCAGCCACTTTAAAGTCAGCGAAGGTGCGCGTGCACCTAAGGCGAGCAGGCTGGAACTAAGAGATGGCGGTGTCTCCCTGCGACACACGTGGAGAGACCTGACTGGAACTGGAGGAGGCCGCAGAGCTGCCAGAGGAGCCTGGGAGATGAGCAGGAGCGCGAACGCGTAGGTGACTGCCTACTGCTGCCAAGGAGGAAGGGCTAGGTCCGGGACCCGGGCGTCGGGGGTGAGTGGAGCCGGTCACAGGCCTGCCACAGCCAGGAAATGCAACAGTAATGCTGACACTGGTCTTGCATCCTCTAGGGGTAAAGGAGATTGCTCACAGGTGTCCAGCCCCTGCTATCAGGATTGGAGGGGGTTGCTCCTCTCCCAAGTCATAGGGTGTTCCCCCAGAATAAGAAAACTTATCAAAACTGGATCAAAATCTACAAAAACCTTAACACTCTACAAAATGGAGACAGACCATCTCAAACAGGAAGAGAAGGGATCTCCTCTGAACAAACAAACCCAACAAGCTGGGTAGTAGGCCTAACTCAGCAGGAAGAAAAGAAAAAAACACTCCTCAAAACCTAACTCAAAACTGAATTCCACACGCTACCTCTAGCTCTGTCTATGTCCCTGGGATATCCAATCACAGTCAGCTCAATAGACTGAAAGAGAATGGAAAATCCTATACTGTTACTAGTCCAAATGGTAAGGGACCTAGAGCCATCTAGTGACGAACTGAAGGGTTGGTCACACTTCTTTTAGGGTTGAAAATTCAACTCCATGCAGATTACCCCCTTACCCCCTTAGGGTTGTGACTGCTGCTCCATGCTGGCTATGCCCTCCATGCAAATTAACCCTAGGGATCCCATGCCCTTTTAAATTCTGTCGCCATTTTGACTTCATCATTTCCTCTAGGAGGGCATTCCATACATCCACTACCCTTTCTGTTAAAAAATAATTCCTGAAATTGCTCTTAAGTATTCTCCCCTGGTGCTTCTTATAAGAACACAAGATATGCCATGCTGGGTCAGACCGATGGTCCAATGAGTCGAGCATCTTGTGCCTGATGGGCAAGTTTGATCAAAAGTACCAGGTAGATCCCAAAACGTTGCTCACTCCCAGAGAAAAACAAAGGCTTTCCCCAAGTCTGCCTGGCTAATAGATGGGGCCTTTTCCTCCAGGAACTTGTCCAAACAGCTTTTATACCCCCTTATGCTATTGCCTTGACCACATCCTCTGTTAAAAGATTGCACAGCTTGATAGTGTGCTGACTGAAAAAAACACCTTCTGTGATCTGTTCTAAATCTGCTAGTTGTTAATTTAATGAAGTGTATGTTTGTTTCAGTATTATCAGAAAGAGAGCTTCTTATCATGATCTCTAGTTCTACAGCTTCTTTTCCATTGGTAAAGGTTGGTTTATTGTACATTTTAATTTCTTTTCAGGTATTTAAAAGTCTGTATCATATCCTCACTGTCTCTCCTCTCCTCTAGAGTATACTCATTTGGATCCTTCAGTCTCATATGGCTTTTGGTGCAGATCCCACATCATGTTGACTTCCATTTTCTGAAACTCGTTTGTCCTATCTCTGTGAGATACAACCTCCAGAACTGAATGCAATAATATAGGTAAGGCCTCTCTAGTGACCTAAACAGTGCATTATTATCTCCTTTTCCTCCTCTCCATGCAGCTTAACTTCCCTCTGGCTTTAGTCACTGCCTTGCCACAGTGCTTTGCTACCTTCAGATCTTCAAGCACTATCACCCTGAGGTCTCTCTCCCAGTCCATTTATTTATTCATTCCGCAGATAAATACACATCGATCCCTCGCTCCCCATCTCATACCGTTCCTTTGTATTTCTGATCTCCCTCAATGTATGACTTTGCAATTTTTAGCACTGAATCTTAATTACCAAACATTCAACCACTCCTCAAGTATTGTTAGATCACTTCTTATTCTGTCTTCTCCTTCAGGGCTGTCCACTCTGCTGCAGATCTTAGAGCCATCAACCAAGAAACAGATTTTTTTCTAGTGACAGTGGTATTTACAACCTAAATAGTACCTACTCTTCTAAAGGATGATTATCTGACGAAGTCTATACAATGTATTGTAACTGCACACATAAGTAGACAAGTGTTTTTCCAAATGAATGCACCTATATAGACAGTTTAATAATGCATGCCTGATTGTGTTATTCTTTAAATATCTGAATAGTAAAGGCAGTGAGGGAGCACATGGTAACTTAGTGAGTGGTGCTACTTATATATTTAGCATTCGGGAGAATCAAATACTTCATGTCCTCGTCCTCAAACTCATAGGAAGTGTTTGACCTGAACTCCTTGTGTCAAATGATAGTATTCAAGAGTTGCATGTGAAAAGATACTCTGGCCTGATCATTTTGTGATCCAGTTCAAACTGATAATTGATCCTTCTGACCCAGCTTCCATCCATTCCATCTGACCCAGCACACACATTCCACCAACCGGTGTGATGTGTATGCTATACAGGAACGTCGGTATATAAAAACTAAAAATCCTACCTAATAAACGAAGGATGACCGACGTGCCGCAAATGCGCAGTAGAGACCAGCTCTACCGCGCATGTGCGGGCGAGCACGTCGGTCTGAGCCGAAGAAAAATGGCGGCGTCCAGTGGCAGCGGCGTCCAGTGGCAGCGGCGGCGTCGGGAGGCGGCGGCGTTGAGTGGCAGCAGCGGCGGCGGCGGCGGCGTCCGGTGGTAGCGGCGGCGGCGGGTGGCAGCGGCGGCGGCGGCGTCGGATGGCAGCGGCGGTGGCAGCGGCGGGTGGCAGCAGGCGTCAGGTGGCAACGGCGGCGGCAGCGGCAGCGTCGGATGGCAGCGGCGGTGGCAGCGGCGGCGGGTGGCAGCGGCGGCGGCGTCGGGTGGCAGCGGCGGCGGCGGCAGCGAGGGAGGAGAGAGAGAGGGAGGGACTGACAGAGAGAGGGAGGGACTGAGTGAGAGGGGAGGAGAGAGAGGGAGTGGGACTGAGTGAGAGGGAGGTAGTGGGACTGAGTGAGAGGGAGGGAGGGAGTGGGACTGAGTGAGAGGGGGGGACTGAGTGAGGGGGGGGAGAGAGAGGGAGGGAGTGGGACTGAGAGAGGGAGGGAGTGGGACTGAGGGAGGGAGTGGGACTGAGGGAGAGGGGGAGGGAGTGGGACTGAGGGGGAGGGGGAGGGAGTGGGACTGAGGGGGAGTGAGAGGGAGGGAGAGAGGAGGGAGGGAGTGAGACTGAGGGGGAGGGAGTGGGACTGAGGGAGAGTGAGTGGGACTGAGTGTGAGTGAGAGGGAGGGAGAGAGGGGGGAGGGAGTGAGTGAGAGGAGAGGGAGGAGTGGGTGAGAGGGAGGGAGGTAGGGGGTGGTGAAGAGTGAGGGGAGAGAGAATGAGGGGGAGGTGAGAGACAGAGGGATGTAGCCCATTTTAACGGGCTTAACGGCTTGTACATAAATAAATAAATCTAGTTCATTGCAAGCTCTATATAGGTACTGTTGATTTAACTGAGTTTGAAGCCCATTGGTTGTAGATGCATGATATATTGGACTCTGAGATTTCTTCTGTCCTTGTTGAAGCCCTGAATTGTGGGCTTTCACAGACACTCAATCAGGTTGTCCCTCTAAAGGCTATGAAACCTTGTAGATCTTCATCAAGAGTCCCTTGATAGTCAAAGAGAAACGTTCAGCAGCACATTGAGCATTGATATAAATCCCAGGATCTTAAGATCAGGGCTGAATACAAAGGCTGCCAAAAAGTCATTTACATTGAGATTTCAAAATGATTTGAACAATTCCCATCGGTATAAGACACTTAACGGATAGATGATTTGCATGTTATTTACATGTGCTCTTAATGTGAGCTAATTAACACATATTAATGGCCCATGTGTTGCATTCAGAGGCCTGTGGGGCAGGCCTGTAGATCACCATCCTTACCTCCAGATCTAAGGCTGGCATGACCCCTTCTGACACCTGGCAAGGCCCCAAATAGACACGCAGCAGGCCGCCATGTTCTGCCTGCCCCTGTTGCTTCTGCTGCCACTGAAGACCCCAGAGTGGAAGTGTGGCAGGCTGCTGCATTCAGCCTGCCTCCAACGCCACTGCCACCCCTGGTCCCCCTAAGGCACAAATTCACCCAACCTTGCCCCTCTAAAAGGGTCTGTGGCAGGAAAAGGCCAGAGAAGTCCAATAATGACATCATTAGCATGGGCCTGTAAAAGGCCACTTCAGCAGCTCATCCATCATCAACAAGATAATATCACCTCTTAAAGACAACATCTCAGCACCTACAACAGATGACAGAATATCCCCCTCAGCCAGAGACCTTGTTGTACTCATTGACAATGAACTCAACATGAAGAAAGATATAAGCTTAATAATAAAGGATGGATTCTTCAAACTGCAAATCCTCAAAAGAGTCAAACCACTTCTCTACGCCCAAGACTACAGAACAGTACTCCAAGCTCTCCTATTCTCCAAACTCAACTATTGCAATGCCCTACTCCTGGGCCTCCCATCCAACACTCTCAGACCACTTCAACTACTGCAAAATGCTGCTGCAAGATTACTCTCAAACACAAACACATCTCACCAATCCTCAAAAATCTGCACTGGCTACCCATCCCACAAAGAATTCAATACAAAGTTCTAACACTCATACACAAAGCACTATACACTGAAAACTTTGACTGGCTGACACCTGCCCTTCATTTCCAAGCTTCCCAGAGAACTCTCCAATCCACCAACACTGGACTCATTCCTACTCCATCACCAAGAATGGCCCCCTGACCTCAACAAGGGAACGAGCCCTAACAGTAGCAGGTCCAACACTATGGAACAGCCTACCACCCCAACTCAGGCTCAACCTCACAAACCAATCTTTAAAAAAAAAACCTAAAAACATGGCTCTTCCAAAAAGCATACCCAACGACCACCCAACACTTGAACATGCCCGCTTCCCCACCCCCTCCCTCAATACTCACATCAAATCCGCATATTCACATATTGTAATCAACCCCAAAAACATAACCTTTCTCACCACACTGGAAGCAAACCTTCAGCAATATTCTCTTCCTCTAAAATGTCTCATTATGATTCACTACAGACCTTCTACTACCCTTACCGCAAAGTCTCAACACAAATTGATGTAAAGCCCCACTACATAATATTATAAAGCTCAACACAACATGCCACAATACAACATGTCACAACTTTCAATGTAAAATGTTCAATGTATAATGTCACAAAGTTCAACGGAAAATGTTAATAATGTTTAATCTTAAATGACACAATGTTCCATTGTAAAACAAGAAGTCTACTAACAGACTCCTCTGTTTCCACTGTAAACCGATGTGATATGTCCGATGAACATTGGTATAGAAAAACAAACAAACAAACAAATAAATAAATAAATCCTTGTCTCGTCAATAGGTCGACTACCCTTTGTAGATCTAGTTGCTTCAATGTGTTCCTGGTCTTCGTTCCTTTATTCCTGGTGATTGGCTTGGCAGTTCTTGGTCTTTTTACTGAGTTATTCATCTTCATCCTGTGGTTAGTCTTCAGTTCTTCGGTTTATTCTCCTGCCTGACTGTGCCTGACTGTGCTGTTCCTCGCCTCCCTGCCTGCCTTTCTGTCCTGTCTTCCCTCGAACGGATCTCTGGTTTTGACCTTGGCTTTCTCGACACTTGACTACAACTTAACTCTGCCTACCACTAACCACTGCCTGATTCTCGACTACTATTGAACTCCACTTTCCACTGACCACCATCTGGTTCTCGACTATGGTTGAACTCCGCCTGCTTCTAACCACTTACAGACTCTCAACTGCTCCTGGATGCTGCCTGCCTTGACTACAGTTCGTCTCCGACTATACCTATACCTATCTTGCTCTGGATCCTGGCCTAGGACTTGCCCTTCTCAATGGACTACCACCTCGTTAACAGAGGCCCACACTTAAGTCCTGCTGGCTCCAGCACCCGAGGGCTCAATCTAAGGGGAATGAGGGCTGGTATAGTGAAGCTCCAGTTGGGCCTCTGCCACAGTCAGCTCTGCCAGCGGACAATGGAGACCTGCAGGGTTCCTCCCTGCATGTTTATTTATATATTTATTTATTTTAAAATATTTGTTAGGGTGGGGCTCAAAATATATACATAATTTATAATATCAATAATACAATGATGAAGGAGTAATGCCAGATACCTTGAAAGGAGCCATTATTAAACCAATAATTAAAAAAAAGAACCTTGACCCACTAGTTCTCAATAATTATAGACCAGTCTCTAACTTACCCTTACAAGCCAAACTAATTGAAAAAACAGTACAACAACAATTGTCAAACCATATTGAATGTAACAACATATTTTACCCAGCGCAACATGGGTTTCGCAAACACTACAGCACTGAAACTCTACTATTAGCTTTATCAGATAATATCTTAAGAGGATTTGATACTGGAACACACTACATTCTAGTTCTATTAGATCTCTCTGCAGCATTCGACACAGTAAATCACAAAACACTACTCAATAGACTGAAAGAAATAGGTCTCACTAATAAAACAATACAATGGTTTGAGTCATACCTTAATAACAGATGTTTCCAAGTACAAATTAAAAATACACTTTCAGACAAAGTCACACTGCTAACTGGTGTCCCACAGGGATCGGCCCTGTCGGCAACACTCTTTAACATTTATCTCCTCCCGGTATGTCACTTACTAGCAGGACTTGGAATCATATACTACTTATTCGCAGACGATATACAGCTACTGCTACCAATTGTAAACACCATTGAAGAAACAATAAAACTTGCTAATATGTATCTTGAGATAATTAAACAGCTCTTAAATCAGATGGCACTGGTAATAAACATCGACAAAACGGAATTCCTACACCTTGAACGTAAAAACATACACCACATCCAACCAACACTCACAACTAAAAATAACCAAACCGTTGAGCTAGCAACTAAAGTACGAAATCTAGGAGTAATAATTGACCCTGAGCTAAACATGAAACAACACATATCCTTGAAAATAAAGCAAGGATATGCGAAACTAATGATCCTAAGACGACTTAAACCTCTACTAATACTAAACAATTTCCACACAGTTTTGCAGGCAATGATATTCGCAAGTACAGACTACTGCAACTCCCTACTTTTAGGACTTCCACAATCCACAATTCGGCCAATACAAATATTACAAAATTCAGCCGCTAGAAGTTTGACTGGCAACGCTTGCCGATCTACACTGGCTCCCAATTGAACAAAGGATTCAATATAAGGCTTTATGCATAATACATAAACTAATCCATGATGAAAAAGCTGACTGGCTTAGCACTGCTCTGCGCGTACATGTCCCACAAAGAAACCTAAGATCTGCTAATAAGGCTCTACTAACTGTTCCCTCTGTCAAAACAGCACGCCTCACGCAAGTTAGGGAGAGAGCACAGTCACTGGCTGGCCCTGTTGCGGTCCCGGGTCGGCCCCGGGAGCGCCACCTACCTCGTCGGGCTTCCGGGCCCTCTCTGCCCTCCCCGGGCCTCCGGGGACTCTTGCCGCCGCGCTCCTAACGCTTGTGCACCTCGCCCGGGCCTGCACCCTCTTCTGCCGCCACGCTCCTGCTCCGGCGGAGCAGCCGGCGTCTCGCCGCGGCTGGCTCCGCCCCCTAGGCGCACGCGCGCGTCCCGGCTCCCAATTTAAAGGGCCAAGTGCGGGGAAACCTGGTTCCTCCCTCGGGTGACGTCAGAAGCTGCAGGGCTACTTAAGCCCTGCAGTCACTGTTCCCAGGGCCTTGCAACGAGGTTCCCAGGTCGTCCCTGTTCCTGTTGCGGAGTTCCTGTTTGTTCGTGTGCTTCTCTGGCTCCTGACTCGCTTTGGCTGACATTGATTCTCTGGTTCCTGACTCGGTTTGGCTGACGTTGATTCCCTGGTTCCTGACTCGGTTTGGCTGACGTTGATTCTCTGGTTCCTGACTCGGATTGGCTGACGGTGACTCTCTGGCACTCGACCCAGGACTGGTGAACGACGACCCGCTAGGACCCCATCAAGACTCCATCTCTGAGGACTCTCCTAAGTCCCAGCGGCCAGGTCCCTACGGGCTCCTCCTGGGGGGACACCGGCTTCCAGGGTGAATCTCCTAAGTCCCAGCAGCCGGACTCTTACGAGCTCCTCTCGGGGGAATACCGGCTTCCAGGGCGAAGACCTTCTACTACCAGGCCAGTCTCACCTTCTCTTCATTCCCCTCCTGAGCCCTTGGTCGCATAGGGCTCTTCGTGGTACCTTTCTCCGGCCATCCTCTAGTCTGCCTCTGCCGCCTCCCGGTCGGGACCACTGCTGCGAACCCTCACAGCAGTTCATCCATCGGTTCCAATCAGCCCAAGTGTCCACGAAGCCAACAGATTGCAAGGCATGGACCCGGCGGACCTTGCCGGCCTGAAGGCTATCCCGGGCATCGCCCAGAAGCTACAGCAGCAACAGATTTGCTTGGACACTCTGATGTCAACCGTACAACGGCTAGCGGACCGTGTAGAAGGGGCTCCGACCACCAGTGCTGCGGCATCCGCCTCCCAGGCCAGCTCCGGATTCCCCGCTCCCGTACAGATGCCGGCTCCATCCCGGTATTCTGGGGATCCCAAGGCGTGTCGGGGCTTCCTCAACCAGTGTTACATCCGCTTTGATTTGCTGCCAGCACAGTTTCCCTCCGATCGGGTCAAAACGACGTACATAATCTCCCTCCTGGACGGGAGGCCTTTGTCTTGGGCGTCGGCCCTCTGGGAACGCCAGGATTCCCGACTGAACAACTTAGTACAGTTCATCACATCCTTCCGTAGAGTCTTCGATGAACCATCTCGAGCCTCCACGGCCGCCTCAGAGCTGCTTCAGTTGACAAGGGAATCGGGCCCTGGAGGAGTATGCCATGGAGTTCCAGACTCTTGCCACAGAATTGGCGTGGGGAACCGACAGCCTGCACGGCATTTTTATGGAGGGGCTTTCCCCACGTCTCCAGGATGAGCTCGCAGGTCGAGATCTTCCGGACGACCTTCAAGAGCTCATTGAGCTGGCCGGTCGGGTAGACCAGCGTATACAACACCATTTTCGAGAGCGACGGCCCGCTCAGGGACAGACCATTCGCAGGACCACTCCGCCTCGTACCCGGTCTTCCCCACCTGCAGTCGCGACCGCCTTGGCAGAAGAGCCCATGCAATTGGGACGAGGTCCCCTGTCTTCTGAAGAGCGGAGACGCCGTCGTACCCAAGGACTGTGTCTCTATTGCGGGGGCAAGGGACATTTCCTGGCCCGCTGTACCGAGCGTCCGGGAAACGCCCGAACCTAGAGTCTAGTGGGGAGTTGACTCTAGGCAATATCTCACCCAACTCCCCATGTACCGTACCGGTACGACTTTGTCTTCCCGAAGGAGGATTTGACACTTTAGCCCTGCTAGACTCTGGGTCCGGGGGGAATTTCATCCTCCAAGAACTGGTGCAGCAGCTCCAGCTCAGGGTCCTGCCCCAGGAACCGCCCGGGCGTGTCTCTTCTATCCAGGGGATTCCACTTCCGGGTACCATCTCCACTCGCACAAGTCCTCTGAAGCTTCAGGTCGGTGCCCTGCATAAGGAGGAGATCTCCTTTCTTATTCTTGAAAAGTCTATCCACCCAGTCGTCCTGGGTCTACCCTGGCTCAGGGAACACTCGCCAGTGATCGATTGGGGGTCGCTTCAGATTACGTCCTGGGGTTCGGCGTGCTTGCATCGTTTTCTTCCCGCTCGTCCTTTGCAAACGCTACCTCTCCTCACGACCCCCTTGACGGTTCCACCACAGTATCACGCCTTCAGGGACGTCTTTTCCAAAGAAAAAGCTGAACTACTCCCGGAGCATCGACCCTTCGATTGCGCAATCAACCTGCTGCCAGGGACCACACCGCCCCGTGGGAGGGTCTACCCATTGTCCCTGCCAGAGACTCAGGCTATGTCAGCATATATAAAGGAGAACTTGGAACGGGGTTTTATCAGACCATCTAACTCCCCAGCTGGGGCCGGGTTTTTTTTTGTAGGGAAGAAGGACGGGTCCCTTCGCCCCAGTATTGATTACCGGGGTCTGAACCAAATCACTCGTCGTGACCGCTACCCATTGCCCTTGATCCCGGAGCTCCTGGATCATCTTCAAGGGGCTCGAGTATTCACCAAGCTGGACCTCAGAGGGGCGTACAATCTCGTACGGATCCGCCCGGGAGATGAGTGGAAGACCGCTTTTAATACCAGGGACGGTCACTACGAGTACCTTGACATGCCATTTGGTCTCTGTAACGCCCCGGCAATGTTCCAAAATCTGATGAACGAGGTCCTTCGTGACCTCTTATATACCTCGGTCATTGTGTATCTGGACGACGTGTTGATATATTCCCAGGACCTTGCGGCGCACCGTCAACACGTGCGTCAAGTTCTGCTGAAACTACGGGAGAACCGGTTGTACGCCAAACTGGAGAAGTGCCAATTCGAACAAGAATCACTGCCTTTCCTGGGCTACATCGTCTCCTCTACCGGCTTCCGCATGGACCCGGATAAAGTAACCGCCATCAAGAACTGGCTGCAACCGTTGGGAGTGAAAGTGATCCAGCGCTTTTTAGGCTTCGCCAATTTCTACCGCCAGTTTGTCCCGCACTACTCCAGTCTGGTGGCTCCCCTGACAGCCCTCACACGTAAGGGTGCGGATGCGCGAAGGTGGCCTCCTACCGCTGTACAGGCCTTCCAGGATCTCAAGGAGGCCTTTCTGCAGGACACTTGTCTCCAACATCCTGATCCTCAGCGCCAGTTCATTATAGAGGTGGATGCTTCAAACATAGCGGTGGGGGCTGTGCTGCTCCAAACCTCCAAGAATGGCAAGTCCTGGCCATGCTCTTACTTCTCCCGCAAGTTTTCGCCCGCGGAGAGGAATTACGGGATTGGCGACAAAGAATTGCTGGCCATCAAGTTAGCCTTCGAGGAGTGGCGCCAGTGGCTGGAGGGAGCTCAGCATCCAATCATAGTTTACACCGACCACAAAAATCTGGAATACCTGTCTCGCGCCCAGAGGCTCAATCCCCGGCAGGCACGCTGGTCTCTCTTTTTTAGTCGATTCAACTTCTCTCTTCATTACCGACCCGCGGCCAAGAACGTTAGGGCAGATGCCCTCTCCCGCGCCATGGAGGTTGAAGATGGCTTAGAAGCTCCCCAATACATTCTGGACCCGGCCAAGGTTCAACTGGCGGCCACAGAACTTGGACCGGCTGGGAAGACGGTGGTTCCAGCTCGTTCGAGAAGGAGGGTCCTAGCGTGGGCGCACGACTCTCTGACGGCTGGTCACCCAGGGATTGCCCGGACTCTTGAGCTTCTAAAAGAGTTCTATTGGTGGCCACGGGTCAAGGAGGATGTCCGGCACTATGTCCAATCGTGTCCCACGTGCGCACAGCAGAAACCGCTACCGGGCCGTCCCTGGAGTTTGCTCCAGCCGCTCCCCATTCCCACAGAACCATGGTCACACATATCCACAGATTTCATCGTGGAACTGCCTCCGTCAGAGGGCAAAACCGTAATTTGGGTCACGGTTGACCGGTTTTCGAAAATGGCCCACTTTGTGCCTCTTGCCAAGCTGCCCACGGCTCCAGAACTGGCCGAACTATTCGTCCATCACATTTTTCGATTACATGGACTGCCCTCGCATATTACCTTGGACCGGGACCCCCAATTCACAGCCAAATACTGGAGGGCACTGTGCAGGAAATTCGGGATACAACTGGATTTTACCACAGCATTTCACCCTCAGAGCAACGGACAAGTGGAACGGACAAACCGCACCCTGAAAACCTTCCTTCGAGCCTTTGTAGGAGACCTCCAAGACAATTGGGTCACCCTCATACCATGGGCTGAGTTTTCTTATAATCGCCACAAACACTCAGCTACGTTACAACCCCCCTTCCAGATGGTTTATGGGAGGGTTCCCAAGCCTCCGCTGCCATTGTCTGTACAGGTCTCTTCTCCAGCGGCGCAACTGACGGCCAGCCAGCTCCACCACCTCTGGCACACCACCCAGGAGAAGCTTTGTAGGACCGCAGCCCGCTTCAAGGAGTACGCGGATCGATCTCGACGGCCCGCCCCGGTCTTCTTACCCGGATCTAGAGTGTGGTTAAGCACCAAACACCTTCAATTGCGGACTCCCTCCATGAGATTGGCGCCTCGTTATATTGGACCATTCCCAGTGGCCGAACGTATTGGGGCGGTGTCCTATAGGTTACGGCTGCCTTCGACCCTCAAGATCCATGATGTCTTCCATGTGTCTTTACTTAAGCCGCTGGTTCTCTCTCGATTTCGAGCTCCCCTGCCAGAGCCCACCGATATCTCCTCTGACCAGGGTGCTACATACACAGTGAAAGAAGTGTTGGACGTCCGTTGTCGCCGCCATCAGTGGGAATACCTTCTGTCGTGGTAGGGATATGGCCCAGAGGAGAATTCCTGGGAACCCTCTTCACATATCCTGGATAAGGATCTTCTTCGCCAGTTCCATTCCGGGCACCCGGACAAGCCGCGGCCCCCCGGGAGGGGGCGTAGGAGGTGGGGTACTGTTGCGGTCCCGGGTCGGCCCCGGGAGCGCCGCCTACCTTGTCGGGCTTCCGGGCCCTCTCTGCCCTCCCTGGGCCTCTGGGGACTCTTGCCGCCGCGCTCCCGACGCTTGCGCACCTCGCCCGGGCCTGCACCCTCTTCTGCCGCCACGCTCCCACTCCGGCGGAGCAGCCGGCGTCTCGCCGCGGCTGGCTCCGCCCCCTAGGCGCACGCATGCGTCCCGGCTCCCAATTTAAAGGGCCAAGCGCGGGGAAACCTGGTTCCTCCCTCGGGTGATGTCAGAAGCTGCAGGGCTACTTAAGCCCTGCAGTCACTGTTCCCAGGGCCTTGCAACGAGGTTCCCAGGTCGTCCCTGTTCCTGTTGCGGAGTTCCTGTTTGTTCGTGTGCTTCTCTGGCTCCTGACTCGCTTTGGCTGACATTGATTCTCTGGTTCCTGACTCGGTTTGGCTGACGTTGATTCCCTGGTTCCTGACTCGGTTTGGCTGACATTGATTCTCTGGTTCCTGACTCGGATTGGCTGACGGTGACTCTCTGGCACTCGACCCAGGACTGGTGAACGACGACCCGCTAGGACCCCATCAAGACTCCATCTCTGAAGACTCTCCTAAGTCCCAGCGACCGGGTCCCTACGGGCTCCTCCTGGGGGGACACCGGCTTCCAGGGTGAATCTCCTAAGTCCCAGCGGCCGGACTCTTACGAGCTCCTCTCGGGGGAGTACCGGCTTCCAGGGCGAAGACCTTCTACTACCAGGCCAGTCTCACCTTCTCTTCATTCCCCTCCTGAGCCCTTGGTCGCATAGGGCTCTTCGTGGTACCTTTCTCCGGCCATCCTCGAGTCTGCCTCTGCCACCTCCCGGTCGGGACCACTGCTGCGAACCCTCACAGCAGCTCATCCATCGGTTCCAATCGGCCCAAGGGTCCACGAAGCCAACAGGCCCCGTGCTATGGAACACCATGCCACTCGAAATAAGACTGCAGAGAAACTTCAAAATATTCAAATCCAATCTGAAAACCTGGCTATTTAAACAAGCTTTTTATAAAGATGAAGAGAAGGAAAAAAACAGTTGATTGATTAGGATGCACCAAACTAGAAACTGTTATTTGTAACCTACAAATGCACATTAAGGTTAAATTCTTTCCATCTAATATGCTCCCTACAGACAAACTTAATGTACACACATAGTTTATTGAAGCGAATTGTTACCGCACTATGATGGCACATGATTAATTGTAATCTATACCACTTACTTTATGCATTATCGTGCCTTGCTGTAAACCGTTGTGATGGTTATCTAACTTAATGACGGTGTAGAAGAGCTTTTAAATAAATAAATAAATAAACCTAATAACAAAGACAAAGGTGTAGCATATGGGAATATTAGGGTGAAATACTTATCAAGAATAGGCTCTTTGGCATAGAAATGTTTTTAATACCTTTTTGAAGAATTTGGGCTCTTTTAGTAGTCTGATTTTAATTGGAAGAGAGTTCCAGATCAAGAATTCCTGCTATCGAGAAAGCTCGTTCTCTAGTTTCCTCCAAATGTGCAGTTTTAGGGGAAGGAATATCCAGTAGGCCCTAACTAGATGATCTTAATAATCTTGCTGGGGTATGTATTTTTAAAACAGCAGTGATCCATGGAGAGGTAATATTATAGAGGAGGTTGTGAATGGTGATTGCCAGTTTATAATGGATATGGTATGTGATAGGTAACCAATGAAGCGACTGTAATACTGGTGTTATATGGTTACGGATGGGCGAATTGGTCAATAATCTGGCTGCTGAATTTTGAATAATTTGAGGGAGCCGAATAGTGTAGGCTGGAAGACCCAAGGGTCCACACCCACAACACCATGTTAATGCACATTAGTACATTGGTTTCTTAGATGGTTAGCTCTCTGGAGCAGGGACTTATTGTACCCATATGTAATTTGGTATGGAGTGCCCTGTGTGACACAATAATGACGGCTGTACCATATAAACTGATTTCAATAGAGTTAGCTAGATACTGCAGGAGATGACATTATATCCTCCAATTACAGGAAATTAAATCCTTGGGCAAATGATGTGCCACACTGAAAGTCTACAGTCAGACGAGCATTTTACACTTTGCTGTAGGATTGCTCAAATCATAAATCTGCTTTACCTTTAGAGCATTAGTTTGGCCAACAGTAAATTAGATTTTTATTTACTTTAAGAATATTAGTGGTTATGTCTCTGAAACATGATTGTAGTGATTTCATTTTAAAATGAAATGACATTTGAGAGATGGTACTGTATACTTGGGATTCAGACCCCCCCAAAGCACTGAAGTCCTTTCTGTAAAATTTTGAAGTGCGCAATAAAAGTTAGGCACAGAAACAAATCTGAGCCAAATCTGGCCTAGTAAAATACCTACTTACCCCAAGCGGGTCCTCCCGCCGTCCACAAGGCAGCCCGTGCCGTCCGCCCGCGGCTGGACCTCCGTCCGCGCCCCTCCTCCTCCTCAGAGCCGGCCAATCATGGGGGCCAGGGACAGGCAGCCAATCAAGGCAGCCCTCACTGGGCTTTAACTCTCAGCTTCAGCTAGGTGCCGCACGCCGAAGGAGAGCGACAAAGGGGCCTGCCCCTTTGTGTGCCCCTTCGTGCAGCACCGGTTGCCCTAGTCCCCTACTCTCTGCTGCTCTCAATCTTCGCCTCAATGCGTCACACCAGATCTCCTCAGACTAACAGCACTTCTCCTAGTCCTCAACTCTCTTCCTTACAAGCCTCCAACCAGTTTCCTATACTCCTACAAGCCAACTGTCACCCATCTTTCGCCAATATCTGCATTCCAGCTTTTATCAAGCATCCCAGTATTCATCCATACCAATCTGCATCAAACCTTGTCCAACATTCATCCAGATCACTCAAACAGTCATCTCCATTCTCTCTGACACGACAAGTCCACAATGACACCAGGCTGCCCAATCCCTATTCTACAACACTGCTTACTTACCACAGGAAAAACAACTATTCAACCTAGACATCGCCCCTACAAAACCTTCATCCCTATCATAATATCACCCATCACCCAAATTCTAGGCCTCACTCTATTCTCCCTGACATTATTTAATGCTCAATCCCTCACCAAGAAATCTCTGATCCTCAACGACTACCTCCTAGATGCAAAACCGGACATTTGCGCTATAACTGAAACATGGCTTAAGCCTACGGATATAGCACTAATAAATCAACTGCCTACACAGAGCTACGACTTCTTCTCCCTTCCCCGACAAAAAAAGAGGGGTGGGGCATTCTTCTTGCAGGCAAAAAAGATCTGAGATTCTCTCAACACCCAGCTATATATGATTCCAAACTAGAAATAGGTCTTTTTAAATCTGACCAACTCCAGATACTCCTCGTTTACACCCCACCTGGCACGCTAGAATCAGATGCCTCCCCCATTGTTGAAATAATCACAACATATATAAACCTGGACTCCCCGGCCATAATCCTAGGAGACTTCAACTTGCATGTAGACAACCCCACACTCTCAACCAGCTGCGAAGCTTTTCTCACCGCCCTCTCAGCTATGGGATTCAAGCAGATCGTTGACAAACCAACTCACAAAGCTGGCCATACTCTGGACCTTATCTTCGTTAACACCGGTATCACGCACTCAACCCACCCCGTATGCAAACAGGTTCCTTGGTCAGATCACACATTAATCTCCACCACCCTCACACAGAAACCAGTAACACTCACCCCGCTCATCCCTCATTTCCACACAGAAAAGCCTGCTCCTCCGACGATCTCAGCAAGCAGCTGGCTTTAGAACTTCCACTCATAGACCTCTCCAATCCCAACTCAGCTCTCCTTTCCTGGAGCAATATTACAGAAGTGGTAGCAAATAAACTATGTCCTCTTTCAACAAAAAAATTCAACCCCATCGCCTCCAAAAGACAGCCATGATTCACCAACGAACTTTGAAAACAAAAACAGAGTTTAAGACAGAAAGAGAGTAAATGGTGTAAAACCCCTTGCCCCAGCACTTGCCACCTATAAACTCGCTCTTCACCACTACAGGAACTCCACATTAAGAGCAAAAAGAGATTTCTACGCTCGCAAGATCCATCACCTTATCTTCGATGCTAAAGCCCTTTTTACCTACGTATCCAAATTAACACAAATCAACACACCCGATATCCCTAGCACCCAAGCTCAAGCCAAAGTGGACGAGTTAGCTCTCTTCTGCCAAACAAAACCATTAAACTCCTCACAAAGCTGCCCTCCAGCACTACCTCTCCTAACAGAGCATATCACCTCCAAAACAAGGGCATCATTCTCGAATCATTTGAACCCATTACAGCCTCAGAGATCCAATCAGTACTAAAGAAAATGAAACCTTCCTCCCATCCCTTCGACCAAATTCCCTCCAGACTTCTACTACTAATACCAGACACAATCTCCAACACACTGGCTGACATCATTAACTGTTCACTATCTCAGGGAATCTTTCCAGACAACTTTAAATTGGCCTCCCTCAAACCTCTCCTAAATAAACCAAATCTGGATCCTAAAGATCCAAACAACTTCCGTCCGATCTCCAACCTTCCTTTTATAGCAAGATCATGGAGAAACTGGTTAATGCACAATTATCCGATTACATCGAAGAGCATAAAATTCTGTTCCCTACCCAATACAGGTTCCATAAAGCATTAAGCACAGAATCCCTACTCATATCCCTGACAGACTACCTCATCATGGGCCTGGATAAAGGCCAATCCTTTTTACTGATTCTCCTTGACCTCTCGGCAGCATTTGACACAGTTAACCATTCCATCCTCCTAAACCAGCTGGCGGACATAGGAATAACAGGAACGGCACTTGCATGGTTCAAAACATTCCTGTGTAACAGAGGCTACAAGGTTAGAATTCACAATAAAATATCCCCCCCGTTACAATTCAGCCCTAGGAGTTCCCCAAGGTTCTTCCCTATCCCCCACGCTCTTTAACATTTACCTTCTTCCACTGTGCCAGCTGTTAACCAATCTGAATCTAAAACACTTCATATACGCCGACGATGTCCAGATCCTGATCCCACTTAAAGAAACCATCACTAAAACACTTGAATATTGGAAAAATTGCCTTCGAGAAATCAACTGCCTCCTCGCTAGCCTTAACCTGATACTAAACTCATCTAAGAGTGAATGCCTTCTTATCTCTCTGGAAAATAACAATATCACATCGAATCCACCAGCCAACCTACTCATCACCCAAGCAAGAGATTTAGGAGTAATGATCGACAATCGTCTGAATTTAAAATCATTCATCAACCGCACAACTAAAGACTGCTTCCATAAACTACAGGTACTGAAAAGAGTAAAACCTCTCCTTCACTTTCAAGACTTCCGAACGGTTCTTTAAGCAATAATCTTCTCTAAGATAGATTATTGCAACTCTCGTTTACTAGGTCTCCCTTCATGCTCCACCAAACCGCTTCAGATGATCCAGAACGCTGCTGCCAGAATACTGACAAACATGAGGAGAAGAGACCACATCACTCCCATCCTCAAAAACTTACATTGGCTGCCAATACACTTCAGAATTATTCATAAGTCCATCACCATGATCTACAAAGCCATCCATCACCATGCTCCTCTTAACCTACAAATCCCACTCAGATGACATTCCTCTTCCAGACCCATTAGAGAAGCATACAGAGGATCACTTCATGTACCACATACCAAAACCACACAACACCTAACACTCAGAGACAGGGCCTTCTCTACAGCAGGACCACCGATATGGAATTCCATTCCACCAGATCTACGACAGGAGCCCTGCCTCCCAACTTTCAGAAAAAGGCTTAAGACTTGGTTATTTAAACAAGCCTTTCCAGACCCTGCCTAAACCTCAAATCAACATTATCTCCAGTCAGACACTTCAGAATATCGTATATTCTGTAAATAATTACGCCTTGTTCTGTTAATTCTCTCTAGCTTTCCATCTTCTCCCAGTTTGAACAGCCTTGTTTTATTGTAACTTCTTGGTTTCTTTGCACTCGTTCCATGTTCTTGTTTTCATACACTCCCCTTGTTAATTGTAAACCAGCATGATGTGATTCTATCATGAATGCCGGTATATAAAAAACCCTAAATAAATAAATAAATAAATAAATAAATAAATCAATCTGAATACCTTAATAGCACAGGATTAAAAAAAGGAGAAAATCTATCTTCAGGCCTTGTTCATTTCTGTGACCTAGAATGTTTGCAGAGTAGTAACCCCTGAGAAGAGCGTGAACATTTTTTTTTATTTTAAATACCATTTTTGCCTTCCTTACCTTCTGTTGCCCTGCACATTATTTCACAAACACATAATTATCAAGATTTCCAATAAACGTTCCATAGACTTATATTTAACTATTCAGACAGAAAATTCATATCAGTGCCAATATTATTTCTCCTAGTTAAAACAGCAATGCCTGCTACAGGCATGGCCAGAAGAGCTGCTAAAATGTCAATCCCCAAAGAAGTGCTTTTCATTTTTTTTTCTTTGGATTTAGAGGCTTTTCTATTTCTAATCAAACCTGCTAATGTCTGGGGCTGCCGTGCTTCCCTTTCTGATCCTGCTCACTGACTCTCTGGTGTCATTCTACTTGCTGTTTAGCTCATAGAAGCTCACGGTCCATGGTGTAGAAGAAGAGATGTGGTTACACCGGTGGCCTTACAGAAAATTGGATCCTAATATTACCTACTATTTAAGAGAAACAAGGCTTGGCTCTGTCATAAGAGATCACACTATGCCTTGTCTCAGATTTTACCAAAGCAAGGTGAGCGTTTGGCACCACTACATCAGCATTAAGGGAAAATGATAAAGTAAACAGCCATAAGGTCTAGATTGTGTGTGGTTTACTGACAATCCTGAGAAAGCCTGTACTTTTATTATTATTGCAGAGTAAGAGGAGGGAAGCAGCCTGTGATACTGAAGTATGTAGTGTAGCATATTCACAGTGTCGTGAAACAGAATTTTTAATTTAACCACGAGGTGAAGGATTTATATTAATCCTATTCTAAACTGCTTTTACGTGGTGAATGGACCAGCTGTCATTTTGCCTGCCCTTGGAACAGCAGTAACCAAGACATACCTTGCAAATCACATACTCTGAACAGCAGAGCCATTGTCAGAATGATTCTTGGAACAGGGTTTCTGCCATTGCCATCTTAAATAGTTTCCCCTGGAAAGGTTGTAAATATAATTCACTCAGTTAGATCAGCATGAGAGCAAAGCTGTCTTTTAAGGAAGGGGATTAGGATTACATATAACGTTTTGCTGAAGTGGCCACTGGCCACTAAACAGAGAAGATCAAATCATACAGCCTGCAGGGCTTGCTATCACCACTCTCCTTTTAGAATGTATCTATTTTGCCAGAACTATAGCACTTCTAAAAAGAAACTCCCCCACCAATAAACACACATTCTAAACACAAGGGTTAAGTTCTAATCTAGTTCCACAAGTTCTAATCTAGTTCCACAAGGTTCTCAGAGAAATTCTCAGCTTGAAAAACCACAATTTTTGTGTGAGAATATTTAAAACTGATTATTTATGTAAGTTAGCCAGATAAAACTTATCCGGCTAATTTAGCATGGGATATTCAGCAACAGCATGACTAAGTTAGACTATGGCAGGTCTAACTTAACTGGATAAGTACAAATATCAAACAAGGAGGTAGGCGATCTAAAAAAGCCGTGAGGGAAACACAAAAAATTATAGATGCCTAAAAATGTCCATTGAAAAGCTTTATTAAGGAGACTTCTAGGTCCAATATACAAGATGCCCAACTCAGGCCGAGTTTCGCCCCCCTCGCGAGGGCTGTTTCAGGGGCTACAGTAAATAAAAATCAATTACTGACATTAAAATACAAAAATACAAAAATGATAAAAACGAATAAATACTTAAAGGCAACGAATGGATGAGATTTGTACAATGTTCTCTCAACCTAGCTTGATGTTACCTAGAGTAAACTCACACAACGATGAGATTTGTACAATGTTCTCTCAACCTAGTTTGATGTTACCTAGGTAGAGAGTTTATCAAGCTAGGTTGAGAGAACATTGTACAAATCTCATCGTTGTGTGAGTTTCCTCACTCCGAAGGTCATCAAATCTCTCTCTCTCGCTCTCCTTAATTGGAGGGAACTGGGAGAGGCCCGATTGTGTCGCCGTGCTTATGTTGCTAAAATCACCCCCTGAAGCGCAAATTGTGGGCTACCCACCCACGCATGCATGGCCATCAAATTTTATTGCATGCGTATGCCAGGAACCACATACACATGACGCGCGCACATGGGTGTTAAAATTGACCCCTTAATGAATAAAATATCCAAAATTTTGAAAATACCAATAAAATATTTCAAAACAGAAGACACATCAAACACCTGAAATTGTCAAGAATTAATGGGGGAGAGGAGGGGAAGATTCACATACATTCACACACACACACACACACTCACAAAACCCAAGTAGGCTCCCATTCGCTCGCACACACACACACACACAAAGGAAGGTTCCCATTCACGCATACGCATTCAAAGCAAGCTCCCATTTACATACACACAAACAACTCAAGCAGGCTACCATTCACGCATACACATCCAAAGCAGGCTCCTACACACACACAAACAATATTAGTTAGTGGTCCTTTAGAAGGTATCACAATCAGTAGAACTTCCTGTGTGAAAAGAATAAGATGAAAGCCTCTCATCCTCTTCATAACCATACCAAGTACAAAGCATTTTCTTTCCATTTGTAATTGGTCATCTCAGATTGTTTTACAGCAGTTGTACAGGGCATTGATAAAATGGTACAACACTAGCCAGCCCTTTAAAATAGGGACTGTCGAGAGTAGGCCAGGATTTTGGTATCATGCCATCCCTATGTCTCGTGAAAGAGACATTAAACTAGGCACTCCTGTCTCTTGAAGCATATTGCTTTTAACTTTACATTTTTACTGAATAAAAATCAGACTTATACAATAGAATATATAAAATACCAAGCAGATTAATGGATTGTGGAAACCAATATTCCATTTTCTTCACATAGTTCCATAATTATGATACATGGATTTCTAGAAACATTTCCTACTCTTGGTCCTCAGTGCACTCTGTTAAATATTTTTTTTATAAACACTCTCTGGAATGTTGAAACTGGACATATCATCTGGCAGAATGAGATAAGGCAGCATGTGTCATGGTGACCAATTTTCTAAGCTCTTTCCTGGCACTTTTCACAAAAGAGTGGATACTAATCCTGGGTCATTGCTGAATTCCAGCAAAGCAGTGAAGTTTAAAGGGCGCTGCCAAACTTCTTCCTGTAGCGAAAACCTAATTAAGACTGGATAAAGAACTCTACCGCTGTTTCTAAAGGCTAGTCCTTAGGAAATTATAGAATGCTTTTAAAGTACTGTGCAAATGAGAGAAGCTTACAGTATATTACCATTTTATCTCAGATTTAGGCTTCTAAATTCAAGGTAGAGTTTTACAAACCATATACTCCTAGACTTGTGCTAAATGAATTAATAAACTTTAGGTAAGACCAGAACTTTATATAAATATTAATTGATTACATGGTAATGGGAAACAAAGATGCCAACCTTATGCTAGTACTGTAAATGATTTGAGCTTCAAGGCAAGTCGGTGCATATTTTCAGCCGGATTAATTGTTTACATTTCAGCAGAGCCCTTTCTAGGGGAGTTGCATTCTATGAGCAAAGGCCAAGGTTAAACATGAGACAACTGCATTACCCAGGTACAGAGTAATGTCAATGGTAGATTAAATGAACATAGAGAATAACTGATCATGGAGCAGGCTTTATTTTGCAAGAGCCTATTCATATGGGAATTTTGCCATTGATGGAGAATAAGCAATCTTTTGTCATCTTTCAACCTTCAGAAAAGAACTCTCATATAAGACATGCTGTCGGTCATCCATTGCTCTCATCCATATTTTCCTTTGCTTTAGAACTGCCTATATATATTTTATTCATTTTTATTTTTGTTTAAATGTTTTTTATGATGGTGTAAAACTAGGCAGGCTGGAGGCTTTTGTGATCCATAATCAAAACTTGACGATTAAAAAACAAAACACAATCCAATCAACGACTATGTACAGTTTGTGAGCAATCCTCAGTATTATGGGATGAATGCATGTTTTTATTATGCATATATCACACAAGGCTTGATTCACCCATTTTAGGATCAGAAAGGAAGCAGAAACAAAGGCAAACACCCTAAAAATGTAATTCAAAGCTCAAACAGAAGCTAAGAAATAGCAGTGCACTGGGCCCCTATGAGCATATAATGGCCCGTCCTGCTTTGAGTCATGAAAAGCATTAGCTGTCTCATCTCCCAATGTATGATCATTCCTTTTTGGATGATAGTTGCCCGTTTCCTTAAGAAAAAGTTGGGGAAATCGCACTGAGCATGCACAGGTCGCATTCTAAAGGCAAGAAGCCAAAAAAGCTGCCCACACTCAGGATTTGCAACTCGTGAAATGTTTTTTAATGCCAGTCTGTCAGATTTTTAATGTCAACCTAACATACGTTTTACCATTAGCATTTTGTGCTCAGCTGAGCTTATTATGCTGAAATTCACCTCTTCATTGACATGGGGGTTTCCCTCTGCCTGTATTCGAAGTCTCAAATGATTGCTACTGCATCACGTTTCTCCTGCTGTACGTGAGGGCCTGTCGTGGTCCTGCTTGCCATAAGTTCACATTGCTCTAGAGATGTGCACACCCAGAAAGCTTTGGTTTGGTTTGGGGGTTTTATTTATGACTAGGTTTTTTTTTTCCTTTTTTTGTTCATGTCATTTAAATGAAATAAAACAAAGTGAAAATATAAACTGAGAAAAAAAACCCCCAAAGAAACATTCTGCTTACCCCACCACATGTGACACAAAACCAAAAAAAAAAAAGATTACCTTGGGCTTTTCCCCATCTTCCCCCCACCCTCCTCTCAGGCAGTAACCTACCCCATCTTAGGGTTGTGGCAAGTGCAATGGGGCAGTAGCGATGCTCTGTGGGTACTGCCCTACCAGATCCCAGTTTCAAATAGTATCAGCTGGCCCTGAGCTTGGTGCCTTTCTGCTGTACAGCCTCAGGGCCTTCTGGCACCGTTTTGCAATGGACCCACTGGAGAACAAATGACTGGATACTGTTTCTGCCCCATTTGGCTTTCTATGATCCTAAGACCCCCACGGATTAGGTAGGTTTCAGCCTTGGGTGGGGGGTGGGTTTATTTCAATGACTTTCTGAAACAAAAGTCGACAAAATCCCATCTCCCGAATTTCGGCAGTAGATGTTTTCGGTTTGTGTTCAAACAAAATGAAAAGAAATATGATTTTCTTTTCTCGCCATGTTTTTCATTTCATTTGAAAAGCTTTGCTTTCTGACTGGGCCAGGACTGACCCAACCAGCAAGCGCAAGCTCAGAACCACGGAGGCATGGATATTTTCTAGAAGTCTCCAGGAAGGACTACTGGGGGAATTCTGTGCAAGGCAGTTTAAAATTCTGCAGACTTTATTTAAATAAAATAATATAATCACTGTCTTTGAGTAATTTATAATAAAATACAAAAAACAAGCTATTATTCAGATGCATAATTTTTTATTTTTTGAGCAGAATTTCCCCGTCATGAGGCCTGACACCTCTCTCCCAGATTGATCTCGCCTGCCCTCAGGACTCAGTCAGCAGCTTTTCCCTCTCCAGGCCTCTCTCCCCTTTGTGTCTTGGACCTCTCACCAAGTCTGATCACTCCCTCACCCTCTCCCATTTCCGACAGGGTTAATCCGCCAACTTTTGTTCCCCCAACGTTTTCTTTCCTCCCCAGCTTTCTCTGTCTCTGCCCCCCCCCCCCCCCCCAAGCTTGCTCTTTCTGCCCCAGGCGTGAACTCCCTGCCCTCAATTCTCTCACTCTTTCCACCCCCATGAAAGACCTCTCTGCCCCCCTCCCCGTCCCCCTCCCCCCCAGGCTTGACACCCTCCCCAGCTTTCTCTGTCCTCTCCCCTCCTCCCCAGCTTTCTCTCTCTGCTTCAGCCCCAGTAAGAACCCCAGCTTTCTCTGGGCCACCTCCCTCAGACTTGACCCCCTCTCCACCTCTCTCTCTGCTTCCCCGTTCTCTCTTTTTCTCTATTACCCCTTCATGCTCCTCTCAAGTTGTATCCTAGCTCCCCCTCCCACAGGCTTGACCCCCCTCTCCACCTCTCTCTCTGCTTCTCCGTTCTTTCTTTCTTTCTATTACCCCTTCATGCTCCTCTCGAGTTGTATCCTAGCTCCCCCTCCCACAGGCTTGACCCCCCTCTCCACCTCTCTCTCTGCTTCTCCGTTCTTTCTTTCTTTCTCTCTATTACCCCTTCATGCTCCTCTCGAGTTGTATCCTAGCTCCTCCTCCCATAGGCTTGACCCCACTCTCTACCTCTCTCTCTGCTTCTCCGTTCTTTCTTTCTATTACCCCTTCATGCTCCTCTCGAGTTGTATCCTACTCCCCCTCCCACAGGCTTGACCCCACTCTCCACCTCTCTCTCTGCTTCCCCGTTCTCTCTTTCTCTCTATTACCCCTTCATGCGCCTCTCGAGTTGTATCCTGGGCTCCACCTCAGTTGCTCCCTTCTCTGTCGGGTGTGTAAGTAGATTCCCACCACCGCAATCTTTTTCTCTTTGGGCCCATGCAGGTTGGCACCAGCAGCCTCAGCCTCCTTTGTCTTATGGCCTGCGTGGGCTGATGCTGACACTTCTTCCTTACCGCCGCGTGGGTCAAGCACAGACACGTCCTCCTTCTGGCCTGCACTGTGGCTCCTGGTTCCTGTGCCGAATTTAGCAAGGCAAAGGCAGAATGCTGGCCAGGAGGGGGAATTCCGCACTGCACAGTGGTGCAGGAGCAGAGACTCTTGCACTATGGTATGAGATGCTGCAGGAGCCACTCTTGCTTGCTAAAGCGCTGCACCTGTTGGCAGTCAGATGCAGCCCTTGCAAAAGACCCGAGTGGAGCAGACGGGTGGAGAAAGAGTACCAAAGTCACACAAGCAGTGGCTGAGAGATAGCACCTGACTCCTGAGTGCTGCAGCCTCACAGAACCTGAGGCTATGGCACCAGCATTGAGGCCTCAGCCCAGCTGATGCTCCCTAAAGATCTCATTATTGTGACATTTTTCCTGACTTAAAATTGTTATAAATTTGTGCTCTTTTTTTTTTTTTTTTTTTTTTTTTTTTTACTATCACTAAATTTTCTGATGGTGGGCACCCAACCCACACTTCCATCTCTACACCACCTCATTTGTGTACTCTCTGAAACATCTATTCTCCTCCATTTCATATGAAATGATGGGAAGAACACCAGCATCATGAGGCCAATACAATGCAGCAGGATCAAAGACTTGCAACAAATATGTCACCTCTAGTTTAGGAGCAGAAATGTTAGCTAAAAAAAGTCAAAGGGGCCCCTCCAGACAGACACACCTCCACAAGTAGGACCGAACGCCCTCACTCCCTGAAGCAAATACTAAACCTCCATGTCAGTTTCCCCTACAGGACTCCACCCCCTCCCCATATCAAGGCAGACTTGTAACTAGAAAAGACTCCTGGAAGTAAGATATTTTTTAAATGTACCTATCTGCTTCAAATATTTGGAAGGTCAGTTAGACACTGCAATATGGAAACCATTGTGCTCCAATAAAAATGTCCAGGATGGTAGTGATACGCATTTGAACACATTTGAATGTAAGTCAAGAACAATTAATAAAAGGCGATTTTCTTTCCAGATTACACTGGGCTCAGCACTGGTGACATCGGTGTGCTTGATGGAGGATTCCTCTTCTTTTCCTCTTGTTCCCTTGGCACTCCCCTCATCTGACCTGCACCTCCCTTCACCTTCCAGATAATGTAGGAGAGGTTTAAAGATATGGGGGCTATGGAAGATATCCCTAACACAGGCATTACAGAAGAAGGGCAAAGTGGAGCCCCCTCCACCACCTTCTCTACTGGCTAGAGGCAGGTCCCTCTGTGCCCGGATGTACACCCTCTCTTCCTGCTTCTCCCGAGTCAGTCTGAGGAGGTAGGCCCCATCCTAGAGAGGTTTCTGTGAGACAGTCCAACCCCAGAATTGAACCTGCAGCAGTCAGATCTAGAAATAAAATGTAATGCACATTTGCGGGTTCATTTAGCACAACAGAGACTGTTGAGATCTTTAGTGTCTGCTCATGAGAACATGGAGGTGAGTTAATTACTCCATCATTTGATTATTGTAACTTGTTACATTTGTGGTGTTCGAAAACATTGCTACACTTGCTACAGATTGTGCAAAATGCAGCTGCTAGATTAATAATAGGTGTTAACAGATGGGATAATATTACACCAAAATTAATTGAATTCCAGAATGAATTATATTTAAGGTGTATGTAAAACGTCATAAAATTTTGTTTTGTGATAATGGTCATTGTCTACAAAAATTGGTTAAGAAGTGTGTTTCTTATCGACTGCTGTGTTCTGTCAATAGAAATCAGTTCGTTGTTCCATCACCAAAGGAATTTAGATTGCGTGTTGCTAGACACTGCGCATTTTTTCTTGCTGCTCCATTTTTGTGGACTGTCTTGCCAGCAAGTTTGAGAATAGAACCCAACTTGTTGACATTTAGGAAAAGGTAAATATACTGCTGTTCAAGCAGGTATGTCCTCAATGTGCTAGTCAGTTTGTGAGGACTTAGGATTTTATTTTATATTATGTATGCATTATTTGATTTTTAATGTTTTATTTCACTGTGAATATTTTATCGTGATCCGCAATGAATATGTAGTATGGAGTCTGCAGAATACAAGTGTTTGTAAATAAAAAAATAAATAAATGTGTGGGCAATGAGCCTAATGTTGCAGCCACATGCCAAATTGGGAGCAATGTCTGACTGGCATATGTTGCGATGGTTGAGAAGATGTGAACCCTTAGTCCGAGGGGGAGTTGATACTACCCGAGGAGACGGCTCCTCGAGTTCTCCTGTCGAATGACGAGGCTGGAGTGACGCAGGAACTAGTTGGATCTTCACCACTGGAAGTCTGTGGTCCCTCTGGGAGGAGCCCGTAGGGAACCGGACCGCTGGGACTTAGGTAGACCCTTGAAGATGGAAGACTCATTGAAGTCCAGTCCAGGATCAGAAGCCAGAGTTCACCTACCGCCAGTCCGAGATCCGAAGCCAAAGAGTCACCGGTCACCAGTCCGAAGTCATACAGAGAATCATTGATAGCCAACCTGAAGTCATACACCAGAGAATTGTCGAGAGCCAATCTGAAGTCAAACACCCGAAGGTCATCCAGAGGCAGGAACAAGAGAACTGGAGATACCAACAGACTCCCGAAAGAGAGCAGACTCGTTGCCAAATCGAAGAACCTGAAGATGAGACTTCCTTAAGTACTCCCTGGGTCTGACATCATCCGGTGCAGCTGGGGCTGATTAGATGATGAGGGCCCTTTAAATATGTGCTAGAGGCGCGGCCACGTGCCTAAGAGGAGGATGGCCTGGTGATGAACCAGGAAGTGCTGCAGTGTGGTCCGACGCCGCGTAGAGGAGATCGAGGAGCACGCTCCCAGCGCCGAACTGCCGAAGAGGGCGTGCTCAACCCGGAGGGGGTTTGAGCCTTCCCTGGGGATATCTTCCCGCCACCGCTGCAGTGCCGAAGGTGAGCGGGGGCCACCCGTGGGCGGCCGCGGCCAGCTGAAAACGCTAACAGCATATGCCAAATGTGGGAGAAACGTGGCATGCAGAGAATGGCATGATGCAGCTTTCCTGCAAATTTTGCAGTGAGACATTGTGCAGAATAGATACCAGTGGAGTTGGGTCTTGGCCTGCTGACAGGCAGGAAACAGGAAAGCTGAAGGCCAAGTGGAAGGGGAGAAGGTGAGCATGCTGCACATTTTCAGGACCATCATCAGAAAGTGCTCAGAGCTCCTCATCCTCAAGTTTCATAGTTGAGCTGTGGAATGGTGGACCAGAATGGTGAGATATATGCAGAAAGAAATTACTGCCTCTAGATCCTGTCCTCTTGGAGACTCTGTTCAGAGATCCAGGGGTTCTGCCATGTGTTATAGAAAGGGGGAAGCCTTTTCATCCATAAGCCCAGTGCTTTCTCCACTCTCCAGTGCTCTCTCCCCCATAAAACTTCACTTCCTGGGTTTCCCTTTCATTAGCCATTTTTTCTGTGTAGAATTTAGAGGTTACTATTTCCTTATAGATGGCTATCTGCTTACATGTTTGTATTCTGCCTCTTTTGGTATTACTTGGGCATCATGAGTGAGAAACTGTATATATCTCAATATGGAAACTGAAGTGATTTCCATGATGTCTGCATGCCAGAGTCTTCCCTGTGCTGAGGATAAGGTCACTGTTGATTGCCAAGGATGTGCTGGGTGGCCTGTTTTGTAATCCAGGTTGTGTTGCACAATGGATGGTATTCGATTTTGGAGGCTTAGCTTGCTTTAGGAAAAGGTTGACCTCAGTTCTGCGCAGCTATAAATGGGTCCTTGGTGTGTGACAGTTGACTTCTGCTTTTCACAGCTGACTATGTTGCCATAATGAAGCTGGATAGTACAAGTCCTACATCATGTACTGATGCTGTTGCAAGCAGGAACATGTCTACACAGAAGATATCAGGGCAGACTCTGATGGATTTAAGGCCATGAGTTTGGGATGCTAAAGATTCCAACTGTACCAGAAGTGCGATACTAGAGGAAGCTTAGCTTCCTGTGCTTTCACATAGAAGAAACAAAGGATTAATGATTGGTGTCATTTGCAAAGTTGGGGAATTATGATACTTTTTCAAAAGACAAGGGCTGCAATGGGCTGAAAAGATCAAGGCATTCTATTTATAAACAAGGAAAAACATTTTTTCTGATTCCATTCCAATGGAATTGGATAGCGTTAAAAGACAGATGGTGGTATGGGCCAGTTCCCATGGTTTCAATGGGAGGAAAAGAAAAGAATACATTTTTCCTCTTATAGGAAAGGATGGGAGCTATGTAATTCCACCTATAATATTCTATGCTAAGTGGAGCACAATCACATAAAAACATAAGACTTCATATAACAATAATAATAACTAACAATAAAATAATCTAACAAATTAAAAAGCTTCCTGAAATAATATTACCTTTAATTTTTGGCAAAGCAGTTTGAGGTCGGTAATGGCTTTTATCTCTTCAGGAAGAGAATTCCACAGCTTAGGACCAATTAATGAAATAGCAAAAAGGAAGCTGACAAGACTTACTCCTGCTCTGAGCAAGAGTTAATCTATTTGTGAGTGTCAAGGGGATGTGAGTAAAAGCCACACATCTAGATGGGCTATTGAATCTTTGGGGATGGAGAAGAACCCAGTAATGGAGCATATTGAATCTTTTTTTTTTTTTAGTATTCTTCTGAATATTTTATGAAAGCAGATGGTCAGGAAAATACAATATCCAACCACTATTTGCCTAGTGGAGGCCCAGATCTCTGAAGTGAACTGATGCTAGTGATTATTTATTTTATTTCTGTTCTGCCTCCCTGATAGTTGCCTAAACAGGGTTGCTCAAACCGGTCCTTGAGGTCCCCCAGCCAGTCGGGATTTCAAAATATCTCTAATGAAGTACATGAGATTTATTTGCAAGTACTACATCCTATGTATGCAAATATTTCTCATGCATATTCATTAGGGATATCCTGAAATAACAACAGTCTGGGGGGGAGGAGGGCCTGAGAACCGATTTGAGCACCCCTGGCCTAAAGCACTGCACAACAGAAAATAAATACTGACAAGCAGTGTACAGCAATAAAAATATTCTAAGCAATAAAACCAACAAACATTTACAGCAACACAAATATCCATAACAAGCACCAGAGCAACAACTACATATATAATACATAAAGTATGACACTCAGTGCAAGAAGCACAGCACATAACACTACCCAATACCACCTCATCAGACTCCAGATATTTTGGAGAAGGTTATGTGTATCTGTGGGTATTCGGTCTTTCATTGGCTGCCATAGTTTATTCTCAAAGTAGCCTTACATTTCAAAGGAAACAAAACTATATTAAACTTCAATATTTATTTCATTTTAGTTTAACTAGAAATTGTTATGAATTAAAAAAATAATCTTATTTATTTTAGGATGTTTCAGTTTGTATATATACCTTAAACATTAGAGTGTTCCATAACATGAGAGTAATCATCGGCCTCCATTTACCCCCAAAGGGTTGGGTCCCTACTAGCAAACAGTGGCTGAATATTGTATTTTCTTGAATATCCATTGCCCAAAAAGGGGATATCCGGCTGTTATTTGTATACTTTGAAACACCCCAAACGTATTTAGAAGAACTCAAAAAAATTTCCTGTTTCAGTAAATGACATTCCCATATTAAGCTTCATCCCCTATCATTAGTTTGCATGTGCTTGGCTGTGGTGAAATGGATATAGTAGGGTCTTGGTGGCAAGTGGAAAGGGTTCTGGACTTCCTGAGTACCAGTGGCAGCTGAACACTATTGTCATTGCTTCTCTCCTTTGTTTGCCCTCTCTCACCAACCACTCTTTTTTCTCTCCCCCTGCTCCCTCCCCCTCCTCCATTATCCTCCTTTACCTTTTGATGTCTGAATTACAACACCCTAGACATGAACCTCCACTGCTAGGTACATAGAATTAATTAGCGCTATGAATGTATAATTTCCTTTATATTGCACCCGATTGAAAATACTTTCTTCAATCATTAATGGGGCATGCAAAGAAAGACTGGAATAAAGCTTAGTGCCACTGAGAGAGGTTATATGGGATTCAGAAGTAAATTGTGGCAAACTTGTTGATTTAAAAAAGTCTCAGGCTACATAACACCTAAAGAATTTACAAATTCTATTCCTGTGCTGTTCCCTCTCCCTTCTCCTTTTTCATATCCTGTCATTCTTTGAGCAAAAATAGCAGCTGAGGCATTCTTTTTTTTTTTTTTTAACTTGTTCGCCTATTGTATTGTTGAAAACCTCAGCCCTCAAATGTATATTGATAATGTGCCAAAATACTGACCTTTGTTCTTAAATAAGCAAGATTGAATGTTTCTCACAACATGTTTTGATAAGAAACTGGAAATGAACGTGCATAGTCAAAGAATGATCAAAACTGGGCACATGTCAGCATACATTAAATGCAGGGGCAATTTTCCACTTTGTAAGACCTTCTTGAGATCACATTTGGAAAATATACTGTATGTGGAAAGATTGTCTAATCTGGGTCTAGTTTACTTAGAAAGATGACTTTATAGGGAATTTAATCATACTTTTTCAAATATTTTGATGCAGAGTATCATTCTACCCCAGGGTCAAAGTGTATCCTCTGGAAATAAATATCAGTACATTCAGAAAATGGAATTCTTGGACAACTGATTAAAGATTGTACCTTAGAAAGTGGCAGTGTCTGAGTGGATGTTCCTGCTGAAGCTTTATCTTGCCAACTTTTATTATTTTCTACCCATTAATAGAGAAATCATAATGGCAAGGTGAGAGAGTTTCCCTGGGACTCCCTTATAGCCATGCATTTTATTTATTTATTTTATTTATTTAAGAGCTTTTATATACCGATATTAGTAGGTACATCATATCGGTTTACATCAAATGATAGATTGAGATTAGAATGAACAGGGAGAGGGGAAAAGGGACACCAAAACTAACAAGGTGCAGCCACGATGCTGCAGATAGAGGAGGCTCTATTAATAAGCTAGAAGGGAGAGCTGAAAGAAGGTAACATAATTAACGTAACATAATTGACATATTTAATAGGGATGTGAATTGGACTTCGGACGATTGAAAATATCGTCGATATTTTCAAAATCGTCAGAAATCGGGGGCTCCCCCGAAACGATAGGAAAACCCCACAATATTGATCGTGGGGGTTCTCTTATCGTTTTGGGGGAGGGCGGGAAAAACAGCACACAAAAATAACCCCTAAACCCACCCCGACCCTTTAAAACTAATCCCTTTGCTTCCCCCACCCTCCCGACCTCCCCCAAAAACATTTTACAGGTACCTGGTGGTCCAGTGGGGGTCCCGGGAGCGATCTCCCGCTCCCGGGCCGTCGGCTGCCACTAATCAAAATGGCGCCAATGGCCCTTTGCCCTTACCATGTGACAGGGTATCTGTGCCATCAGTATTGGGTAATTGAAGTCTCCCATTATTACCGCACTACCAATTTGGTTAGCTTCCCTAATTTCTCTTAGCATTTCACTGTCTGTCTCACCATCTTCACCAGGTGGACGGTAGTATACTCCTCTATCACTATAGTCTTCCCTGACACACAAGGGATTTCTACCATAAAGATTCAATTGTGCATTTAGTCTCGTGCAGGATGTTTATCCTGTTGGACTCTATGCCATCCCGGACATAAAGCACCACACCGCCTCCCGGGTGCTCCTCTCTGTCATTGCGATATAATTTGTACCCCGGTATAGCACTGTCCCATTGGTTGTCCTCCTTCCACCATGTCTCTGAGATGCCAATTAAGGCTATGTCATCATTCACTACTATACATTCTAATTCTCCCATCTTACTTCTTAGACTGCTGGCATTAGCATACAAACATTTCAAAGTTTGTTTTTGTTTGTATTTTCATACAGAGGGAGGAGGAATAGCCTAGTGGTTAGAGCAGTGGACTATGAACCAGGAGAGCTGGGTTCAAGTCCTGCTGTTGCTCCTTGTGACCTTGGGCAAGTCACTTTACCCTCCATTGCCTCAGGTACAAACTTAGGGGGTCATTTTTCAAAATGCAGTAAGGTGTTTTTGCATGCGTTAAGGGCTTATCGCATGCGAAAAGCCCTGTTTTCCGCATGCGATGCAAATGGGAGGAGAGTGGGCTGGGTTAGGCTCCCTGCGAAGAGTATCACACAGCCATAATGCAGATTTTTAACTACACCTTTTTCAAATGCGTTAGGCAGTGCAATAGCGGCCGTGACCATGCGGAAAGGGTTTATCTCCATTTGCGATGTGTCCTGTAAGACTTATTTCAGAGGATTTGAAGGCTCCAGAGCCGGGGGGGGGGGGGGGGGGGAGAGAGAGAGAGAGAGAGAGAGAGAGAGAGAGAGAGAGAGAGAGAGAGAGAGACTGGCCGTCATAGCATGTCCATACATAGATATTTGTATCCCTAGGATAGGCCAACCTAGTAACTCGAGGTGGGGATTAGGTAAGCGTGTAGGGGATTAGGGGCCGCTTTCACATTCTACATGAGACGTACGAACAGAACAGTGGTCTCTTGTGAAGATTAGCTGGCCTTCAGAGTGAGGAAACTCACTCCAAGATGAGATTTGGGCAAGGGTCTCTCAAACTAGCTTGATGTTACCCAGGTAGAGAGTCCATCAAGCTAGGTTGAGAGACCCTTGCCCAAATCTCATCTTGGAGTGAGTTTCCTCACTCCGAAGGCCAGCAAATCTTCACAAGAGACCACTGTTCTGTTCGTACGTCTCATGTAGAATGTGAAAGCGGCCCCTAACCCCCTACACTCTTACCTAATCCCCACCTCGAGTTACTAGGTTGGCCTATCCTAGGGATACAAATACCTATGTATGGGACATGCTATGATGGCCAGGCGCTCTCTCTCTCTCTCTCTCTCTCTCTCTCTCTCTCTCTCTCTCTCTCTCTCTCTCTCTCTCTCTCTCTCTCATTGAAATATGGGTCCCCCAGTGGTTGAATGCAGGAAATACATCAGGTTTGGCACTTATCACAGAATATGAAATGGCTTCGCAATGTGCACTAACTTAGCTCTTTGCACAGGTAATTATTGCAAAATGCGATAAATACTATATTAGCATAAAACACACCCCTTTTGCTATTGCATGCGGTACTTACCGCATTTTGATAAATCCAGGCCTTAGATTGTAAGCTTGGTGTGATATCTCAATTGAGATCAAATGTCAGTATATAAAAATAATAAATAAATAAATAAATTTTCATTCTGCTTTTTAATTGATAGGGATAAGTTAGAATTTTTTAGCTCAGGTGAGTTTTTAGTTACAGGCACTTGGACTACTTTTCTTATTATTGGAACCTCAGTGTCGGGATGCCCTAATTCTAATGCATCATTAGTATCCTTTGAAGATACCTCTCTCTGAACCATGCACTGCTGAGTGACTGTCGGCTTTCCCCTTTGTTCTAGTTTAAAAGCTGCTCTATCTCCTTTTTAAAGGTTAGCACCAGCAGTCTGGTTCCACCCTGGTTAAGGTGGAGCCCATCCCTTCGGAAGAGACTCCCCCTTCCCCAAAAGGTTCCCCAGTTCCTAACAAAACTGAATCCTTCTTCCTTGCACCATCGTCTCATCCACACATTTTCCTATGTTGTTGGTGCCCACCTGTACCACGACAGCCGGCTCCTCCCCAGCACTGTCTAAAATCCTATCTAGGTGACGCGTGAGGTCCGCCACCTTCGCACCAGGTAGGCATATTACCAGGCGATCCTCACGCCCACCAGCCACCCAGCTGTCTACATTCCTAATAATCGAATCACCAACTATGATGGCCGACCTAACCCTTCCCTCCTGGGCAGTAGGCCTTGGGGAGATATCCTCAGTGCGAAAGGACAATGCATCACCTGGAGAGCAGGTCCTTGCTACAGGATCCTTTCCTGCTGCACCTGGTTGGTGCTCTCCCATCATGAGACCTTCTTCCTCCAAGGCAGCACCAGGGCTGACAGTCTGGTTGGGTCTTGGCTATTATGTCCCTGAAGGTCTCATCTATATACCTCTCTGTCTACCTCAGCTCCCCCAGGTCTGCCACTCTAGCCTCCAGAGATTGGACTTGTTCTCTGAGAGCCAGGAGCTCTTTGCATCGCATGCACATGTACAACTTCTCACCTGTGGGTAAAAAATCATACATGTGACACTCGATGCAAAAGACTGGGAAGCCCCCCTCTTGATGCTGGACTGCTGCCTTCATCTCAATTTTGATCAGTTCCTAATTAAGTTTTAGGTTGCTATGGGAGTAGGAATGTGTCTACTTAACGTCCTTTAAATGTATTAGTGAATTCGCTATATGTCTGGTAGTGGTCTACAGGGGTCTGATCAAACTCTCAATAAAGTTTTTGTTGTTTTTTGTTTTTTTTGTGAAAGTGGCACCTGCCTATAAATTAAAGGATGAGCTAAGGGTGGGAAGGTTGGGGAATACAGTCTAACTTCAGTTAGTCAGCCAGAGTGACTCACTGCTCTCTTGATTAACAAATGTTGGACCTATTCAAACCAAATCACATTACCTCAACACCTTTCCAAGATGAGTAACTGAACTGAACTGAACTTTTCAACCTTTTTACTTATTTCCTTTTCAACCTTTTTACTTATTTCCTAGCTTATTTCTAGCTTCTGGTTACTTTATTTTTTTTTGGGGGGGGGGTTGTGTTTTTTTTTTAATACAAACACTCAGTTCTGCTTACTAGCTGCCTTACAGACTTTTAAAAATAAACACACTACCTACTGCTTCCTAGCTGCCTTATTGACTATTTAAAAATACAGTCTAACTTGTTTATTCACATTTCTCCATACTGACACAAGTACAAAAAGAAACTGGCCAGAAACTTATAGAACCTTCTAACATTGTCTGCCATCTTCTGCTCCCTTCACGATGCTATCTTGTCCCCTGGTGCATCTTTATAAGATCTACATTTTATGCTCTGGTAGAATAGTGGAAGATCAGAGAGGGGACTTTGGCAGGGAACCTATCTATAGATTGATTAGAACTTACTAGGCTGTAGGAGGCAGCTGCATTTCCAAACCCTTGTAGACAAGATTCAGTTTCACAGTGCTACTTTTTTGATTACATTTCGCTTAGTCTTTCTAATCGTATCAAAAGCCATATATTTAGGAAACTTGATCATTTGATTACTAATGAGACCTCATAAATAAGGTGGGTGGATGGTTTTTGAATTCACTTATTTGTGGCTTGTCACAAACATAGACAGCCACTCAGAGTGATCGCATTCCCACTCAAATATTATAATCATAGGTCTCATATAAACTTTTAAGCATTGATGAAAAATATATTTAGGTAGCTCTAAAATAGCTTAGTAAACCAAAGACACTTATCTCATTTATAATGTAATATATACCTGCCTGAAACAGCTTGGGTGTCGGAAGAATTCCTTCCTCAAGGGCATGAAAAAGGCATCAAAAGTCACGTTATGAAAATCTAGAAATAAAAATAATATCACAAAAATTTGTTACCATATCTGGAATAAACCCACTAAATTGCTCACTGTCCCTTGGACTTGTCCCATCTGTGTGGAAACAAGCCATCCTCAAAACCCATTCTAAAGAAATCTAACCTAGACCCATCCATCCCTGCTAACTTCTGGCCAATCTCTAACCTCCCTTTCCTAGCTAAACTTATGGAAAGGGTGGTCAACTTGCAGCTCACAGATCACCTCGAGAAACAAAACCTATACCCTTCACAATTTGGCTTCCGGAAGTTCTTCAACACGGAAACCCTCTTAATTTCCCTTACAGATACCATCCTCAAAGGCCTTGACAAAGGCCAATCTTTTATCCTTGCCATGCTAGACATTTCCTCAGCTTTTGACACAGTCAGTCACAACATTCTAATTGATCGACTTTCGGAAATTGGTATTTCAGGAATAGCCCTGAACTGGTTTGCAGCCTTCCTAAACAACCGTCATTACAAGGTCAAAATTGGCAACCATGAATCCAACCGCATTAATTTAACACACGGGGTCCCCCAAGGCTCTTCCCTCTCACCGACCCTTTTCAATATCTACCTTCTGCCCTTATGCCAACTCCTCGTCGACCTTGGCCTTACTCACTATATTTACGCCAATGATGTACAGATATTCATCCCCGTCACCGACTCCGTTCCTAATGCCCTCAAGACCTGGGATAACTGCCTCATTTCAATCAAAGGCCTCCTCACCAACCTCAAACTCGCACTAAACACGTCAAAAATTGAGCTCTTTTTCATTTCCCCAGCCCACCATGACACTCTTCTATCCTGTCAGCCCTTCCCCTTTTCCCAACATGTCAGAGATCTAGGTGTCATTCTTGACAATCATCTCAATTAAAAAAAATATATTAACAACATGACCAAAGATTGTTATTACAAGCTGCAGATACTTAAGAAATTAAGACCACTACTACATCACAACAACTTCCAGACTGTCCTCCAAGCCACCTTATTTACTAAAATCAACTATTGAAATTCCTTACTCTTGTGCTTTCCCTCAATCTCAATCAAACCTCTCCAAATGCTGCAGAATGCAGCGGCTAGAATCCTCCCCAACTCACACAGAATAGGCCATATCACCCCTATCCTCAGAGACCTCCACTGGCTCCCGATCCCATCTAGAATTCTCCATAAAAGTCTTACTATCATCCACAAAACCTTGCACAACAAGAATATTCATTGGCTCAATGATTCCCTCCATTACCACACCACCAGCAGACCCACTAGATCCACGTACAAAGGATAACTGTCTACTCCTTCTCACAAATTCATCCAACATATCTCCACCAAAGAATGGGCGCTTTCTATAGCAGGACCAACTATTTGGAACTCTATGCCACCCGATCTACGCCAAGAACACTGTACAGAAACTTAAAAAAGAAATTTAAAAATTTGACTGTTCAAACAAGCCTATACATAAATCTGCCCTCCCCCCATGAACTCATAGCTCACCTATTCCCACTCCCCCCCTCTCGAAAGACCTATACATTTTTGTAATTTAATTTTGTGTTTTTCTCTCCTTAACACCTATACTATGTCACCCTGACCCTTTATTTTCTCACTCTCCCCTTGTTCCTTTGATATCGCTGTTAAATGTAACTTTATTTTTCCCTTTCTCATTTAAAGGTATTACTCCCCTGGTTAATTGTAAACCGATGTGATATGTATATGAATGTCGGTATATAAAAGTTTTAAATAAAATAAATAAATAAAAACAAATTCAAAATATCATACATGTCTTGGTTATAATAAACATGAGACGATCATCACGCCATAGTACACTGAATGTTTCCAGCTAGGATCTGCCATTTTGTTAGCCTATATTTATACAAACTTATTTGATCCAAAATTAACCAATCAAAAATGAAGAAACATTCAAAAGAACCAATAAACTAATGAACTATGTGGTAGTTCAAACCAATGACATCCACTCAATGTTGTCATTCATGCCTGATGGAAAACTTGATGCTAATTTATAAATCCATAGCTGCTCTTTATAATTCAAAAGGGCTTTGATATCTCTGCTTCTATCTGAAACAGTTGCTACATCTAGGATGGTCCAACGGAGATGGTCAAAACTGTGGTTGTTTTGCAAACAATGTTTGACTATAGGTGTGTCTAACATTTTGGTATGTAATAGACTATGATGTTCCCTTGAACTCTTACTGGTCTTGAAGTGCATCCCACATATAATTGGGGGCATGTACATTGTAGTAAATAAACTACATTCTTGGAATTACAATCAGTCGTGTAACCTTTTTTATGAATCTGCTTGGTAATAGGATGTTTCCAGATGTCCCCTTCTAATGTTTGCATCTAATGTTAGCTCCTTCTATTTTCCAAAGTATTCACCAATATTGGCATGTTCTCCAGTTTCACAATATATTTTCAGAAGAGCCTTTGGTGTCCTTTAAAAAGGGTCCAAGTATAAGAAATCATATTATTCGAGCATCTCTTTCATTAACTACAAATCTAGCTGACACGTCCCGTTATCAAGGACATCGATCTTGTGGTTCTTGTGATATGTGTGCCAACACTATAGAAGGGGACATTTGGCAACATTTATTTATTTTATTTATTTAACAGTTTTATATACCGCAGTTCAGGTAACAATGTTACTAATCACTTCGGTTCACATTTCAACAAATACAGTGACAATATAACGAATAAATTATAATGTCTTACATAGAACAGGGAGGATGAAACTTGGAGAATAACTTATAATGAATAGGGAGAGTACAACTTATATACAAATAGAATAGAAGACTCGTATGTGAAGTCACTGGAGCTGTCTTGGAAAGACCTAGAGACTCTGTCATGACATTTGTTGGAGAGGCAGGTGCGCATGGGAGAGTATTTTTGGGAGGAAGTGGAGGGGGGGTCAAGGGGGGGGAATTATTCCGTGGTGATCAGTAAGAGAATAGAGGGTTATGAGAATGCTTGATTGAACAGCCAGGTCTTGAGTCTTTTTTTGAAGGTGGGTGTCGATTGTTCGAGCCTGAGGTCTGGAGGGAGTGAGTTCCAGTGTAGAGGGCCTGCGGTGGACAGGGCTCTTCTACTTAGCGTTGATTTGATAGGGTGTGCCTGAAGAGTGCTTCTCTGGCCTTGTCTCATTGGTCGAGCGGTAGTGTGAGGCTGTAATGGGATCGTGAGCTCAATTGGGGTGGAGTTGTGGATGACTTTGTGTATGATTGAGAGGGTCTTGTGAAGGATTCTATATTTGATTGGGAGCCAGTGAAGGTTCTTTAAGATGGGCGTTATGTGGTCCCTTTTGTTGGATTTTGTTAGAATCCTTGCTGTGGCATTCTGTAGCATTTGTAATGGTTTTAGTGTGTTGGCCGGTAGCCCAAGTAGCAAAGAATTGCAGTAATCAATTTTCGAGAAAATGATTACTTGTAACACAGATCTGAAATCCTGGAAGTGTAGTAGGGGTCTTAGCCTTTTTAGGACTTGAAGTTTAAAAAAGCATTCTTTAACGGTGTTATTGATGAAACTTCTGTAGTTGATGTGATTATCGATGATGACCCCCAGATTTCTGACCTGTGGGGATAAGACTGGAAGGGATACGGTGTTTGCATTAGATAATGAGAAATTGCCTTCTGGGGTGATGAGAAGAAACTCAGTCTTGTTGGAGTTGAGTATCAAGTTGAGTTTGGTTAGAAGGTTGTTGATTGATAGGAGACAAGAGTTCCAATAAAGCATGGTGTTGTGCAATGAATCTTTAATCGGTATGAGGATTTGTACGTCATCAGCGTATATGTAGTGTGTTAGGTTTAGTTTGGAGAGGAGCTGACACAGAGGGAGCAGATAGATGTTAAATAATGTTGGAGATAGAGAGGATCCTTGCGGGACACCAAGTGTGGATCTGAAAGGAGGCGATTCTTTGCTGTTCACCTTAACTTTATAGAACCTGTTCTGAAGGAAGGATGAGAACCAGCTGAGGGCAGTGTTTTTTATGCCGATCTCGGAGAGACGATCTAAGAGAATGTCGTGGTTCACTGTGTCGAAAGCCGCCGTTAGGTCTAGAAGGATGAGTAGGCAGGATTGCTTTGTCTTGAGGTTCCTGAAGATGTTGTCTGATAGTGATAAAAGGAGGGATTCCGTACTTCGGGATTTACGGAATCCTAGTTGAGACGTTGAGAGTAGGTTGTTGTTGTCCAAGTATTCAGTAAGCTGTTTATTGACTATTCTTTCTAATATTTTGGCGATAATCGGAAGGTTTGCTATGGGGCGAAAGTTGGCTGAATTATCAGGTGACAGATTTGTTTTTTTTAGAAGAGGTTTCAGAATAGCGAGTTTGAGGGGGGTGGGGACGAGGCCCTGAGATAAGGAGGCATTTATAATCTGTGATATTGGAGACGAGATGAATTTGGCACTTGCAATCAGGAGGTTAGATGGAATCGCATCTATTGGGTGGGAAGATGGTTTCAATTTTTTTAGAACGTTTTCAATCTCTAAAGTGGAAACAGTCTCAAGGGTCTCAAGGCTTGAAGTGAGTAGTAGGGGTGGGGTAAGCCTATGATGTGGGGAAGGGGCTAACTTTTCCTTAAGCGGGTCAATGAGGTTGGAAATTTTGTTCATGAAATAGGTGGCCAATTCAGTGGCTTTACTTGCTGCTTTGTCGTCTGGAATAGTGAAGGCCGGTGGTTTGGTGAGGGAAGCAACTAATGAAAAAAGGGCTTTTGGGTCGAAGATAAAGTTGTGAATTTTTTGTGAGTAGAAATCCTTTTTTGCTTGATGAATTGAGATCCTGTATTGATGCATGAGTGTTTTAAAAGCTACAAGGTTTGAGGTTGAGGGGTTCTTGTGCCATGTCTTTTCTCTGTTCCTCGTCCACCTCTGCCTCATGTCCAGCCTGCCACCTCTGCCATTACCCAGCGGCAGGTCTGAAAGGGCTTGGAGTATTCGGAGGACTACTCAGAGACCAACCTTGCGTGGTTGGCCTCACCAAGGCTGTGTAGGTCGGCAGGGGTCTGGACTCCCGGTCCCAGTCTAGATGGGAACATCCCATTACCAAGAAGATTTATAAAAAAATGTAACACTAATGACCAGTAAGAGTTTGATTAAGGGAACATCGTAGTCAATTACATAATAAAAAGTTACTCGCACCTATAGTCATGCACCCAGCACTTCCAAGCATACCGGCAGATATGTGAATGGCCGGACTGCATGCACGCCGAGCAAATTTTCATAGTGGCCAGGCCACGTGCGTATCTGCTGGTATGAAGTTAGCATGGGTATGAAGTTATTTATTTATTTGTTTATTTGTGCAATTTTTATATACCGTTGCCCAGAACAAAATGTTCTATCTTAACGGTTTACATAATAAATTAATTTAAGACAGTTAAGAAACAGAAATAAATACAATAAAACATTATTAAAAAAAATAAAATCATTGAAATTAATTTACAAACTAAAATAGCATAAGTAAAGTTCGAAATAAAAGTTAGCATGGGGCACATTTAAAACTAATCGTTCTTTTTTACTCAACGCACAATTAAACTCTGGAATTTGTTACCAGAGGATGTGGTCAGTGCAGTTAGTATAGCTGTGCTTAAAAAAGGATTGGATAAGTTCTTGGAGGAGAAGTCCATTACCTGCTATTAAGTTCACTTAGGGGTAGATTTTCAAATACCGCGAATAGGCGTACTTTTGCTGGCGCATCAGGCGCAAGCAAAAGTACGCGGGATTTTAGTAGATACGCGTGTAGCCACACGTATCCGCTAAAATCCTGGATCAGCGCGCGCAAGGCTATCGATTTCGTATAGCCGGCGCGCGCCGAGCCGCGCAGCCTACCCCCATTCCCTCCGAGGCCGCTCCGAAATCGGAGCTGCCTCGGAGGGAATCCTCTAACGCCCTCCCCTCACCTTCCCCTCTCTTCCTCTACCTAACCCACCCGCCCGGCCCTGTCTAAACCCCCCCCTTACCTTTGTCGGGGGATTTACGCCTCCCAGAGGGAGGCGTAAATCCCCGCGCGCCAGCGGGCCTCTTGCGCGCCGGGACGCGACCTGGGGGCGGGTACGGAGGGCGCGGCCACGCCCCCGGACCGCCCCGGGCCGCAACCACGCCCCCGGGCCCGCCCCCGGAACGCTCCGGACACGCCCCGAAAATGCCGCGTGGTTCGGGCCCGCCCCCTCAGAAAACCCCGGGACTTACGCGAGTCCCGGGGCTCTGCGCGTGCCGGTAGGCTTATGTAAAATAGGCTCACCGGCACGCAGGGCCCTGCCCGCCTAAATCCGCCCGGATTTGGGCGGATTTAGGTGAGCAGGGCTCTTAAAATCCGCCCCTTAGAGAATAGCCACTGACATTAGCAATGGTAACATGGAATAGACTTAGTTTTTGGGTACTTGCCAGGTTCTTATGGCCTGGATTGGCCACTGTTGGAAACAGGATGCTGGGCTTGATGGACCCTTGGTCTGACCCAGTATGGCATTTTCTTATGTTCTTATGTTAGCGTATATTATTGAACAATGTAACCGTATACTAATGGCACCCTATGGATAATTGAGAAAACCACATATTTGTGCCTGACTGTAAACCGTTGTGATGATGCTCTACTATACGACGGTATAGAAAAGTTTTAAATAAATAAATAAATAAATAAATAAATGTTCTTATGTATGCTTGGAAGTGCCAGGTTCGTGAAAAGGGGAGGGGCAGGAGCTGGCCAGGATAGCGCTATTAGGTACTCTCCTGGTGAAATGCATGCCGGCCGGCACTTGGAACTTACTCCTGCTCTGTCGAGTGGGTAAGTTCTGAAACAAAAAAAAATAGGATAGTTAGGATGGATTTAGTGGTCGGGGGCGGAGAGGGGAAAAGGGAGGAAGGTTAGTTAGAGGGATAGGCAAGTTCCTGTTGCGCTTCTGCTCGCGGGCCTAGCCGCGAGCAGGCACTTACCACCGTGGCATGAAGCCGTCAACATTCTTCGCGGCAGGAGCCGCAGCCAGCCCTTCTCCTTCACCACGGTGGGGAGCCACAGACTTCAGTCTCCTCTTCGCGGCATACAGCCGTTGAGGAGCAGACCTGGAGGCCTGCTCCTCAACGGCATGGACACCGCCATCTCTCCGCCTCCTCAGTAGCATGGATGCTGCTGCTCCAACGTCGGGCCTGGCCGCGGCCTACTTCGGCTCCTGCTCTCTCAGCGGCGAGGACGCCGCTGTCCAGGGTCCTGCCCACTTCCCCTAAGGGGCGAGGCTGCACCTCTTCAAGAAATTTAAAGGGCCCGTGGCAGGATATGCCCCGGGCCCCACCTGGACTCCTCCCTGAGTGTCTCCTCTTCTTCAGCCCTACTTAAGGGCCCAACTTCCATTCCAGCTTTGCCTTTGCAAGGAGCTGGCCCTTCCTGGACATCCTGCTCTCTGATCCTGCTTGGCGTTCTTGTCGTGGGATCCCTCGTCATTGTTCCTGGTCTCTGTACTTCATGCTCCTGATGTGTCCTGCTGTTCCTGCTGTGTCTTGATGTCTTCGTCCAGAGGTTTCCTGAGGCTCCGTTATCCTGTCCCTGCGTGGTCTGCGACCTGCCCGGCTGGGTTGGTAGGGTGCGCAGCGGCCCAGTGGTCTGTGACCATCCCTGCTGGGGTTTGTAGGGCACTTGGTAGGAAGCTCCATCCAACGGGGTTGAAGATCCTTCTCGTCCGTCGTGTCCTGACATCCTCCATTTTGGTTGTCCAGATGTCCTTGTCTTGTTCTAGGTTCCGGATTGACCCCTAGTGGCCGTCTTTAGCCCAACTTTGGGATAACTCTTTTGCGTCTTTCATGCTGGGTCGGAAGTTCTGCCTTCCATCTATTGACATGTCAGGTGCGTCGATCATGCCGGGCTCCCGAAGCTCAGTCCAGGACATTGCTACTTGGAGTGTTGGCCGGATTCCTTCATCCTTCTGTCTAGATGTCCAGCATCTGATGTCCATCTTCTGGTTCCTGGACTCTCTTTGTCGCCATCGTCCATCCTGGGCTTGTTGCTGCTCTTCAGTGAGTGTCTGCCAGCTGCGGGAGGCCCTCTGCTCTCCTGGAGTATCAGACTTTTACTCATCTGATTTTAGCTTGTCTTCGTCATCGTCAGTCCCAGTGTCTTTGTCAGCTCCGCTGTCTTCAGTATCCACGCTTGTTTGATGTCCTCATCCACCTCTGCCTCATGTCCAGCCTGCCACCTCTGCCGTTACCCAGCGGCAGGTCTGAAAGGGCTTGGAGTATTCGGAGGACTACTCAGAGACCAACCTTGCGTGGTTGGCCTCACCAAGGCTGTGCAGGTCGGCAGGGGTCTGGACTCCCGGTCCCAGCCCAGATGGGACATCGTCCCACCTGCCTTGGCACTTCCTTGGAGCTCCTCTCCTGGTTCACTGAGGTCCAAGGGTACACCTCCCTGGAATCGGGAGCGCCCCCTAGCACTCCCGCCTATGGTTCCAGAACAATTCCCTCCTAATCTGCTCCTTTTTTGGAATTTACTGGGAGGGGACTGGGCAAAGGCCCGATCGTGTCGCTGTGCGTGTGTTAAAAAATCCACCCCCACCCCCACATGTGCGAGTGGATACCCATGCACACATGCATGGGTATTGGATTTTATAACATGTGTGCATCCATGTGCATGTGCACAGCTTTACTGTATGTAGGCTTACACACAAATACATGCAATGAATTGAATGCATGTACTTTTCCTACCTATTTTTAAAATATATATGTGTATGTTTTACTTGTGAAAATAAAGCAGGATTTACTTGTTTAAATTGGGACATACATGAATAAGTCAGTGTATTTTAAAACATGCATGCGTCGAGGAAATTACCAGTTTTCCCAATTAGTTTGCCCAGTCTTTCTCTAGATTATCGAGACCCTCCTGGTTCTTCAGCTTGGACTCCTCTCAGTTCATCCAGGCAGTCCTACACAATAAACACATTTAATATTTACACCAGATAATTAGCAGGTGTCAATTTACGTGATGGGGGTTAGATTTTAAAACATACACGCATGTTATAAAATCCGTTGGCCACACGCACTTCTGTGCCAGATTTTATAATCTGCGCGTGCATGTGCTCCAATTAAGGAGCGGACTGGGAGGGAAATTCTCTGCCTAACCTTCCTTCCCCTTCCCCTCTCCTCCCCACCTCCTAAACCTAACCTACTTTTCACCTTTTTTTAAATGTTCTTACTTACTGCTCCTCAAGAGCAGAAGTAAGTTAGGTGCGCCAGCTGGCTGCCAGCGTGCACTTCCCTGGGACAGCGGCTAATGGCCACTGTCCTAGCCGGCCTCCGTCCCGCCCTTCCCCGCCCAGACCTAGCACTTGTGTGTGTATCGCCACTTACGAGCATGGCTGGGCCATTTTGAAAATGCACGCAGGGCTCAGCCACATGCATAAGTTGCTATTTTTTACACACGCAGGGCTTTTAAAATCCGGCCTTAAGTTGACAAATCTACATGAGTAAATGTCTTTTAAAATAGCAACTTATGTATCTAAATGTTGGTACCATTCCAGAATGTCCCTAGACCGCCCCTTTTTTGTGCATATATATGCACATGAAAGTGAAAATATACACATATAAAATACAGAATATATGAGAAGAGGCTACTTATGCACATGTATGCTAATTTATTTGTGCATATTTTGAAAATTCATGGCTATGAAAATAGAATGCCAGGCATTCACAGTTGGATGATAGAGGTTATCATTGGACATTTGAAATACGTTGCTGGTAAAGGTCCATATACAATAAATTAAGATGGTGTACTCCCCCATGTAACCATTTTTCTGTTTTTTATTATTTTGTCTTATCCCGAGCATTTCATTCTTGGTTCTTCTCTTTTGATACCGTGGGCTGTTATTTATTTTCGGGCCAATACAATATCAGGTACTGAGCTCAGTGAGCCGCTAAACGCGTGGTTGAATACGTGTTTTGGACGCGCTAGATATATGCCCAACGCAATATCAGGATTAGCACATCCAAAATGTGCATCCATACAGGCGTGTAACTAATAATGCTCATCACATGCAAATGCCATGTTGATGAGGCTATTAGCTACTACCCCCAATGTAAAAAAAAATGTGCACCCAATGCGCATGTTTTAACCCTCAAAAATTAATACCGGCCCAGAGCTGGTGTTAAGTTTTGAGGCACTCCAAGCCATGCTCAGAAAAGCAGGATACTAAGCAGGAGGAACCACAGAAAGCTGCAACATGAAAAAAAATTATTGACAGTGGTCAGGTTAGGAAAAGGGATGCTCAGTTTACGAGTGTCCATTTTCATAACCCATGGCTGTGCACGGGTTAGGAAAATGGATGCTTGGAAAATTGAGTGTCTGTTTTCCTTACCAGCGTACAGACACTTTTCCTGGGTGCTCTATGCCATGGACGTGCTGGGGACACATAATTTATCCATTGCATGTCCCTTCTAGCGCGATAGCTCATTTGAGTATTACATCCAGTGTCCAAAACAGGATGTCTGTGCGTTTAAAAAATGTGTGTCCAGGTTGTACGCATGTTTTTTGTGTGCATGATATTGCATCGGCCCCTTTATTACTAAACTGTTTGCATCTAATCAGTTTTGAAGTTTATTCTGCTTTATTTGTATTTTCAATTTTCTAGATTTCAAGTCTATGCTTGATATATTATTACTAAAACGGAAGTAAAAAATGAAAAAGGGATTGTTTACTCAGCGTGCTAAAATTATGGAATATTTGCACATGGAAATGGTCAAAAGATACAACTCAGAATAATGTCAAAAGTAAACCGAACATGCTTTTGTAGGAAACAGATAGGAAGGTATGATGGTGTAGGTAGACTCTAGGGAACTGTGGCGATCCGAGATTGGGAAAAAATTATTATTCACTATATTGGAGAATGTATCATGCTTCAAATAGAGGTAACTGTGAGGCAATTTGGAGGTTGATTTTGACTGGACTCTGGTTTTCCATAGATATAATCTATTATTCAACAATGTAACCATATGCAGCATCTATGCTTATGATCTTTTACTTACCCAGTGCCTCCTAATACTGTTTCTCCTTCCTTGGGTGGTCTGCAATGATTTTAGTTCACATACACTATGTTCTCTTTAGGGACATATGGCATGTTTTGGCAGAGACTAAACTCCCCTCATTAAAAAGTTGTGTAATATTTCTTTTTATTATAACAATGAACATGAATATTAGAAGATATGCATTCTGTTGTATTTGAAAGTACTCATATTATTCTACTAGTCATCCAATAGGATAGGATAAGCTAACCGAGATCTTGGTGCCCTTAAGCAATGAAGATAAATATAAGCAATTTGCTACAAGATGTTGCGTCGGCAGGCCATGGTACCCGTGACCGGCCTTCCTTACCCTTTGCCGCCTTCCCGGGGACAGGCTCCGGTTCCTCCACGACGTGGAGGGAGTGCCTCCAGCGCTGTCCTCCTTGCGGTGGCCCTGCCTGCTGCTGGCAGCCTCGTGGCACAGCAGAGGTGCTGCCACCGCTCCCTCTGAAGGCCTGGCTCTCTAGGCATATGTGCACCTTTCTAAATTATTTAAAGGGCCTGCAGCACACTAAGGCTGCTGGCCCTTTCTCAGTGATGTCATGGGGCCCAGTATATAAGGCCAGGCCCAGTCTTCGTTAGTTGCCTTTGCAACAGGTCTCCTTGTTCCTTGTTGCCTCCTGGTGATTCTTCATGTTCCTGATTCCTTGTCCTTCCTCAGATTGACTCTCTCTTAGCTCCGACCTCTGCTTTGCCTGACCATGTCATTGACTCTCTCCAGCCCGGACCTCTGCTTTGCCTGACCACGTCATAGACTCTCTCCAACCCAGACCTCTGCTTTGCCTGACCACGTCATTGACTCTCTCCAGCCCGGACCTCTGCCTTGCCTGATCACGTAATTGATTCTCTCCAAGCCCAGACCCCTACATTGCCTGACTACGCTATTGACTCTCTCCAAGCCCTGACCTTTGCATCGTCTGAATACGCCTTTGATTCTCTCCTTGTCCTGACCTCAGCCTTGTCTTTGCCACTACTTCCTGATTGCCGCTGGCCCTGACTAGCTTGCTCTACAACGCCTCTTCAGTCAACAGCCTATTCATGTTTCAGCCTGTTCTTGCCTGGGTGCCCCCTGTCTGCCTTTGATTCTATTGGCGCCTGGGCCTCCGGGACTCAGCCTCATCCAATACAGACTTCTTCATCCCACCGCTGCTGCCTCTGGGCTGACCTCTCGGTCCCTCCATCGACGACGACATATGGAGGCCCATCTAAGTCAAGCTGGCCCCAGTTCCCAAGGGCTCAACCTGCGGGAAACGAGGGCTGGTATTGGTGAAGCGCCAGATGGCCTCGTCCTTCAGCCCACTCCGCCTGCTGATGGTGGGACCCGTAGGATCCCTCCCACGGGTAGTGTTAACCCCATCTCGGCCCAATGGTCCACTTCCGGCACAACACGAGAACTTTATTTTCTTGAATTTCTGGATTTCAATGAGACCAGAGAGGGAGCATGATGCACCAACTTGAGAAGGCTATTCTAAGCATACGGTGTAGCAAGGTGGAAGCACGGAGTATTGATAACAAGTCCTATCACCAGGCATTGGGAGAAAATCATCAAAAAGACAGACATAAACATTTATTTCACCACTATCAAACCTCCCAAAAAATATCAGCAAGAACTAGATGGCCTTGATTATTAGCACAATGACTGAAATTACAATAGGCATAAGTACATTTGGATTTACTGAGTATGTGCACAGCTTCTCAGGAAATAGCAATGTCTGATCAGCATTCTAAGATCCTTTGAGAGCTTTTATCATTCATCTTTACCTTTTGGCACTTGTGTGCTTAATTGCTGGAAACTCTATCTGTATTTGAGTTCTCTTCAACAGGAACCCAAATGTTAATAACAATACAAAGAGGTACAGCATTCCTCATGTTGCAATCTTCTGAGAAAGAGGATGGTTAAATGCGTGATGAGAAGTGGAAGTCAACTGAAGCAGAGAGTAGCTGTTTGTGTTCCCAGTACAGGGCTGTTTATAGGACGCATGAGGAGTTAGAATACACATAGAAATAAAGCAGCTCCTGTCCATCTCGACTCCCTCCTCAACCTCCCAAATCTGAACAGAGGAAAAAGGCAGATACAAGGGTTAAACTTGAAAAGTATTGTACTAGATCCCTAGTATTCTATTGTGTTTGCACACACTGTGCGGAGGTAGAGGAGTCGATTGAAATATGCAGGAGGATGCTACCCCTGCTCTGTAAATTGTTGATGATTGCTGCTTGGCATTTTTCAGCTGCTGCAAATGTTTCTAATAATAGTGTGGGGCTTAAAACTCAGAGCCAACTGTGCTGTGAATTTCTAGCCGCACATGTCACAACGGATGCTCTTGTAATTTTTAGTTAGTCTTCATGTAGTTTGCCTTCATTTACATTGCAAGCTTTACAGAGAAGGTTGAGAATTGTTTATAGTAGGTTTTTCCCTTTGTCTGCCAGTAGTTTCAAATCTATTGAAAAATTCATCTTCTAGAAATTATTTTCCAGTTACTTCTACTTGAAATGATTAAACATACTTGCTCCCAATTTCAAATCCTATTTAAATAGGATTCAGTAGGTATTCTGAGGATACCAAGTACAAAAGCAACATTTTGCGCATATACGCATGGGTTTATGCACTTTGGGCCGGATTTTAAAAGGGTTACACGCATAAGGTACGAGCGTAACCCTTTTAAAATGCCCCTGCGCGCGCCAAGCCTATATTGCATGGGCTTCCGGCGCGCGCAAAGCCCCGGGATGCGCGTAAGTCCTGGGGCTTTCTTGGGGTGGGCGTGTCGGGGGCGTGATGTGGTCGGCGTGTCATTGAGGGGAGTGACAGGGGGCCTGACGCGGTCGGCGCATCATCCGGGGGCGGTGCCGCGAGCGTGGTTTCGGCCCGGGGCATTCCGGGGGCATGGCCGCAGCCTCCGGACCAGCCCCCGGACCGGAACATGGCATGCGGCAGCCGGCTTGGCGCGCGCAAAGTTACACCTGCTTCGAGCAGGCGTAACTTGTGCGACAAAGGTAGGAGGGGTTTAGATAGGGCCAGGGGGGTGGGTTAGGTCGGGGAAGGGAGGGGAAGGTGGGGGGAGGCGGAGGGAATGGGCAGCACGCGCAGGGCTCGGCACGCGCAAGATGCACAAATGTGCACCCCCTTGTGCGCGCCGACCCCGGATTTTATAAGATACGTGCAGCTACGCACGTATCTTATAAAATCCGGTGTACTTTTGTTCATGCCTGGTGCGTGAACAAAACGTGAACAAAAGTACGCGCGCGCGCTATGTTTTAAAATGTACCCCATAAATGGCTTGTTATAAAATACCTTGGGATTTTGTGCATAAAAGTACAGTTATAAACCTAAAAGGCAGTGGTACTATTTTGAAAGTTTGGGTGAGGGACAGTGAAGGGGGGAAGGGAGTGGCTGTTGAAATTCATATTCAAATCTACCCAAAGTAGACAAATCACTGTTGGGCAGACTGGATGGACCATATTGGTCGCTATCTGCTGTCATTTACTATGTTACTATGCAAAACATAGATTAACAAAGAAGCTTCTAATATAGCACTTGGGACTTAAGGCCGCAGTACTGATTAAAATCTTCAAAACATCAGTTTCCTTGTGTTTTGACTCTCTTGCTTTCTCTATTCATCTTATTTGTAGGTCTCTTTTAACCTAATTTCTTATACTTTTTCATTCTTTTGGATAAGGGCAGGCATTTTTATTATGCCATAGCTCCATTTCTTGAGTTTGCACTTCCACTGATCATGGTATATTGAGTTTGCACTGCCTTTAGTCATGGTATATTGAGCTTATGCTGTCATTAGTCTTGGTATATTGAGTTTGCACTGCCATTGGTCATGGTATATTGATTTGTAGGCTGCCTGAGATTCTGGAATGGATCAGCCCAATAGTGCCACAGTCCACTTAGCCACTCACCATTGTGAATATATGTGCAAAAACCTTTCCAAAAAAACCCCTTTAAACCCTATGATCACATCAAGAATTAAATAATATTCAGAAAAGGGGAAATCTTAATGATGACCTGCTGATTGAGTTCTGAAAAAAATTAACTTTGCAGCACTCTTTCTTTAAGGTGCTGTCCTTTTCTAGTATGCAATGAATAAATCTCACATTTACTTGAATATTTTAGATAACACTATATGTAAAACATTTGGTGTAAATTAGTACATATTTCAATATTCCAGGCTATATATTCTGTAATTATAATTAAGGCATATTTCTAACATTTCTATAGGCACCACAACATAATTTTTAAATCTATAAAGGTGTTAAGCATGATTCACCTATCAATTTTCCAGAGCAAGAAAGAGAAAAGGGAAAAAGATTTATTACATTTTTTTCTTGTACATAAAAGTGGGGAAAAATAGATTTTCAGTGAAATAGCATGAGGGGGACACAGCAACAGGACTGGGGTGAGGGTTCCATATGAGCATTTTATCTGCTTGGGGTAGATGTGCATAACATGGCTGCTGGGCAATCTAGTAGTGTTGCGCTTGGAGGTGGACCCTTGTCCTGGAGCAGTGTGGAACGGCTACCTGGTAGGGACCAGGAAGTACCTGCCCCAAGGGGGTGGAGCACAGGAGGAGACAGAGGCTAGGATGAGCTTCACCAATGGAAGCCCGTGGTCCCCCCCGGGTGGAGCCCGTAGGGACCCGGGCCGCTTGGACTTAGGTGGGCCTCGCAGGGTCTCCCGGAGAGGTAGTAGAGAGGCGTGCCCACAAGCAGCAAGGGAGCGCAGTCGGTCACTAGCCTGTAGGCCTGAAGGATCAGGGAAGGCCAGAACAGCATAGGCGATGACGAGACAAGGGACAAGGCCAGAATCAAGAGACGTAGTCAATGGCAGCAGGGGTCAGGTTCTGTGGATCAGTCCAAGGAGTATCAGCCAAGGCAGAGGTCAGATACCAGGAGTCAGTCCGAGAGTAGTCAACGAAGCAGGGGTCAGGTTCCAGAGGTCAGATGAGGTCACAAGGCAGGCAGAAGTCAAGATCCGGGCAGTGAACAGAATGGTCAATGGAGCAGGCCGAGGTCAGTACCAGAGAGACAGTCCGAAGGTACTACCTGGGGAGACAGGACAGACCGACGCTGGAACAGAAGGACCCTGGAACAGGAGGATGCTGGACAGGCTGGAACAGTAGGACGCTGGAACAGAAGGACGCTGGAACAGTAGAAAACTGGAACAAGACTGTGAATGCGGAGGCAAACTAGTACACATACAGTGCCAACCCGATTGCCATGGCAAGGAAGTGCAGGCAGGAACTTCCTTATGTAGCACGTTCAATCAGGGCGCGCCGCAGAGCTAGGACCCGCCTCTGGCCTTACAAGAGGCCGGGAGGACTGCCCACGCACGAGTAGGGGCGTGCCCAATGCCACCGAGGATGCCAAACTCCGACGTTGAGGCCTGGTGCGCAGTGGAAGGCCCGGCGACGGCCGCCGCAGAAGAGCTAGCAAGGTGAGCAGGCCCGTGCACGGGCCAGGCGCGGACGGGGCACACAACAAGTAGGACCTGTTTGGAATATATCTGCTGTCATTTACTATGTTACTATATAATAAATTTAATGGCCTTAAAAACATCAGCAGTAAACATACTATAAAATGTATAACTGTACTATATACACCTATAACCAACTTTTTAAGAAGATCTTCTAAAATAGCAATAAAACATGTAAAGATTGAACAACAACAAAAACAAGTGATTTGAAATAGCACCTATCAAAACCTAGAACACTCCTGACAACTTTTTGGGTAATTGGCCAGACTGGTGACAGATGCCTCCTGAGATTTACTCACTAACCTTCTGGTGATAAGATTTAGACTATTCAGTTTACCAGCTGAGCCTTCAGATAAAACACAATCCATGACACAAGCCTTATTCCATTTATTAATGTAATGTCATGTCCCTAGTAATTGCCTGTCTTATATACTCTGTTTTCCTATCTTATTTATTCTGTATTTGGCATTTGATTCTTCTTATAAACCCACTGCTCAGAGTTTATGTTGCAAATAGGAACAAGTGATGTACATACTGCTAGTCTGTTTTTTTCAAATATTTATTTCCTGCATATGAGAAACACAGTGCTACAAATATCTTTCTTGATAGGTTAAAGGAGTCTTTGGAGGGGTTGTGTGGCACCATTTGAGCATTTTCTTTCTTCATGCTGATTTCATATGAATATCGTTATATCACCAATTACCATCAGCGTGCAAGCCTTTGCTCAGTCAATATGTCTGCTTAAATTGTCAATCATGCACAAATCTTACAGATTAGCGCATATAAGCAAATGATACATTGCTTGCTTTTCATTACATTTAAATTTAATGTTCTGCAGCAACCAACACCATAGCAAGGTGGTTCAAACATCATCAAGAAGCAGCTCTAGCCAGATTTCTCAAATATCAACTTACCTGTTTCCATGCTCTAGTGCTTTCAATTTTTGTCCTATCCATAAGACTTTTTAAAAATCCTAATATACTTTTGTTTCTTAAACAATCATATTCGCTTTATATTAAATATATGCTCCATCTATTATGTAGAAGAAAAAGTGCTCTACAATCCCACACTCAAAAAAATTCAAAACAAAAGAATTAATGGAGTGCTACTAACAATATAGAAAAAAATTAATGTGGTATGATATAGGTACTGCTGAATTATTGCCATAGATGTAACAGAGAAGGTGATTTTCAAAGGAAAATGTAAATGTAACGTACTGTCACAGCAATTTTCAAAAGTCCATTTACCCGCGTTAAATGCATTTATCATGGGTAAATGGGTTTTTGAAAATTGCCACGATGGTATGTTACATTTATATTTTCTAGAGATGTGAATCGTGTGCCCGATCATCGTTCCCTGTGACATAGTGAGGGTAAAGGCGATCAGCGCCATTTTCAAACCAGTCCAGCACCGGCACCAAGGGTATGATTGAAGGGATGGCTCCCGGACCCCCCGCTAGACCACCTGGTACATGTAAAAGGTTTTTGGGGGGGTCGGGAGGGTGGGAGAAGCAAAGGGGTAATTTGTAAAGGGTTGGGGTGGGGTTTTTTTTATCGGGCCATCGGCGCCATTTTTATCAGTGGTAGCCAAAATGGCGCCGATGGCCCAAGAGCGGGAGATCGCTCTGGGACCCCCCCCCCCCCACTGGACCACCAGGTAATTTAACATTTTGGGGGGGTTCGGGAGGGTGAGAGAGGGTAAAGGATTGGTTTTAAAGGGTCGGGGTGGGTTTAGGGGTTGTTTTGGTGTGCCTGTTTTCCCGTCCTCCCCCCAAATAATTCCCGTACTCAATTTAACGAGTTTTCACGATAAATCGAGGGAATTCCTATTGTATCGAGTCCCTTACCGATTAATGACAATTTTAAAATTATCGGACGATAATTTAAATCGTTAAAAAATGATTCACATCCCTAATATTTTCCTTTGAAAATTACTGAGTGCATCTAGACACTAAAATATCATCCACCTACACAGTGATGAATTTTTAGACTTATTTTTCTTGTTGAAATATGTACGCTAACCACCAAAAGTGTTTCTCTCAAACAGTCCAAACAAAAAATCAATAAAATAGCTGAAAACTTATCTTTTCAAATACTGTGGAACTTTCATTATCCAAAATGATGAATTGCTATTTGTCACTGAGCGTTCAAGGTGAGGTTCAAAGATGCAATCCTAGATGTGAATCTCTTATTCAAAATGATGACGGTGATAAACTGGACCTCATCTGGGATTACACCTTGAACTCTTAGTAACAAGTTGGACCTCATCATTTTGTTTTTCAGTTACTTCCTTCCATTTTTCTTTTAGATGGACACTTGCCATCTGTCCTCTATTCCTGCAGGCAGTCAGGTAGAATTGGGAAAGTGATGAGCTGGTTTATTTTATATTAAGAAGATAGAAAGCAGCAGGTGATGAGATCAGTGGTATCTTTATGGTATCAGATGTTGACAGGAGCACCACAAAGATCTTCCCTATTGGCAGCATTATTTAATATTTACTTGTTACCAATCTGTAACACTTGGTAAATCTCAGTGTTAGCTATCAAATTTATGCAGATGATATCCAGTTCTTTATTCATAAGCTTAGATCCTGGAAGGATACCTTGAAGTAGGCCTCACAATGCCTGGAGGAGATTGAGCACCTGATATTTCAAAAACGACTTGCAATTAACATCAGGAAAACTGAAGCCATGGAACTGAATAGAATTTCATCTTCAGAGATTCCTTCAGCCATGCAACACAATGGTTTAGTAATCCCAATAGTTCACCAACTCAAGACTCTTGGTTGTCTTTGATACAAACTTTTGTTAACGGGCTTATGTCAATAATATTGTAAGAACCTCCTTATCTATGTTACAGCTTCTGTATCAGCTGAAACCATTCTTATAACACTCCGATTTTCATGCATTGTTGAACTCTGGTCCTAACAGGACTGGGTTATTGTAACTCTGTGTTCAATTGAGCTCTCCGTTAGTACAATCAAGGCTCTCCAGATTGTTCAAAATGCGACTGCTGAGGTTCTCACTGGGACAGGTTTCCAGGATCACGTCACTCCCATATTACAATAAGGCACCTCTATGTATTAGCACAAATGTTCCTGTGCCCTGCATTCTAGCAATCAAGGTCTTTTGGAAGTTCCATCCCCACAGCTAATACATAGCTCTAACACTAAACTTTCAAAAGGGAAACTTTGATAAAATGAGGAAAATAGTTAGAAAAAAACTGAAAGGTGCAGCTGCAAAGGTTAAAAGTGTTCAACAGGCTTGGACATTGTTTAAAAATACAATCCTAGAGGCACAGTCTATATGTATTCCACACATTAAGAAAGGTGGAAGGAAGGCAAAACGATTACCATCATGGTTAAAAGGTGAGGTGAAAGAGGCTATTTTAGCCAAAAAATCATCCTTCAAAAATTGGAAGAAGGATCCATCTGAAGAAAATAGGATAAAACATAAGCATTGTCGTTAAGTGTAAAACATTGATAAAACAGGCAAAGAGAGAATTTGAAATGAAGTTGGCCATAGAGGCAAAAACTCATAATAAAAACTTTTTTAAATATATCCGAAGCAAGAAACCTGTAAGGGAGTTGGTTGGACCATTAGATGACAGAGGGGTTAAAGGGGCTCTTAGGGAAGATAAGGCCATTGCAGAAAGACTAAATGAATTCTTTGCTTCCGTGTTTACTAATGAGGATGTTGGGGAGATACCAGTTCCGGAGATGGTTTTCAGGGATGATGAGTCAGACGAACTGAACAAAATCACTGTGAACCTGGAAGATGTAGTAGGCCAGATTAACAAACTAAAAAGTAGCAAATCACCTGGACCGGATGGTATGCATCCTAGGGTACTGAAGGAACTAAAAAATGAAATTTCTGATCTATTAGTTAAAATTTGTAACCTATCATTAAAATCATCCATTGTACCTGAAAACTGGAGGGTGGCCAATGTAACCCCAATATTTAAAAAAGGCTCCAGGGGCGATCCAGGTAACTATAGACCAGTGAGCCTGACTTCAGTGCCAGGAAAAATAGTGGAAACTATTCTTAAGATCAAAATCGTAGAGCATATAGAAAGACATGATTTAATGGAACACAGTCAACATGGATTTACCCAAGGGAAGTCTTGCCTAACAAATCTGCTTCATTTTTTTGAAGAGGTTAATAAACATGTGGATAAAGGTGAACCAGTAGATGTAGTGTATTTAGATTTTCAGAAGGCATTTGACAAAGTCCCTCATGAGAGGCTTCTAAGAAAACTAAAAAGTCATGGGATAGGAGGCGATGTCCTTTTGTGCATTACAAACTGGTTAAAAGACAGGAAACAAAGAGTAGGATTAAATGGTCAATTTTCTCAGTGGAAAAGGGTAACAGTGGAGTGCCTCAGGGATCTGTACTTGGACCTGTGCTTTTCAATATATATATAAATGATCTGGAAAGGAATATGATGAGTGAGGTTATCAAATTTGCAGATGATACAAAATTATTCAGTTAAATCACAAGCGGATTGTGACACATTACAGGAAGACCTTGCAAGACTGGAAGATTGGGCATCCAAATGGCAGTTGAAATTTAATGTGGACAAGTGCAAGGTGTTGCATATAGGGAAAAATAACCCTTGCTGTAGTTACACGATGTTAGGTTCCATATTAGGATCTACCACCCAGGAAAAAGATCTAGGCATCATAGTGGATAATACTTTAAAATCGTCGGCTCAGTGTGCTGCAGCAGTCAAAAAAGCAAACAGAATGTTAGGAATTATTAGGAAGGGAATGGTTAATAAAACGGAAAATGTCATAATGTCTCTATATCGCTCCATGGTGAGACTGCACCTGGAATACTGTGTACAATTCTGGTCGCCGCATTTAAAAAAAAGATATAGTTGTGATGGAGAAGGTCAAAGAAGGGCAACCAAGATGATAAAGGGGATGGAACAGCTTCCCTATGAGGAAAGGCTGAAGAGGTTAGGGCTGTTCAGCTTGGAGAAGAGACGGCTAAGGGGGGATATGATAGAGGTCTTTAAGATCATGAGAGGTCTTGAATGAGTAGATGTGAATCGGTTATTTACACTTTTGAATAATAGAAGGACTAGGGGGCATTCCATGAAGTTAGCAAGTAGCACATTTAAGACTAATCTGAGAAAATTCTTTTTCACTCAATGCACAATAAAGCTCTGGAATTTGTTGCCAGAGGACGTGGTTAGTGCAGTTAGTGTAGCTGGGTTCAAAAAAGGTTTGGATAAGTTCTTGGAGGAGGTCCATTAATGGCTATTAATGACATTTACTTAGGGAATAGCCACTGCTATTAATTGCATTAGTGGCATGGAATCTTCTTAGTGTTTGGGGAATTGCCAGGTTCTTGTGGCCTGTTTTGGCTTCTGTTGGAAACAGGATGCTGGGCTTGATGGACCCTTGGTCTGACCCAGCATGGCAATTTCTTATGTTCTTATGTTTTTAATCAGGGAGAGAGCTTGCTCGGTCACTGGATCAATGTTTTGGAACTCACTCCCCATACAGCTCTGGGCTATTGTCACAAATCTTTCAAAAAGATAACTAAAGGCAAGTCTATTCAGGCAAGCATGGAGCTAGACCCATAACAATAGAAAGCAGTAAACCATTGGTCCTTACAGGGTGTTAAGTGATCATTGTAAGTGAGTCTTGTTTATATTATGTAACAATTATTATGGATGTTTTTCATGTATCCCGACATGAACAGTGGAGCAAGCAGGTAACAAGTCTTGAAAATAAATACAAATTCAGAAACTAGTACTGTCTCCACCTCTCATGCTAAGATCATGGTAAAAGATTTCTGAAAACTGGGTCCAGTGACTCTGTAAAGATAACGCTTTGATGCATTTTTGTTTGCACCTCTGGAAGGTTAGGCTATTTCCGATGTTAATCTAGAAGGAATGAAGAGAATTACTTAGATGGAAAAGCATTTTTTTTTTTTAAATTCAAATGCTATTGTCTCAGCAGGAATTCAATAAAAATCACTGTAGAATAGGGATCTTTACAATTTCATTTATTTTAACTGCCAACTGAATCCTTTGGATTTTATTATGAAGTACTGTAGCTTTCATGTAATGCAACCAGGAGAGAGACACTAATGCATTCACAGAGCAGATTTTAGGTAGTTTCATGAAACGATTCATTTTTAAACCTTGAAGAGGGTAATTTTGTAATGTCATGGGTAACTTAAGCGGCAGGAAACTTAAGTTTGCTATGAAAATTATGCAAAAGTGTGCACAGAAACTCACCTACACAGAGTCCTACCCGCTCTTGGCAATGAGTAATAAACTGTGCTTGGGAATTTCTCTTTATGCTTTTCAAAATAAAAAGTATGCACATAAATCCAAAGTCCATCCCAAATCCCCCTCCCAGAATGCCTCTTCTTTGTGTGCATAAAAGGCTGTGCAGTACTGGGTTTCATACATTTTATTTTTACTTAAAAAGTAGTTATTACCCGCCCCTCCTAAAAAGTTGGGGGTGGCGTACATTAAAACAGAGATAATTATTAAAACAAAATAACACAGAAAATATACAATCTAACGTCTATATGAGGTGGTATATGGTAATATAGAGGTACTCAATAGTGACACACTCAGGTTATAGGAGCAGCAACATTGCAGATAGAAATGCACACATAAGGCTGGAGGTGCAAGCAAATGCACCGTCAAAGAGGTCAATTATTGGGGCACGCACGCTGGAAACGATGTGTTTTTATTTAATAATTGTTTAAACAGCTTGGGTTCTTTGGTTAACCGTATATTATTCAGAAGGGAATTCCATAGTGCAGGGCCATGCCACTCTCTGCAGGTTACCCCAATGCTTATTAAGCTGTCTTTTAAAATATAGAGCTTAATAAACCATGTGAGCCCTTTAATCCTTTAGAAAGTCTTGAGGCTTGCAAACATTAGGGACTCTTTTCAAAAAGGAGCAAAAGAAATGATTGAGCAAGTGACAGAGTTACATTCTTATTTTCACGTGCACGATCAGCAGACAAGTGCAACTTTCATTTGTTTTGCTCCCCTTTGAATACAAAACTCTTTAATGTTTTCAGGGGCCGATGAAATAAAGCCCTTCGCTGAAATTGGAGCAAAATTTTAGCCCAGGTTTTGTTTTACTCACACAGTAGAAGAAACCCATGGCCCTGCGGGATGCAGTAAGCTAATGGCATGCAAATGCCATGTGAGTAAAATAAAACGCACACTTGTTTGTTCTCACAGGCCATGCAAGCCAAGTTGTGCTAAAAGAAAATAGGTTTTTTTTTTTTTACAGTTTTGCCCCATAGTATTATATTTCGGAGCAGGAGTATCCCAAAGTAAAGTTTTCCCCCTCTTTCTTCCAGCATCTGCTGCCCTTGTCATCTGAGTTTATTCTGGAACAGAGATGATGTTATTCTAGGATTAGATCTACCCCCCTCCCCCCAAAAAAAGGAATAAGGAGGAAGCAAAGATAGAAAATCCTCACTTTCCAATATCAGTTTCTTATTGAATGGAGAGATGACACTACAGGGGATCTGATTTAGGATTTCTTAGAGGATTTTTTTTCTTATTCTGTCTTTTAAATACCCTCTCGTTTTTACCATGTAGGGATGAGTAAGCTTTTGATTTTTCTGTAAAATATGCTTTCTGTACTTAGCACTCCCAGTTTACCCTGCTTTGTATGTGCTAGAGCTTTTTGTTTTAAAAAACTAACATCCTCAGTCATGCAAGGCATTCAGGCAAAGGAAAACTCAGACATCTTGGATGGGGGATGCTTTGGAAACTAAAAATAAAAAATGTGTTCCTGAATGGAGGCTCCAGGAGAGGCCGGCCATGCAACGGGTGTCCTCACCCTGGGGTACATTTTAAAAGACAGCGCACTCACGTACTTTTGTTGGCGCATCAGGCGCAAACAAAAGTATGCTGGATTTTAGAAGATATGCGAGTAGCCGCACATATCTTACAAAATCCGGGGTCGGCGCGCGCAAGGGGGTGCACATTTGTGCAACTTGCGCGCGCCGAGCCCTGCATGCGCTGCCCGTTCCCTCCGAGGCCGCTCTGAAATCGGAGCGGCCTCGGAGGGACCTTTCCTTCCGTCCCCCACACCTTCCCCTCCCTTCCCCTACCTAACCCCCCCCCCGGCCCTATCTAGACCCCCCTACCTTTATCCGAAAAGTTACTACTGCCTCTGGGCAGTAGTAACTTACGCGTGCCGGCGCGGCAGGCCCCGACACAGGCCGCTGTGTCGGGGCACTCGGCCATGCCCCTGGACCACCCACACACCCCCAAACAAGCCCCCGATCCGACACCACGCCCCCTGGCCACGCCCCCGACTGCCCCTTTTTGCAAGCCCTGGGACTTACGCACGTCCCGGGGCTCGGCGCGTGCAGGGGGGGTTTTAAAGGGTTACGCGCGTACCTTATGCGCGTAACCCTTTTAAAATCCGGCCCCCTGGGTCTGAGAATGATTGTCCCAATGTGATGGAAGCTCTGGCATTGGATGGGTCAAACATGGAGGGCAAATGATGCACTCCATTAGTTTTTACTTCTGTTTGGAAAATTAGAAAGTGGGAGGAGAAAATAAAATCAATCAGATCAGAAAAAGCAGAAATGGTGACTAGAAGGTGCAGCAAATCAAGGAAGAAAAATTGGAAAGCTATGACTACAAATGCTCGTAGTTTGGGCAATAAAATTCCAGACCTGCAGGCCCTAATAATGGAGGCAGACATGGTTCATGGATTCTCATGATTGGGATATGTCCATCACGGCTATAACTTGTTAAGGAAGGACAGAGAGGACAGAAAAGGGGGAGAATATCCAAGCAATTGAACTGCAAGGGACGTAGGGTAGAGAAGAATCATTATGTACCATCCTAAAAAAAAGAAGATGGTGCTTCAATTTTTACTGGTGTGGTCTACAGGCCTCTGACTCAGAGATCTAATCGAAGACATCTGAAAAGTAGGAAAGAAGGGATAAATGTTGCTCAATGGAGATTTTAATCTGCCAGATGTAGACTGGAATGTACGAGAAGTAGAGAGATAATGGATGTCCTTCAAGGGGCTCTGCTCAAACAAATGGTAATGGAACCCATGAGGAAGTGTGTGATACTGGACCTGGTGTTCACTAATGGGGATAATATCTCTAATGTCCGGGTGGGTGCCCACCTGAGCACCAAAGATTAACAAATGGTATGGTTTGATATCACAAATAGGATACTGAGTCTGGAGTAACATTTACAGTGTTGCCTTTTCATAGGTAGAGTCGTACTCTTTGAGTGTTGGCGGTTAGTGCTGTTTTGGTATGGGAGGTTAATTATATTGTAATTGTAATTCAGTTTACTTATGGCTTTGAATGGGCAAGCCTATACCTAATATTTGTTAACATAGGTCTAATACCATATGGTTTCAAGTGCTTGCTATTTTATATTTTTGAAGGGTTTTCTGGTTGGTACCACAGCAATGCATGTAAATAAAATACATACATGATGTTGCAAATTTTATTTTTACCCCTGTCCTTTTTCATGTAACATCTTGCATCTTAAATGCATAGGGGCAGATTTTAAAAGGGTTATACGAGTAAGGTACGCGCGTAACCCTTAAACCCCACCTGCGCGCGCTGAGCCTATTTTGCATAAGCTTGGCGGCGCGCGCAAGCCCCGGGACGCACGTATGTCCCGGGGCTTGCAAAAATGGGCGGGGCGTGGGCAGGGCCACAGTCTGGGGGCGTGTCCGGGGTCGTGGTGGTGGTCCGGGGGCGTGGCTGAGTGCTCCGACACAGCGGCCTGTGTCGGGGCCTGCTCGCTGGCAGACAGCCAGCGCGCGCAAGTTATGCCTGCCAGAGGCAGGCGTAACTCAACAAAATAAGGTAGGGGGGGATTTAGGTAGGGCTGGGGGTGGGTTAGATAGGGGAAGGGAGGGAAAGGTGGGGGGGGGGGGAACAAAAAAAAAAGTTCCCTCCAAGGCCGCTCGATTTCAGAGCGGCCTTGGAGGGAACGGGGAAAGCCATTGGGTCTCCCCTAGGGCTCTGTGCCCGCATGGTGCACATGTGTGCACCCCCTTGAGCGCGCCGACCCCGGATTTTATAACATGCGTGCGGCAGCACGCGCATGTTATAAAATCGGGTGTACATTTGTGCATGCCAGGTAGCGAGCATAAATGTACCCCCCGTGCGTAATTTAAAAATCTGCCCCATAATTTTTAATTGTGTGTAGGGAGGACATGACCAGGAGGGGGATGACACCTAATGGGTTCTAAGGAGAGCCCCCAGCCCAGGACTGATGCTGTACTGACTGGAGTAAATAAAGTTAAGAGGGGATATAAAATATTTGGAACAAAGATCCCCGGTAGTTGTGAATGAAGGCTCCTGGTTCCAGGATCTCTGTACTAGTGCCAATTGAGCTGGAAGCCCAAAGGATCAGGAAGAAACTGCTGGGTCAAAATAAAAATGAAAGCTCCCCTATATTTAGCAGAGTCTCCTAGCTCGTGGTATTGTGTTCAGGGCAAGGGTGCACTTTATCACTTCGCCATAGGTGCTAAATGGCTTGGCTATGGGTCCTGGATTTGATTACTGGGTCAGGTCTTTCCCCGACTGGCCATGGCTGGGGGCTGGGGGCTACGGATGCAGTGCCCACAGTCCTGGTCATCATGCAGTGGTAATGCCTAGTGGTCAGATTCAGAGCTCCAAGATTGCAGGACAAGATAACACATAGCCCCATTGAGGGTGTTTGCTGCACTGGACTGGGCTGAATGACTTGGGAGGGAAATAATTCCTGGGTAGTTGGGAATGAAGGCTCATGGTATTATAGCCCAGCAGAGGTGGGTTCTGAAAGAGCAGGAGGAACCGGTTGGGCTGAGGAAGTGGTGCTCCTCGGTGGAAGGAAAGATAAAATATTAAGGAGAAAAATGCACCTCTGTAGGTTTAATTATTTTTGTCCTTGAGACAGACCCTTTATTGGGTCAGAATCTGTGTCAGGTGGGTTTTATAGTGACAATATTGTTTGAAGCTGTTTTGCACAATTATTTTTGCCTCTTGCATTCTCTGAGTACCAGCTGCTGTCTGTATGAGATTGGAATTTTAATGCGATTACTCTTTTTCACAGTTTTTAATTTTTTTTTCAGTTTCCTTCCTTGAGGTGTTTTTGTTCCTGTATTGCAAAGTGGCCAGATCTGGTTTTTCTGGTTGGAGGGCACCCTTGTTTGTTATTTCTGAATAAAAAAGAGCAGAACATGAGGAAGAATGGCCAGCTTTAGTACCCAGGAAGAAGTAATGCAGTCCTCTTGTTAGTCTGCTTATTTATGCTTATTCTTTCTTAATTAATATTGGCCTCTAAATTGAAAACTATACGTGCACAGACGTACTGAAATGTTTTAATAATTTCTAATGCTAATGTCAGGACCCCTTAGATTCCTCACCAGGAAAAATGTGCTACATTCATAAGGACATGTTTATGGAGTAGTGTGTGCGTGCTACGTTCCGTTGGTACCAGTACGCCTTTCTGGGAGTGCCAGGCTGGACTATGCCTGTGGGGGGATAAACAGACTCCTAGCCAGGGGCTGTTGCTGGACAAAATGGTGTACCAGACAAAGGTTGGTTTTGGCATCTCCTTCCAATTTGGACTTGCATGCTCACAGGCCGACTCAAATGGCAGTTCGATGTCCCTCTGTCTCTCTGGAAGGTCCAAAAAAACAAACCGGAAACTGATCCAATATTGCAGTAGCGACCAAGAAAAGGGGATCAGTGAACACCAGGAGTTCTTTATTCTGCACAAAACATCATAAAAAGCCCGACTCAGGCTGAGTTTCGCTCTTTGAGCTGCTTCAGGGGCTAACAGAACAAAACAAATATGTACACATATAAAAACATATAAATATAAATAAAAACATATACACCATACATACATAATGAAATCATATGAAATAATATGAAATCAAATACAAATACTCAAAAACATAATAGATAACAAGTGACAACACTCAATGACAAAAATAAAGAAATATATTGTAACATGGTCTAATCTATTGAATTAAATAAAATAAAATATAACATCCCTCCTTATAGAAATGTATCTTTAAAAGAATTAAAAGAAAGTCTGTGTGTGTGATTCTATACATGCCTATATATAAATTCATATATAAATTCATTGGTGCAGTCTATTAATTGGTGAAAACTTCTAATAAAATTAATAACTATAAAATACCTATTACATCTAATGCCGGTGGTTTGTCTCCATACAGCAGTTCAGCCTCTTTGAGAATGCTAAAAAAATTAAACAATTCCCTTCAAGACAAACAGTAAAGAATATTGTAACAAATTAAGATCACTTTATGAGACAAATTTTTAAAACAATGTAACACATCATTTCACATTGACGTCTACCTAAAGTTAACCTAATATGTTACCAAAGCAAACCATGTCCTAAAACAGCCTTGATTAACTTTGAATACAACAAAAAAACCGAACATAAAAACATATTTAAAAACCATATAGGTGCTGACATGAAGACAGAGAATTCATTTATAAAAAGATGACTATGACTCAAAAGTATAGAATATAAAGGTATAGAGTGTAATCAATTTTAATATATAAAAAAAACAAACTGCTGTGTCTTCATAAAAAATATATGTTATAGAGAGCTACTTAAAAATAATTCGTCTGTGTAATTAAACCAAGCCTAGTAGCACACCAAAAATCAAACATAAAAAATATATATGGTATGAAAAGCTACTTAAAACTCTCTCAAGAATAGTTCCTCCATGTTATGGCTTAATTACTTGGAGGAACTATTCTTGAGAGAGTTTTAAGTAGCTTTTTATACCATACTGTTTGTCTTGAAGGGAATTGTTTAATTTTTTTAGCATTCTCAAAGAGGCTGAACTTCTATATGGAGACAAACCACCGCCATTAGATGTAATAGGTATTTTATAGTTATTAATTTTATTAGACGTTTTCACCAATTAATAGACTGCACCGATTAATTTATATATGAATTTATATATAGGCATGTATAGAATCACACACACAGACTTAAGTCTTTTAATTCTTTTAAAGATACATTTCTATAAGGAGGGTTGTCATATTTTATTTTATTTATCTAATTCAATAGATTAGACCATGTTACAATATATTTCTTTATTTTTGTCATTGAGTGTTGTCACTTGTTATCTATTATGTTTTTGAGTATTTGTATTTGATTTCATATTATTTCATATGATTTCATTATGTATGTATGGTGTATATGTTTTTATTTGTATTTATATGTTTTTATATGTGATCATATTTGTTTTGTTCTGTTAGCCCCTGAAGCAGCTCAAAGAGTGAAACGGCATGAGTCGGGCTTTTTATGATGTTTTGTGCAGAATAAAGAACTCCTGGTGTTCACTGATCCCATTTTCTTGGTCGCCTCTGCTTCTGGGCCTCCCCCTTCCAGCTTGGTGCTCAGGGCAGTCCTTCTTGCTCAGCCCTTATGATGACCTTTTCCTAATGCTTTATAGAGCTCAGTCCAGAGGAGGAAAGGAGCAGCTGCAGACTAAAGTCTGCATGCTCCCTCATAGGGAGAGGGAGAGGAAAGGATCCCACCCTAGGAGCAGTTTGGGTCTGGGACCCACTTAACTGTTCACTGTGGTTCTACAGGGAAAAGGAGAAGGACACTGACTTGTCCAGTGAGTGTCACAAGGTGCCAACAAAGTGGTTTCACATTTTGGAGAAGAGGAGTTGTGTTAACACAGAGGTGAAGCATAACAGGATTTTCAGGGACCAGGAGTGCCCAAAAGGAGTATAGGGTTTCCCGAAATCTAGTAGAACCTGCCACGTTGACAAAAGGGGATCCTGACCTATTGTTGCACAATGATGAATGAATGGAGACTTCAGATTCTTCACCAAATAAATGTACTGTCAAGTGGCTTCACCGGAAGAAATTTTGTCATGGTGAAACATTTTGTTGGAGAACCACTCTGTTCTCCCGAGTGCAATCCATTGCACTCTAAGGGCCTAGAACTGAAGCCTCCCCCTTATGGGATACACCCACACTCAGTGCCCCCTTTCACAGCGACAGTACAGAGTTACAAAGTCAATAGAAAAAAAACATTTCTAAGAGCCGGACAGTATGAGTTGACAACAAAAAGAAGCAATTATGGTTATCAGGAAGGCTAAATGCAAAACATAAACAATGAAACAAGTGGTTCCTGGGCTTAGAAAGGAAAATCAGTGAGAAGAGCACAATGGCCCCGAAAGGCTGGGTCATGGCATTAGTTGTGCCATGAAGAACTTAAAAGGGCCAGACGAAGGCTCCCATCAACCACTCCTGCTTCTGAAGCTATCCGGTGGCTTACAGATCTCACCTCGAGCGGCTGATCTATGCACACATGCCACACGGAGGGAGAAGAGGACATGACTGGCATTTCTACCGATTAAAAAGGCATTTCAGCATCAGCCAGCTTCAAAGTACGAATAAACCTTTCTCTGCAAAATTTCTAAGTGGTTTTCTTTCTTATAGGTTTCTGCAATATTAGTCACAGCAAATCAAAACACCAGAACGCTGAGCAAGCTAAGCAATGACTTTCTGTGGAACTTCTGGAATTTTATTGCAAAATATCGAGCTTGGAAATGCATTACCAAGTTTCCTATTGTATTTGACAAAGTCAGCGCCAGTGTAGTGTTTGATTTCGTTCACATGTTTAGACTACGGAGTTTTGTGCTTTGGAGTCCAGAATCACCTGACTGATGTTTGCCTGATAACTATGGACTCTGACAACTGTGAACAGCAGCGCTTTGCAAGAACTTAAAATGATATCTCTGCATTTTTTCCCAATAACGCAACCTCTGAATAATGGTTTGCTATTTTAAACTTGATGAATCTAGCGTTAGACTAGCATGGCTCAGTGGCTTAAAATGATCCTTTAACATGTCAGTGCAAATCAAACCCTAGGACAGGTTACGGATGGAGGGAAAATGTCTGGTATGCAATCCATGCGGTACACAAATATTATAGGCCCTGCTTCCATGCAACCATAAGCCTAACTGACATGTGAGCTCTGCTCTGTCCACCCGCAGTACCTTGCTATTTTTCCACTTACATTACTGTGTTATGCAATTGCCACTTAATCCTGACTCACTGTTTCTTTTGTTGGAGATCCTGTGAATGAGGTCATAAAAGAGGGTATATAAAGGTTATACAAATACATTTTATATGAAATGCTCATTTATTTGCATGTTTTACTTTTCTGTAAAATCCTTATTTGGTTTTTGAAACATTTTGACAAAGGAAAAAGGAGCCACTGTTTCCATAACAGATAATGCCCCCTTTTAACATTCTACCTTTAAACTACTATTTTGCTGATTGCAGCAGCAAAACCTACTGCTTCCTTTATTCTATTCCCCAAGGCAGAGATTAAAGCACATAACTTTGTTATTATGTTTGTATTGTTTTTTTTAAATATAGGCTATTTGTTTTTATTATATTGTAGTTTGCTTAGAACCACTGGCTTTGAAAAATAAAAATGTTTAAAAAAATAATTATAAAACCCGAGGAAGGAAGTGCAGGTCTTGAAAGCTAATCGCAGACACTTTGCTAGTGCAGTAAAAAGGTCTCACCTACAGCTTGTTTGTTGACCTCTACTGCTACGTGTCCAAGCAGACCAGAACGGAAACCACACGACTTGATTCATAACTTTCTTTTTTTAATTGTTTTACAATAACTCTTTAATGATTTTTGTAAAAAAAGAAACAAAGAGCAAAAAAGAAATACAAGGAAAGTCATTGCAAATACAGGCAGTGCTCACCAACACTAATTAAGTCCACACTGGGGAGATCATTTAAAGAAAGAAACTTCAATAATAGTTTCAGTGGCAGGAAAACTACAATATATGTATCATGGCCTATTCCTATGGAGTCTGGGACTGTGATGCTGGAGAGTCCCTGTCTTTTAGAAAATCTTCCAATTGAATTGGATCAGAGAAAATAAATGTATCTTGCACTTGCAAGGAAACTGTAAAACAAAACTTGCACCCAAAGCAAGTTAGAAAGAAACATTTTCCTCCTTTCCTTTCTCAACATCAGGAAACACAGCTATCTTTTGTCCAAGAAAAAGACTTTTCCTACTGCAGAAAAACAAGCTTAACGTCAATTATTTGTCAGATTCAAATTTAAAAGGTAACTAACAAACGGGCCGATACAGTACAGTGCGCTCCGACGGAGCGCACTGTTAACCTGCCATTGGATGCGCGTTTTCCCTTACCCCTTATTCAGTAAGGGGCCGAAAATGCGTGTCCAACCCACCGAACCTAATAGCGCCCTCAACATGCAAATGCATGTTGATGGCCCTATTAGGTATTCCCGCGCAATTCAGAAAACAAAATGTGCAGCCAAGCCGCAAATTTTGCTTTCAGAAATTAGCGTCTACTCAAAGGTAGGCGCTAATTTCTTTAGGCACTGGGAAAGTGCACAGAAAAGCAGTAAAAACTGCTTTTCTGTGCAACCTCCGACTTAATATCATGGCGATATAAGTTGGAGGTCCCGAAGAGTAAAAAAGGTAAAAAAAAGAAAAAAGAATTTGAAGTCGGCCTGCGGCTGTCGGGTCGAAGACCGGATGCTGAATTTTGCCGGCATCTGGTTTCCGAGTCTGTGGCTGTTGGTGGGCTCGAGAACAGACGCCGGCAAAATTGAGCGTCGGCTGTCAAACCCGCTGACAGTCGCCGCTCCGGGTCAAAAGTGTGCCTAGTGCCTCCTTTTGCCCATTTCTACCGCCAGGCCTCATTTAAATACTGAATTGCGAATGGCCTGTGCGCGCGTCGGGAGAGTGGACGTTCGCCCGCTCTCTTGTGGACTTTACTGAATTGGCCCAAAAGTTGCCCTATCTGTAACTTCAGAATGAGACTGCTCAAGAAAAGTAGAAATATCTAAAGCTTCAGTGGGCATAATAAATATCATTTCTTCTAACATCTTGAGCAGAGGGGTTAGCAAAATGACCTGCAAATAGAGGACCCTCTCAAATCCAGGGACAGCTCTTTGGAAAGCTGTAATTTGTCAACATAACATTTCTTCACCATCTCAGTTGGTGAAATTAGCAAGCATCTGGGGAAATCTAAAAATCTCAAGTTTTACCTACGCTTATACGGTCAAATTTTAAATCGACCATGTGCACAAATATCGACACTTACTCACCGGGCCGGGCCCTGTGCGTGCTGCGTGCATTTTCAAAAGGGCTTGGCCACGCGCATAAGTGATGATACGTGCACAATTGCTGGGCCCTGAAAAGGGGGCAGGCCAGATGTGTGGTCTGGGTGGGGAGGGGCAGGGCAGGGCAGGACAGAAGCTGGCCGGGACAGCGGCTAATGGGGAAGTGCGAGCCAGCAGTCAGCCAGTGTGCGCAAACTACTTCTGCTCCAGGGAAGCAGTAGGTAGTGAAAGAAAAAAAATGTAAGTTTCTGGGAATGGTTAAGGGGATGGGGAGGAGAGGGGAAGAGGGAGGGAGTTTAGTTAGGGGGGTAGGGAACGGGAGAAGGCCCTATTTTGTTGCTGCACGTAATCTACTAAAATCCCCCCTCTTGCGAGTGCCATCTGCACATGACCACATGGTTTTTAAAATCCGGTGCATGTGCGCATGGCCCATGGATTTTATAACGTGCAATCTGTGCATCCATGTGCGCACGCCAGGAACTGCGTGTGCGCACCTTTTAAAATCTACCCCATAATTTCTCATGCTTTCAATTTGTCTATGTAAGAAAACATTCTCTTTTACAAGAACAGCATTAGTATCATGTAAAACTGCACACTTAGTAGAAATTTCCTGAAACTTTTCACTGTACTTATTAATTTGTGAACACACATTCATCTGATTAGTAACATTACTTAAAACTGTAACACAAAATCAACTTTATGGGAAACTTTCTTATCTAAATTTGCAATTGCAGTCCACAAATTGCCCAAAGTGACAATAGCAGGTTTATCAGGTAAAGAGTAAACAATTGCTCCAACCTTTATGGGGGAACCCAAAATCAGTTCAACCAAAGGAGAGCCCATCCCATCATGCCTCTATCCTTCCTCTCCCGGGTTATCCATAGTTGGAAGACATAACTGCAGTGGAGAAGGATCTTCTGGACTGAATGAGACTATTGTCTCTTGAACTGGAGCTCCTAGTTCATCATGTCCAGAAGTTACTTGTGTTGAGAAATGAAAAGCTTCAAGGGTTGGTTGGGAGAGAGTAGAGTTTGTACCTGGCTTAGAAGGGTAAACCCTAGTAGTCCCTTTCCTCTTATTACCCATTACAAATCGTGAGCTTTAAGAAATATGAGGAGAGAAAACCAAACCATAGAGGCACAAAGGGGCTAGCTGCAGTAGTGCGGGATGTAAAATAGTCTCACCCGGATGAGGTCAGCAGCTCAGGCCACCGCAAGAACACTGACTCACAGAGCCACGCAGATGGTAAGGGGGTCAGCTTTCCTCACTCTCCCCAGGCGCACCGTAGTGTGGGATGTACAATAGTCTCACCCGGATGAGGTCAGAAGCTCCTGCCACTGTGGGAACATTGACTCACAGAGCCACGCAGATGGTAAGGGGGTCAGCTTTCCTCACTCTGCCCAGGCGCACCGTAGTGTGGGATGTACAATAGTCTCACCCGGATGAGGTCAGAAGCTCCTGCCACTGTGGGAACATTGACTCACAGAGCCACGCAGATGGTAAGGGGGTCAGCTTTCCTCACTCTGCCCAGGCGCACCGTAGTGTGGGATGTACAATAGTCTCACCCGGATGAGGTCAGAAGCTCCTGCCACTGTGGGAACATTGACTCACAGAGCCACGCAGATGGTAAGGGGGTCAGCTTTCCTCACTCTCCCCAGGCGCACCGTAGTGTGGGATGTACAATAGTCTCACCCGGATGAGGTCAGAAGCTCCTGCCACTGTGGGAACATTGACTCACAGAGCCACGCAGATGGTAAGGGGGTCAGCTTTCCTCACTCTGCCCAGGCGCACCGTAGTGTGGGATGTACAATAGTCTCACCCGGATGAGGTCAGAAGCTCCTGCCACTGTGGGAACATTGACTCACAGAGCCACGCAGATGGTAAGGGGGTCAGCTTTCCTCACTCTCCCCAGGCGCACCGTAGTGTGGGATGTACAATAGTCTCACCCGGATGAGGTCAGAAGCTCCTGCCACTGTGGGAACATTGACTCACAGAGCCACGCAGATGGTAAGGGGGTCAGCTTTCCTCACTCTGCCCAGGCGCACCGTAGTGTGGGATGTACAATAGTCTCACCCGGATGAGGTCAGAAGCTCCTGCCACTGTGGGAACATTGACTCACAGAGCCACGCAGATGGTAAGGGGGTCAGCTTTCCTCACTCTGCCCAGGCGCACCGTAGTGTGGGATGTACAATAGTCTCACCCGGATGAGGTCAGAAGCTCCTGCCACTGTGGGAACATTGACTCACAGAGCCACGCAGATGGTAAGGGGGTCAGCTTTCCTCACTCTCCCCAGGCGCACCGTAGTGTGGGATGTACAATAGTCTCACCCGGATGAGGTCAGAAGCTCCTGCCACTGTGGGAACATTGACTCACAGAGCCACGCAGATGGTAAGGGGGTCAGCTTTCCTCACTCTCCCCAGGCGCACCGTAGTGTGGGATGTACAATAGTCTCACCCGGATGAGGTCAGAAGCTCCTGCCACTGTGGGAACATTGGCTCACAGGGCCATGCAGATGGTAAGGGGCATAACTTTCTTTTTTGAAACAGAATTCTCAAAGGTCAGAACTTGGTTTTTCTCTACATTTTTGATAAGATTTCATTTTTAAGAATGATGGCAAAAAAGCTAGCCAAGGGAGTTATGGCAGTAGCTGATCTGGGAATATTATTCATCGGGATTTAGAGGAATGTTTCCGCCCTCTCACTGCATTGAAGAAGTGACGTGTGTTCTGGCCTCTTCAACAAACGTAGACTGACAGGTAAAAGGGACAGGTTAGGTTAGTAGCAGGATGGAGTGACACAAGCATAGGGTATTTCTCCTTTATAAAAGCTCATTGGATGGGGCTGGCCTAGTAGTGGAGCTGTGCTGTACCAAGTGGAGGGACCCGGGCTCAATTCTTGGTTAAAGTCTTCTGCTCCCTGGGTTGGCTGGGGCTCAGGGCTGGATTTAAGATTTTGGTGCCCATAGTCAGAGGACTGGGTGCTGGGGAGGGGGTGGGGGTTCACTCTTGGAAATCAAGTAGCATGTTATTTATTTATTTAATTTATTTTATATTCCTCTTTCAGACTCTTTAAGGCGTATTACATTCAGATACTGTGGGTATTTCTCTGGGATCAGAGAAATGCCTGTGTTGCCTATGCCTCAATCCAGCCCTGCTGGAGCTGGGGTTACTGCTGAGACAGAGTTTGCAGCCCCTGATGGAGGTAGCCATCATGACTTGGTGACACCTAGGGACTGCGTTTAGTGACCATGAGTGCAGATTCCAGAAGGATCCCCAGCTGAACACTCTTACTGCAGTGACCAGGCTAAAATAATTTGTGAGGAGATATAAAATAGGGGAAAGCATTGCCAACTGAGCTGGAAGACCAAAAGAAGAAAAAGAAATTGCCAGGTCAAAAGAAAGTTGAATGACCCAAAAAATGTAAAAACCATTACCGTTAAAGGAAACTGCTCTTCCAGCCGGCAGCAGATAGAGATAAGAAGTAAATCAGCTCACAAACAACACTGTTAGTCTGCTGTCATTTACTATGTTATTATAGGACGGGATAAACTCAGAGATCCCTAGTGGCTAAAGGATGGAAAGGGATAACCTGTGTTAACTGGGGTAACCTGCACGGAGACGTAATTACTACCCCCTAGCAGAAGGCATGGGGGTAACCTATACGGAGAGGCAGTTTCTACCCTTAACAGAGAGTATGGAGGTGACCAGCATGGGAGTGGCACTTACTACCCTAAAAATCTTGCTGGGCAGACTGGATGGAGCACTTGGATCCTTTTCTGCCATCTTTTACTAAGTTATGTTAGACAAGAGTATATCTCCACAAGCCCATGAACCGTATGGTATTAATTATTATTTCTACATATTAGAAAGGACTTTGGTTTACTGTCTCAACAGGAGAACAAAGCCTCCAATTACGAAATAATTCCCCTAGAAGTATTTTTTGGTGCACACAAATGGATAGAAGCCCGAACGCAGGGTCATCGTATCTTTCCAGGAGAGAAGGCAACCAAGGAACTAAACAGACTCCAAAGGAGATCTCAAAAGGAGAGATGGTTAATGAACATTGTCATATGTTAAATGGTGATGTGTTTGCTTCATATAGTGCAATAGGGAAAAGTTACATTACATTGCATTTTACTTCATTTTAAATTAAATTTAACGCACAACTTAATAAACATATACTATGGATCAAGGCGCTATTCTCTTGCTTACAAAGCTTCTGCCGATGGAGCCTTCCTGATGACTAAGTAGCCGCATTGAATGCTGCCATGCAATAGATGTGGGCTGCATTGCACTCCTTTTAAAACATGAACCTAGTTGCTCTTATACCCGGGCCTTCTTAATTCACCCACAAGCTGCTTCCTCCTGTAGATTCAAGAGGCCCCAAGCTTTGCAGCTGTTCAAACTCAGACCCGCTTCCGCGTCATTTTCCTATGCTTCTTGTCTGTCTGTCTGTCTTTATCAGACTGTAAGTTCCAAGAAGCTGGGGCTGTCTATCAAGCACTGCATATGTCTGGTAATAATAATAATAATAATCATTGCCCAGCCTGGCTTTGGCTCTTGGCAGCAGCTGGAGATGCAGGAGCTGTGTTCAGAACTCCTGTGGGGGAAAAACGGGGCCTCCGCAGTGGCACAGCAGGGACTCGAGGTGCGGGCCGTGGCTTCAGACTGAGGGTCGTGGCTGCGCAGGCTGGGTTAGACAGGAGAGGAGAGACCATTGAAAAGGCGGGGGAGGGGGGGGGAACTCCAAGTAGTGGTGAATGAATGTCGATGCTGCTGTAGCCCCCAACAGAGGGTGGTTCCAATTAAACTGGAAGCCCCACGGGACAGGAGAAAAAAACCACGGGGGGAAAAATGATCTTGCTGAAAAGGCTTTTAGCTTTGGATTCCATTCTTAATTGCACATATCTCCGAACACTGCAAAATATCTGACTCATGCACTGCCTTGTGCAGATGTAATTGTAGAACACAGTCAGAGAGAGGAAGTGTGGTAGTAGGGGACGTTACTGGATACCATTACCTCGGGAGCTTCAGGAATGCCAGCACTTCCTCTCTCCCACAGTGGGCATGCAGTGCCCGCATGCCTGCTTCCTGACCTCTAGCAAGCTCAAAAATGGATGCATTTTTTGTGAATAATCTTAAACTATATTCGCATTTGCAATTTATTATAATTTATGATAAATGATTCATTTATTATACAGCATAGCAGTTGCAGATTTACCAGATCCAAGGCCTCTTTCACCCAAAAAGGATCAGGGAAGCTCAGACGTTCTCACTGCTTTTTTGAAGGATTCAACCCTTTCCAAGCTGGCCCTGACTGGCCTCTGTAATCGACAGCCCAAGTATGTTCTTTCTAATGTAAACCATCAATTGGTGCTCTCCACTCTCTGTGGCCGAGTGGATGTGTTTGCTAGTTGAGCAAGGTACATGGTGTTAAATGATCAGGAGTTTCCTTTTCAAAAATCCACCTGCGTACGTAACGTGCGTATAAAGCACCAGTGTACTTTGCGCCTGCATTGAAGCAGACACAAAGTAAGAGATTTTGAAATGAAGTCTCGGTAATGCACTGTGCCTTTCCTGATCTGACTCCACCCACTCCCCCTCCCCTGTTGTTTCCACCCTAGGAGCTCACAGGGCCTTGTGTGGTCCTTGGCCCTCCCCATGTGTCCCTGTGCCCATGATTTGACTGGGTCGGTGGCTACATTTATTAGAGAGCGATTTTACAGAATATTAATCATAGTGTGTTACCGCTTATCAGATCAAATTAGAATATTAATAAATTCCCAATAGTGTAATCTACAGAGACCTCAGATACTATATTAGTATTTATAGTGAAGTGACTCCTACTCAGGTGAACTTCAAGGAGTCACAGGGCTCACTCTCAATGCTGGGGCTAAGGTTCCATCAATACAGTTCAAGCCCCGAATGGTGGATTCCCCACAGAGGGGAAATATAAACCTCCATGATCCTAGGCAGTTTTTTTTTTACTCAGCGAACAATCTAACTATGGAATCTGTTGCCAGAGGACGTGGTCAAGGTGAGAAGCACAGCGGGGGTTCCTAGAGTAAAAATCCATAACGCATTATTATTAGCCAGGTAGACTATTGCTATCCCTGGGAGTAACAGGAATTAGATCTACTTTACGGGTTCTGCCAGGTACTTGCAACCTGGCCACTGTTAGAGACAGGATTTTAGGCTCGATGGACCTTGGTTTGGACCAGAATGGCATTTCTTATGTTCTTATGTGTTCCAAAAAAGAAGCTGGAAACCGTAGTGATATTCCAATGTGGCACCTATGCTGTACCGATTTAATGGTAAAATGCAGGTTTCCTCTTTATGGGAGCATTGAATGGTGCTGAATAGGGGGGTAAACATCTGTGGAAGTGCACAGGATGTGCAGGGGGACAGGAGGTCAGTCTGTAAGCAGCACAGGAATACTCCAGCACTCTGGGTCAGCTACGGGTCAGGAGGTGTAACCTGCCTTCTTCACAGACAAGAGGGGGATCATCCCCTGAGGGACTCAGTTATGGAGCAGAAGTGATAAAAGACCTTGACTCTCCTGAGTCTGGGGGCGCTCCAGATTGCAAGGGAAGAGAGTTGCATGAAGCTGTGATCCTCATCCAGGATCTCAGAAGGGAGCAGCAGGAGTGCAGGGATTTTCCTCTAAAAATTCCCAGAGGCTTGAGAGCAGAGGAGAAGAAGTACAGAGAGTAATATAGCCTGGAAGTTAAAAGAGTAAAAGATAAAAGCTGCACTTATCTAAAGCAGGAACTCATTTGTGCCAGGAAGCCAAACTGTGCCAGAGGGAACTTGTTTTGGGGCTCGGAGGATCTTGAGGCTGTACCAGAGGGATCTTTCCTTGAGCTGAGCTGGACATTTTGTGAGTAACCATTTTGATAACTAATGAGACTAAAGAAAGTTCCAGGCTAGCTTGTGCATGTGCAAAGACTAAGGAGAAGAGAAACAAAGAACCAGAAGTATTGTGTTGTTGTAAGAAGAAAGTGTTACTTTAGGAGAAGAGTTAAGATTTCTGGAACCTGTGCTTCCGTTTGATTTCTGCCTCTACCTGAACTGTCTCTGTCATTACGTTTGATCCTGAAGATTCTGCAGTAAACTATTATTTGGAGCACAATTTGAGTCTGGAGAGTGGTTTATTTATGTGGAGTGTTCTCAGCCTGGTACTGGCCCTGCAGGTTATCCTGCCCCCAGCTCACGGCCCCGGAGATTTATGTCCCCAAATCAGGACAGTAACTACAATGCTCCCTGAGGCTGGGAAGGTGACTCCTGACGTACAGGGGGTTACACCAACATAAAACTTTACTGAAAAAAATAGTTGAAACATGAAAAGTCTGGCACTTGATACAAGTTACATTTTATTAGGTATGTACCTCTGGAAACCGCTTTGACCTACTTCCATTGTAGAATGCGGTATATAAAAAATTTTAAATAAATAAATACGTTTCTCTGATAATGTTCATAAAGCAACTGAAAAGCAGCAAATCTGTAAATCTGTGGTCCCTTAATCTCTCCCTCAGGGTCTCTTCTTTCTGCTTAGATGGAATGTAAAGCTGCCCTTGGTAAACTGAAAAATAGAGTCTTTCTTCCCCAGCTTGGTTTCCCTTCCATAATGCCTGGGATCCACTGACTGATCTTGCAATCTCCAGTTTTCCCCATTGCTGCTGTGGTGGCTCAGTCCCTCCTCTCTCTTCCCAGGTAAGATACCAGCTGGCTATCCACTACTTCTTCCAGCAATTGCTAGCTCGGCAACAGAAATCCTAGGACACAGAGATACCAAGATGACTGAGGAAAAAGGTCTCTTCACTCCTCTCTCAGGGGTAGAAAGGGTAGGATACCCACCCTAAAAGCCGACTCTGGAGAGAAGGGTACACACTTAATACTAGGGCTATGCCCTAGCTGTCTCTCTATCTGCCCCAACTGCAGTTTCTTCATTGGGGAGGGGGAAGAAAGATAAACCACTGAACTTTACAAGTCTTATCTTCTTCTAATAAAGAAGCTGAACACTGTAAGGATGTTCCAGCATAAAACTTTATCCAACATAAAAACATGGCACTCGATGATAATCTCTGTCATAATCTCCATGGTACAACTGGACAGTGCATCTGTGAATCTGTGGGCTCTTACTCTTTTCCCTTAGGCTCCCTTATTTCTTCTTGGATAGAAAGTGAAGAGGCCTGGGTCCTCCTATCCTCTTAAGGATTTCCCTTTGCAGGACCTGGGATCCATTGCTTGATCTTGAAATCTCCCTTCCTCTTGTACCCTGTGGGCACCTCCTTAGCTGTTTGGAGGTGGAATTTTCTTTTTTTTTTTTAATGATCTTTCTCCCCCATTGCCCTTTTAAAATGTAGTTCAAATGCTTTTGTTTTTATTATTGTGCCTCCTTCCCACATTGCATGATGACACAGAGCTTGGTACCACTGATCATCCTCAAGTGGGGAAAGAAAGAGCAGATGCCTGAAAAGAGCTGTGAAACATTTTTGCAAAAACGATACTCCACAGTGAAGTAGTTCGAGCCATGTCCGATAGCTTATTTTCCACGTGCCGGATGGTGAAACTGTAGGACTGCGCATAGACGATCAATTTCTCTGCATCATATGCCTGGCAGAAACAGCTAGAAGCTGAAGAACCCCCTCAGTCACTTTACTTACATTTGTTTTCAGAAGGACATTGACTGAGAGCCCTGTCAGCCGCTCACTGAGCCGATGACGTCTCCAAAACACGCACAGTAGCCTGTCTCACAGTGAGCCACCAGTGTCCAGTGCGATAACCTGTGGGCTTTGATTCTAGCTTGTTGATAATGTACATCCAGTTAAATTTAAAGTAGAAACCTCTAACCCTTATTACGAGTGGCTTAGTAAAATATTAGTTCCATAACCTAGCACATTGACGCTTGTATGGCTAAAATAAGCATAAATTTCCAATGTTTCTGTTTTGAATCATTCAGTTTGTCCTTTACTGATTAAATGTTTAGGAATACTACAGGAGCTACAACTTCCAAAACAGATTAGCTCTTTTTCTTCTATTTTCTTTTGTGTTTGACGTCTCGTGGGGACAACCCACGACCCGTTGCCCTCACCTTTGCAGCCAGCATGCTCCAGCCAGCCACCACTGTCCCTGACATGGCTGGACACTGCCAACTTCTCGCTGCATCTTCCTGTGCCCCTTAGGCATGTGGCGCGCCTGACATTAGGCTTCTTAAAAGGACCTTGGCAGGAAAGTCTCCGTGACCCTTACTGATGACATCATCCTCTTCATCCTATAAAAGAACAGATGCCCCCTGACAAACTCTATCTCATTAACAAGTCCTTCTATAGTCTGGAGTGTGTATTGCTTCCAGCCTGTTCCAGTCTTCATCTGTCCAGTTTGCTCCTGCCTTTGCCTGCCCAGCCTGCGCCAGCCCTATCCATCCCTTTTCCTCTTCCTCAGATGGATATACGGTTCTCATCTTTGCCTGGACTCTCGATATGCCTGATCGCTGCCTGCTTCTGACCCTTGCCTGGACACTTGATAAGCTTGACCCCCACCTGTCTACGACTTTAGTCTGGCCCTTGCCCATATCCCTTGTGATCAGCAGAGATCCTCGCCTAAGTCCTGCTGGCTTCAGCACCTAAAGGCTCAACCCCGAGAGGAACGTGGACTGGTAAAGATGAAGCTCCAAACCAATCTCTGCTTCACATGGGTCTGCCTGCTAGTAGTGAGAATCTGCAGGGCTCCTCCCTTCAGGTAGAGCCAATCTCACCCCAGTCCAAGAGTCCATAGATACAATTTTTCCCCCATTTTAAAACCATGTTAAGCAACACTGTACATTAGGTTTTGCATTCTAAGGACAAGATAGTTACCTGATAGGTTAACCATCTAACTGCATCTACTAACCAAAGCAGTGTCTGCAAAATCTAGAGGAAGAACTTTTCAGCTTGCTATTGCACAGAAAAGTGTATTTTAACTTTATCTTGTATTTATTGTATGTTTTGTTATGATCTTATTTGATATTTTATTGTTTATGAATATTATGTATGGTGATCTCTAAGTTGCTTAGGGCTATGGCATTAGTGGTCAATAAATCAAATAAATAAATAAAACATTGCCTACATTAGATACACAGTAGTAGGAATTGGGGACATCAGAAAAGTGTACCTGCAAAACACTCTCAGTTGCTGTTGTGATTTTTAAGATTCTCCAAAAATTTCCTGCGCTTTCATAGTTTCTTTATTTTAAAACTTTTTTCTTTATCCAATGGATTTGATCATACTTTGTGCTCTGTCTTCCTAAGGCTAAATAGGCATTGGAGAAATTGATACTAACATTACCTATAAGCTTGCACAGCAGAAATGGGAAAAAAATAGAACAGCAAGGGAAGGAGGTAGCATTGAGCATTTCAGGATGGAAGATAAAAAGAGACCCACATTAGGAAAAGTGATTGGCAGAGGGATGTAAAAGAAATGAAAATACCCAGACCATTTACCTAATATTACTCTTGAGGTAGTCACTCAGGCGTCTGGTAACAAATTTTTCACAAAATGGGTGTTTGCATGCATTAAAGGTGTGGTTTGCCTGCGGCTAGGTGGGTGCTTCAGCAGGATGCATGATGGTGTGGCAAGATGGCAGGCAGTAGGGGCTTCCATTGCCTTCTAGTGCAGGTGGTAGTAGGAGCGACAAGCACATTCTCCCCTGGAGGGGGAGAACCTCTCCAGAACTGCATTGCACGGTCTTACAGTCAAGGGGAGCCATAGCTGGTCATGGCCTAGAAAAACTGAGCTGCTTTTGGAGGTAAGCTTTTCGGGTAACGCGAGTAGGGGGTATGGGCGCTTCTGAGCTGCAATGCTGCAGTGCAATGGATTCAGCTTTGGCTTATCTGGGCAGGGATGGTCCATTGGCAGAATGTGTGGTCTTGTGACAGGGTTGCCTGGCTACCCTCCCCCCCCCCCTTTGACAAGGAGCGGAGTGGACACCTGACTGCTGATTTGGTTCCAGTTGTTTTGTTTGAGAGGCCAGCAGCCCCTTAGCTGGGTGGACCATCAGTGAAGAGGGGCATGGCCTGCAGAAGGCTTTTTATGGACAATTGCGGGTGTCGCTTCTTGTTGGGAAGAACTGGGGCCTTCCTTCATGTGTATGGCCATATAGGTGCTGTCCGGTGGTTTAAAAATAAATAAGGCCACCTTGTTCATCTGTGTGGCATAGGCATTCTGTGTGACTGTTATTTTCTTTTCATTCGTTTCCATCATGGCTTCCCTGGAGACTGTGTGGATGGCTCATCGGCAGTCTCCTCTCTGTTTTGCAGTATCTCCTCCAGCTTTTAGGTCACCTTTGATCCCTTGCTCCATTTGTGTCCTCCAGGGCCTGGAGCAAGGTTTCTGTGGTGGGAGAGGCTACAGCCTCCTCTTTCCTTTTTTCCAGTCCCTGTATGTCCTGATTTGTCTGGTACCACATGGCAGTGGCAGATCTCACTCCCTCCCTCCCTAGACATTAAAAACGTGGTGGTGGTGGTTTGGCAAGGAAGGCAGCCACATATGGCTGGGGGCAGTAAAAATCTATATATTAGTAAATGGAAAAGTATATTATCTATATTCAAAGGCAGCTGAATAGAGGGCTAGGCATCAGCCATCTTGGCTAATAGTATTATCAAATTGGTCTTGGTTATCCACCTATGCAAGTTGGGGATATGGGCATTTTAATTGTGAGCTGATTTGTCTCTGTGAGAGCAGCTAGAGCATATTGATCTGGATGTGTGTGCAGGAATGACAGTTCCAATCGTAAAAGGGAAGCTGTTTTTTCTTTTTGAAAGGGGGCCACCCAATTTCTAGATAGCACTTCAGTATCTGGGAGAGCAGCCATCATCACAATGAACACTTTGATGTAATACCCCATTCACGAGTATGGCATTCGGGTAAGGTCATCCAGAAATGTTTATTCATGGCAGATGAGGTTTCCTTGGTTTATCAAATGATTGGATTTTCCCATGAATTTATTACATATGCTATCTAGCCCAGAACTCTTCAAGGAAAAGAGTAAGATGTGTCCACACAGGATCTGTTAAGGGTCAGCCATGTACAAAAGCAGAGGTGTATTTGGTATTGTTTTGGTTGATCCTAAAAAGCCAACTTAAAATGCTAGCAAGGACAGAGTTTCCAAAAAAACCCCAAGAGGCAAGTCCTTGAAAGATGGCCACTGAGTGTTAGCTTACCATGTCTGCGTGACATTTTGTTGTGCATTTGCATTCCCAGCTATCCCGTAATCCTTTACATCAGCAGCAGGCAAAAGGGGAAGGCCAATGTGGTACATGGACACATGACACTAGGGGTGTGCAGAGAAAAAAAAATTAATTTTGTTTTTATTTTGTTTAGTTTTTAAAATGTTTCCATTTATTTAGTTTTCTTTCCTTTCTGTTTGGTTTTGGAAAATAGAGTGTGCTATTTAGAAATAGTGCGGTCTGAGACACTTGGGGGTGAGATGTTTGTCAGGGTGATCAAGTTATTTTTTTTCTGTAACTTTTTTTTTTTTTTTAGGTATCAGGCATATTGATAAAGACATGACAAAAATGACACCTACATTACTCACCTGCTTAAAGATGGGAACCTGAAGATCTTCAAAACAGAAGGTATTGGGAACATTAGCAGAGATAAACTGGCCCCAAATCATCACATTTGCTTTATGAATGTTACGATCCAGCTTGCTGTGAAAAAGTCAGAGTTAACAAATTACAGACTTTTCTTTTTCAAAAGTTTAAGAGAGGGTGGACACAGGAATGAAGAACTGGATGTCGTTGGCATGGAGAGAAAACCTTACAAAAACGGGAAATATAAATGTTGAAAAGCATGGCTGTAGAGACTGAATACATGACGGTGTTTTGCAAGTTATCTTTCAGTGTTGGTTCACAGTAACTTTGGTTCACAGTGACCTTCCCTTGATGATTTTATACTCATCTGAGATTCTTGATTGTCCAAGCCCCTGAGGCAGCGGCTGTTGAGCTGCGAAACTCGGCCTGAGTCGGACATTTTTATGAATACGTCTATATGTCTCTACTTTAATAAATATTTGGAAAAGATCAAGGCATCTATTCTTTTTTTGTTTACCTGACAGCCATTATAGATCGCCTACCTCTTTGTTTTCTGGGTCCAAAGCAACTGCATATACATTTATGATTTTATCTACAATTTCAAATAAGAATTCTGCAAAAGATATCGATAGGAAGGGAGTGGGCAGTGGAGTGCCTCAGGGATCTGTATTGGGACCCTTACTTTTCAATATATTTATAAATGATCTGGAAAGAAATACGACAAGTGAGGTGATCAAATTTGCAGATGATACAAAATTGTTCAGAGTAGTTAAATCACAAGCAGATTGTGATAAATTGCAGGAAGACCTTCTGAGACTGGAAAATTGGGCATCCAAATGGCAGATGAAATTTAATGTGGATGTGCAAAGTGATGCATATAGGGAAAAATAACCCATGCTATAGTTAAAAAATGTTAGTTTCCATATTAGGAGCTACCACCCAAGAAAGAGATCTAGGCTTCATAATGGATAACACATTGAAATCATTGGTTCAGTGTGCTGTGGCAGTCAAAAAAGCAAACAGTATGTTGGGAATTATTAGAAAGGGAATGGTGAATAAAACAGAAAATGTCATAATGCCTCTGATCGCTCCATGGTGAGACCGCACCTTGAATACTGTATATAATTCTGGTCGCCGCATCTCAAAAAAGATATAGTTGCGATGGAGAAGGTACAGAGAAGGGTGACCAAAATGGTAACGGGAATGGAACAGCTCCTCTATGAGGAAAGACTAAAGAGGTTAGGACTTTTCAGCTTGGAGAAGAGACGGCTAAGGGGGGATATGATAGAGGTGTTTAAAATCATGAGAGGTCTAGAACAGGTTAATGTGAATCAGTTATTTACTCTTTCAGATAATAGAAAGACTAGGGGGCACCCCATGAAGTTAGCATGTGGCACATTTAAAACTAATCAAAGAAAGTTCTTTTTCACTCAGTGCACAATTAAACTCTGGAATTTGTTGCCAGAGGATGTGGTTGGGGAAGTTAGTGTAGCTGTGTTTAAAAAAAGATTGGATAAGTTCCTGGAGGAGAAGTCCATTGCCTGCTATTAAATAAGTTGACTTAGAAAATAGCAACTGCTATTACTAGTAACAGTAGCATGGAATATACTTAGTTTTTGGGTACTTGCCAGGTTTGTATGGCCTGGATTGGCCACTGTTGGAAACAGGATGCTGGGCTTGATGGACCCTTGGTCTGACCCAGTATGGCATGTTCTTATGTTCTTAATATGGTACAAAAATATCTAACATTTTTATGCATGTAAACCCATTTACACACATAAAATCTTTTAAGAATTTAGCCTTATGTGGTGAATTTTCAAAGGAGCTATACACATAAAGGTAGCAATATTCAAAAGCCCATTTACACACATAAAACGCACTTTTACGCACGTATATCCTTTCAAAAGTATACATGCAAGATATTACACATAATTGATGCCATACTAGGCGTAGGTTGTACATGGACAATTCCATATGTACCCAGTCATTTAAGGAAGGATTTTATATGTATATGGGGAGTTATAAAATTACCCTCCTTATGGGTAAAGACTTAATAAATCAGACACATATTTAGCAAAATATAGAATCATAATGGACATTTGAAAATTGCTACAATATATGCTACTTTTATACATCTAACTCCTTTGGAAATTCACTACATAGGGCTAAATTTTCAGTCCAGAAAAAGTAAACGAAATTGGTGTGGGGTCTGCATCGAAAGACTTATGAGGAGAGGCTGAAGGATCTGAATATGTATAGCTTGGGAGAGAGGAGGTGCAGGGGAGATATGATACAGACCTTCAGATACCTAAAAGGTGTTAATGATGCACAAGCGTCAAACCTTTTCCATTGGAAAGAAATCAGTAGAACTAGGGGACACGAAATGAAACTTCAGGAGGGAAGACTCAGAGCCAACACCAGAAAATATTTCTTCATGGAGAGGATGGTGGATGCCTGGAATGCCTTTCTGGAGGAGGTGGTGAAGACGAAAACAGTCAAACAATTCAAAGTTGCATGGGATAGAGGATGGAAATGAAGAAAAGGGTACATGGGGGTAACTGGGGATAACTTGCTGGTGTGGTGGTTACTACCCTTAACATAGAAACATAGAAATGACGGCAGAAGAAGACCAAATGGCCCATCCAGTCTAACCAGCAAGCTTTCACACTTTTTTTTCCTCATACTTATCTGTTACTCTTGGCCCTTATTAGTAACTTTTTGGTTCTAGTTACCTTTCACCCCTGCCATTGATGTAGAGAGCAGTGCTGGAGCTGCATCTAAGTGAAATATCTAGCTTAATTGGTTAGGGGTAGTAACTGCTGCAATAAGTAAGCTACTCCCACGCTTATTTGTTTACCCAGCCTGTGCCATTCAGTCCTTATTGGTTGTTGTCTGAATATAATTCCTCTTTTCTTTATTCCCCCCTGCCGTTGAAGCAGTGAATTGTGCTGGATATTAGAGATGTGCAATCGTTTTTCACGATTTAGTCAATGCCAACGACATTGTCTAAATCGTCATTGTTGGGGAAGTTGGGAAAAAGAATCAAAATTCCACGAATTTTCGGGTTAAAGTCGGTTTTTTATTACTGCGCACTAACGGATGTTAGTGCGCATGGACTATCCGTTAGCGCGCAGTCGCTGGACGTAGTGCGCAGTACATGGCGCCTCACCATACTGCGCACTAACGGATTATTAGTGCGCACTCGGTACATGGCAGTGCGCGGTGATATATGTTAGTGCGCACTAACGTAAATTGATACTAAATTGACACTTTTTTTTAAATTGAAGGTTGAATATGTATTCCTATTGGGTGTCTTCTTGTTTTTTATTCATTACCAAGGTTACCAACAGCCAAGGTGCTGTTTTTTACAGATTGTTTTATATGGGGGATGGGGAATGGGAATGGGGGATAGAGCTATTAGCTTGAAGTTCTAATCCTACTGTAGTAGTGTGTCTGTGGATATTGTGATTAGGTCATCAATCATGTGACTAGAATTTGTTTGATATATTATGCATAATATTCATTTGCATCATTTTTGAATTGGCCACTTAAATTAATAGGTTTATTTTCCCTCCTACTTTTAGTCAATAGGTAGCTATAATAGCTATATAATAAGGGGTGCTCTGCTTATGTGTTGCTTTTGTTTTGTGGGTTTGAGGAGAAAACATCAGTCAATCAGTCATTATAGCTAGCTGCAGCTGTTGATTGATAGCTAATATTATACAGCCTTTATTGTTATTAATAAGGGGTAGCTGCTAGCTGGCTTAGCTGCTAGCTGATACTAGTATCAGCCTATGATACTAGCCAGCCAGCCAGCCAGCCAGTAGCCATTGCCACTAGCCACAGTAGCATATAGCTACTGCTAGCAGCCAAGTACCACTAGCCAAAATAGCCAATAGCCACAACCAGTGAGCTGAGCTGAGCTCTACTCTTTTTTTCTGTTTCTTGAGTGAGCTCTTCGTTCGCAGCATTCCTAGCCTAGGCATAGGCAGGCACCAGCACTCCAGTCCAGCAGCAGTGCTTGCTTATAAAGGACAAGGTAGGTGCTTTGACTGCTTTCTGAACATTGTAGCAGTAGAGTTTTAATAGATTTATAAATATATAAAATTATATAATATTATATTTATCAATATTATATAGATGTATGTGTAATCTACTAGATTTATCACTAATAGTGTTATAGCTAGCTAGCCATAGCCAGTGACACTAGGCTAATAGCTAGCTTGGCTATTAGCCTAGTGTCACTGGCTATGGCTAGCTATTAAAGCCAGTGAGTCACTACTATCAAATCAATTCTACTACTAAACCTATAATTGGCCAATAGTCTGTCCAATATCCTATATTATGTTTCTTGTGCTTGGCTTAAGGCTTCTGCTCCTGTGTGTGAGATTTGTGGGTAAGACTTGAAGTGGGAGGGAGAAGTTATTTTAGTCCAAAGAACAGAATAGGCCTGAAAAGGATATGAAAAAATAAGAATAGGACTTCTCTAACCTCAATGCTTGGCTTGCATGTAGTATTAACAGAAAAGCCTAGCCAGTCCTGCCAGGAGGCTAATGTAATGAGTGAACTGAAGTATTGCAGCCTAGTTTCAGTCTCAGTCTGCTGCAGTTTGATGCTCTGGCCAATGCATGGTATAAATTGCAATATAATATATTAGTAAGTATACTATATCAAATTATCAATTGTCAGTGTCACTCACTGACTAATAAAAAATAATCACTATATCCTTCTTTGTCCTGTGGTCTGGGGGTAGCCTTAGCAAGCAATAGCTAGCTAGCTAGCTAATGCTATTAGCTCAATAAAGTTTTAAATATGAATACCAAACTAATTTATTAACTTGTTTAATGTACTATATTTATTATATATTTCTTTGACCACAGGATCATAATGCCCCTACCAGTACCCTCTGGAAAAAAACGTGTTGCTAGTGATAGTGCTACTGGAAAGAGCTGTCTGCCAGTCCCTAGGAAAAAAACTGCGATTTTTTGAGAAGAAAGAGGATGTAGAAATGCAAGGAAACTTGTTGCAAGGGAAGGAACGAGCAAAATTTGAGGGAAAGGTGAAAAGATTAGATGAAAGAATGGTGATACAGAAAATATTTGATGATGATGAAGAATCAGATATTGAGGAGGAGGAGGAGGAGGAGGAGGAGGAGGAGGATGATCAGGAGTTTTTGGCTAGTAAACATTCAGAGGAGAAGGAGGAGGAGGAGAACAGAAGCAATGACAATGTTAGTCAGATTGCAAAACAAACAACTACTGCCAGTGCCAGCAGTATTGCTGGTACCCTGTCCCCTACACCATTTGAACATCCACGTGTGACTACTACTACTACTATTTCTACTACTAGTATGAAAATGACAAGTATCCAGCCTAGAGTAAGGAACAGTACAAGGACATCAAAGATTTGGAATCATTATCATGTTGTGGCTGACCAGAGATTTGGACAATGTATCCATTGTAAAAAGATGGTGAGCCGTGGAAGAATTATTGGACATCTTACTAACAGCAACATGAAATATCACCTTGAAAGAGAACATAGAGCACTGTTGCTTGCAGAAGAAGCTGGTCCCACCGTGCTTGCCCAGGCTTCAAGTAAAGCAACAGGGAAGCAGCCACAGAAGGAAAGTAGTAGTACTAAAGAAGATACAGATTGTGTGCATCTGCAGAAGCAGCAGTCTCCTCTTCCTCATCCCCAGCAGCAGCGGCAAGCTACCATGGAGCAGATGGGGTGGTGTTCTTCTGCAATGTCACAGAGCAGGAAGCAGGCAATGTCTAAAGTGGGTACACGACATATTGCTCTAATGATTGCTTTGGATGATCAGCCACTGCAGATTGTAGAAAATGAGGGATTTAAGCGGATGCTCCATTATTTCGCCCCTTACTACAAACTTCCTTCAAGAAGTACATTTAGCCGTCAGGTGCTTCCTTCCCTATACAGAAAATGTCGTGCTGAAATGCAGATTATGATGGCAAGGGCAAAGGGGAGGAGCATCCATCTCACCACTGATGTTTGGACTAGTATGAATGCAATGCATGCATATTTGTCTCTAACAGCACATTGGTGGCAGCTGGATGAGGCATTAATAATACCTGTAAGCACTAGCAGCATTGGCAGTGGCAGTGGCAGCAGCTCCAAAAAGGTTTCGCCAGGATACCATTGGGCTTTACTGCATGCTCAAGTGCTAGACAAGAGACATACTTCAGAAAATATCTTACACGCAATTCAGGGGATGATGGAAAAATGGAATGGGCTCCTTAGAAGCAGTGATATGGAATGCTTAAATGGATTTTTCATTACTGACAATGGTTCCAATATTATTAAGGCTCTGGCTGATGGCAGATTCAGCGGCATCCGATGCTTTGCACATACCCTGCATCTGATAGTGAGGGATGCTTTGGGGCTTAGTGGCAAGGAAGGTGGTACTACTACTAGTTGTAGTAGTCAACTCCTGAAGCGGTTGATTGAAAAGTGTCGCAAAATAGCTGGGCATTTCAATCGTAGTGTAAAAAGTGGGAAGCAACTCAGAAAGAGGCAAATAGCAGTTGGCGCACCTTTGCACAACCTTCTTCAGGATGTGCCTACCAGATGGAATTCCACCTATCTTATGTTGGAGAGGTTGTCTGAACAGCAGACACCTCTTCATGATTTGGCAATGGCAACTGAAATTGGATTGGAAAATCCTCTTGGATGTCAGGACTGGACAAACATTGCACACATGGTGCATGTCCTCAAGCCTTTCAAAGTATATACTGATGCATTGAGTTCAGCTAATGCCACTTTGGGTGGTGTCATCCCTGTAATAAACTATCTGGAGGAGGTATTACAGGAATTTCTGCATCATCCAGATTTCTCTAAGGAAGTGTTAATGCTTGTTAAATGCTTAAAAGAGCAAGTTGAAAAAAGATTGAAACCTCTCATGCAAAGGGATTGCTATATGTTAGCCACGATGTGTGACCCACGTGTGAAAGGCAGTATTGCTCTCAAGAACAATGCTCTTACACATTGGAAAAAAAAGTTGATTAAAATGGTTGAAAACATAATGTCTAACAGGGTCTGTTCCACTGGTAACGATGAAAAAGAATTAGTATTATCCTCTCAGTCTCCAACTCCATCCTGCTCAAGTACTAGTATGATCAGCTGCTCCCCTACCCCTTCCATAACACATCAAAATATGAGTCATTCCACATTTAATGAACTGCCTGCCATGTCACAAGCAATCGCATCAGCTGTTGGCAGAAGAGTTACTACTACTGAGTCCTACCTGCAGGAGAATGTTTCAGAACTGCATGTTAAGAGTTTCTGTCTGAGCCAATTCAGAGCATGGACTCAGATCCCTTGAGATATTGGGCACAGAAAGCTTCAATGTGGCCTGATCTTGCAATACTAGCACAGCACTTTCTTTCCTGCCCGCCAACAAGTGTGCAAAGTGAAAGAGTATTTTCAATGACAGGGAACATAGTGAGTCCACACCGTGCACGTTTGTCTCCAGACTTAGTCGAGCAATTGGTTTTTATCAAAACGAACTTTCCACAGCTTGGGTATCCGAACTTTCCCTGTGACTGGGAGGAGTGAGCCTCTTGTCGAGGGCCGAGATCCAAGGTCAAGGGGTGGAAGAGAGGCTTGGCTCTATGCAGCTGTGCTCCCCGCATCGCTTGCTGGGGTGCCCGGCCACAAGAGGCAGCAGCGGCCACAACACTGCCGCTGCTGCCTCTTGTGGCCCACAGGAGAAGCCAGTCTGGGAGTCACAAGACATGAACACTCTGTCCTGCTGCGTCTCCAACACAGGCTTCTCACTCCCAGGCTCCTTTCCCCCAGTGTCCACCTCTGAGGCAGGCAAGTCCTCGCTGGGTTCTTCTGCCTCAGCGTCCATCTCCGACAGCATGATTGTGTGAATGAAGTATGAAAGAATTTCAGGCCAATACAATATAAAATTGCACTTACAGTGCACAGAGAGGTTGATACTCTAACTAAGTAGCTAGTGGTTGTACTAGTAGTAGCTAGCTACTAGCTAGCTACTACTACTAGCTACTACTTGGATATCCAGTTTATATCCAACTAGTAGCTACTACTACTAGCTACTAGTTGGATATAAACTGTTACTGTTATATCCACTACTGTAACAATATATTGATTAACCAAATATATACAAACACCCTTGAGTGTAATAAAAAGAGAAAACTGAGCACCCAGAAGTTGTACATTTCTGAAGGATTTTTTGTTCATGAGTCTGCTTTCTCCTAGTCCTTACTCCTACTTTAGTATCACAAGCATTAAAGTTTTTGCTTCAAATGGCTGTCTTGGTCATGGAGCAATTTTTGGCATTGACGTGTGAGTCATTGCAGTAGCTTGAGTGCTGCACACACTGCACACAGTGCACAATATTGTATTGGCCAGGTTGAAAGATGTGTGAATGGTCAGTAGCCACGGTTGAAGCCTTGACGTTGGCGCTACTGCTCACAAGTATACAACTTGTGCTAATTCAGCCAGACTGAATGTTGTATGGAAGTGTATGACTAACTTAGTTACTACTAAAACAATGAAATATGTTGGATTATAATAGACATACATCCGTACATGTCTGCTCTTTGTAATTTAGTAGTACCATACTATATTATTTTTGAATAATTATTATTAGTTAAATGACTAATAAAATAATATATAAAAAAGAACAAACAAACATTTTGCACAATGTTAAAACATTTATTTTTTTTAACATATTTAACTATTAGCATTAACATTCAATAGACAAACATTTTTGTCAAAAATAAAAAATTAAAATAAAAAAAAACCAGCCCAGCAGCCCAGGTCAAGGCGAAATATGATGCCTTGACTTCATGATGTTGCAGCAGGGTCAGGCTCATGTGGAGAGGAGGGTGCCGCCACTGGAGAAACCTGCTCTGAAGCAGAGGGAACTGGCACCTCCTCCTCATGAGGCATCTCATGAGGAGGAGAAGCCATTTCCCTCTGCTCCTGAGGGGCCTCCTCCAGGGCTAACAACCTCCTCTCCACATTACAGACACTGGCCTGTACCTCTCCGACCCTCTGCTGCAACATCATGAAGTCGGCATCATATTTCGCCTTGAACTGCCGTACTTCCTGCAGGATCTCCTCCAACTTTGAATATTGTGCACAACAGCACTTACAGGTTGGAGGAGATCCTGGAGGAAGTACGGCAGTGCTGGTGCTGGTGCTGGCACTGGCGCTGGCGCTGGTGGTGGTGCTGGTGGAAGTGGTGGGCCGCTGGCTGGTGGCAGCTTTATCTTGGCCTGTAAAGAAATTAAAAAAAAATAATAATTCAACATGAGACACAGAACTATACATTATACATACATTACACATAGTCAGATATGACAAATAAAAAAGCAAATACTGGATGCGTGCGAGCAAGTTTATAAAATAATCTACCCCTTATTTAGTTTATTGACCTTGAGGATTATAGAAAAATGAGGAGTCCATTGCAGGGGAGAAGGAGTGAGGGGGAGAGTGGAGGGATATCAAATCTATCAACATAGATTAGAGAGAATACATAATTTGAAGGATTGGAAGGAGAAATAATAGTCAATCTCAGGTTACACAGAATATGATGGTAGGAGATACACTACAAACCTCTTCTTTTTTTTCACCTTCAATTCTTTAGTTTACTATCATAGCCACTCAGTGTCATTTAATATATACAAATAAATAAATACACACTTCCCCCCATTCCCAATCCCCAGCCACTAAAACTGATTGATATAAAAAAAAAAAGATTTTGTTTTTCAGCCTCAGATAATATATACTACTGTACTGGCTGTGCCAAGATATATTATTTCCTACCTAGACCACTTGTTGTTGCTGCCTCCGTCCTCCTCTGGTGACAGCTCTGCCTCCCACTAGGCCCAGGAAGCCCCGCCTCGTCCCTACCTGGGTGTTGTTCTGTACAAGACAAATCAAAATTCAGAGAACAACAGTTAGAATTTTAAAAACAAGAATGAGATCAGACACAATGATTCATTCACTGTTATAGTAAAGAAACATTTTTAACACAAATTCCATTACAATTAATTGAATAGTTGTGTAATGTGTGTTGTTCTTGTGTAGTATTCTGAAAACAACTTACCAGGCACGGAACGGGGCAAGGTTTGGCGGACCTCCTCGAGCCACCTACCCTCGTGTAATCGCAGATGGCGACCTGAAAATTAGAGGAATATACAGGAAAAAGAATAACATTGATTAATTTTTACAACATGCCCATGTTTTGCCTTGACCTACTAGATTATTTTTTATGCAACATACAAAAGTTAGTTATACATAAATACTATTTTATTTATATTTCAATGTGGCTTTCAAAAAAATCCCAAATACCACCATTTCAAAAAGATAAATATAAATATCAATAATATACCACAGATAATTTTATTTCCTTTGTAGTCTAGTTATTAAGTATTAATACTAGTATGGTATAGGGTAAGGGTGGTACACTAGTAGCTAGCTAGCTAGTAGCTAGCTACTAGTATTTCTGTTTTTTTAAAATATATTTACTTAACATTATAACTTTTATTACTTATAGTAGTTAATTATTACATTATAATTATATAACTCACTGTATGCTACTAGTAGCTGCTACTGTAGCTAGTATTACTATCATACTCTATTTAATTTTCAATGACAAAATAATATACATAATTTATAATTGAATAATATGATCAACATTATTATTTCTCACCTTTCTTTTGAGGTCTTCCACCTCACGAGGGTAGGAGGCCCGCCGGCAAAACTCCTCCTGGAGAGAGGCCCAGGCAGCAGTCTCCCTTTGCAGGTTAGGCCTGCTGCCTGAGGGGGTGTACAGGTTCCTCTCATCCAGGAGCATGAGCCGGGCCAGGAGGTCCACGTCGCCCTGGGTAAAGCGGGGCTTCCTGGACCTTGCTGCCACCTTGGAGGAGGACGGTGGGGAGGAGTCAGACTCCCTCCCCCTGTCCTCACCGGACTCCCTTTCACGTTCCATCCTACCATGAGAAAATAAAAAAGAAGATGAAAAAAAGTATGTGCTATAGGACAGCTGTTTGTTCAGAAGCTCACACACTAATGCAGGGAGGGGCTAGGCAGCTCCCCCCTGTCTGTGAAGCCAGCCCTCAGCCCTCACCCTCACAGTGACAGTACACTATTCAGTTCAGTGGCAGGGACATGGGGGGAGGGGAGGAGTGAGGGTCAGGCAGCTGAGCTCCCCCCCCCCCTGTCTGTGAAGCCAGCCAGCCTCTCACTACGTAATGCAGGCAGGGAGGGAGCTGTCTCGGCCCTCACCCTCACAGTGACAGTACACTATTCAGTTCAGTGGCAGGGACATGGGGGGAGGGGAGGAGTGAGGGTCAGGCAGCTGAGCTCCCCCCCCCCTGCCTGTGAAGCCAGCCAGCCTCTCACTACGTAATGCAGGCAGGGAGGGAGCTGTCTCGGCCCTCACCCTCACAGTGACAGTACACTATTCAGTTCAGTGGCAGGGACATGGGGGGAGGGGAGGAGTGAGGGTCAGGCAGCTGAGCTCCCCCCCCCCTGTCTGTGAAGCCAGCCAGCCTCTCACTACGTAATGCAGGCAGGGAGGGAGCTGTCTCGGCCCTCACCCTCACAGTGACAGACACTAGTACGCTATTCAGTTCAGTGGCAGGGACATGGGGGGAGGGGAGGAGTGAGGGTCAGGCAGCTGAGCTCCCCCCCCCCTGCCTGTGAAGCCAGCCAGCCTCTCACTACGTAATGCAGGCAGGGAGGGAGCTGTCTCGGCCCTCACCCTCACAGTGACAGACACTAGTACGCTATTCAGTTCAGTGGCAGGGACATGGGGGGAGGGGAGGAGTGAGGGTCAGGCAGCTGAGCTCCCCCCCCCCCTGTCTGTGAAGCCAGCCAGCCTCTCACTACGTAATGCAGGCAGGGAGGGAGCTGTCTCGGCCCTCACCCTCACAGTGACAGTACACTATTCAGTTCAGTGGCAGGGACATGGGGGGAGGGGAGGAGTGAGGGTCAGGCAGCTGAGCTCCCCCCCCCCCTGTCTGTGAAGCCAGCCAGCCTCTCACTACGTAATGCAGGCAGGGAGGGAGCTGTCTCGGCCCTCACCCTCACAGTGACAGACAGTACGCTATTCAGTTCAGTGGCACGGACATGGGGGGAGGGGAGGAGTGAGGGTCAGGCAGCTGAGCTCCCCCCCCCCTGTCTGTGAAGCCAGCCAGCCTCTCACTACGTAATGCAGGCAGGGAGGGAGCTGTCTCGGCCCTCACCCTCACAGTGACAGTACACTATTCAGTTCAGTGGCAGGGACATGGGGGGAGGGGAGGAGTGAGGGTCAGGCAGCTGAGCTCCCCCCCCCCCCCTGTCTGTGAAGCCAGCCAGCCTCTCACTACGTAATGCAGGCAGGGAGGGAGCTGTCTCGGCCCTCACCCTCACAGTGACAGTACACTATTCAGTTCAGTGGCAGGGACATGGGGGGAGGGGAGGAGTAAGGGTCAGGCAGCTGAGCTCCCCCCCCCCCCTGTCTGTGAAGCCAGCCAGCCTCTCACTACGTAATGCAGGCAGGGAGGGAGCTGTCTCGGCCCTCACCCTCACAGTGACAGTACACTATTCAGTTCAGTGGCAGGGACATGGGGGGAGGGGAGGAGTAAGGGTCAGGCAGCTGAGCTCCCCCCCCCCCTGTCTGTGAAGCCAGCCAGCCTCTCACTACGTAATGCAGGCAGGGAGGGAGCTGTCTCGGCCCTCACCCTCACAGTGACAGACAGTACGCTATTCAGTTCAGTGGCAGGGACATGGGGGGGAGGGGAGGAGTGAGGGTCAGGCAGCTGAGCTCCCCCCCCCCTGTCTGTGAAGCCAGCCAGCCTCTCACTACGTAATGCAGGCAGGGAGGGAGCTGTCTCGGCCCTCACCCTCACAGTGACAGTACACTATTCAGTTCAGTGGCAGGGACATGGGGGGAGGGGAGGAGTGAGGGTCAGGCAGCTGAGCTCCCCCCCCCCCTGTCTGTGAAGCCAGCCAGCCTCTCACTACGTAATGCAGGCAGGGAGGGAGCTGTCTCGGCCCTCACCCTCACAGTGACAGTACACTATTCAGTTCAGTGGCAGGGACATGGGGGGAGGGGAGGAGTGAGGGTCAGGCAGCTGAGCTCCCCCCCCCCCCTGTCTGTGAAGCCAGCCAGCCTCTCACTACGTAATGCAGGCAGGGAGGGAGCTGTCTCGGCCCTCACCCTCACAGTGACAGTACACTATTCAGTTCAGTGGCAGGGACATGGGGGGAGGGGAGGAGTGAGGGTCAGGCAGCTGAGCTCCCCCCCCCTGTCTGTGAAGCCAGCCAGCCTCTCACTACGTAATGCAGGCAGGGAGGGAGCTGTCTCGGCCCTCACCCTCACAGTGACAGTACACTATTCAGTTCAGTGGCAGGGACATGGGGGGAGGGGAGGAGTGAGGGTCAGGCAGCTGAGCTCCCCCCCCCCCCCCTGTCTGTGAAGCCAGCCAGCCTCTCACTACGTAATGCAGGCAGGGAGGGAGCTGTCTCGGCCCTCACCCTCACAGTGACAGTACACTATTCAGTTCAGTGGCAGGGACATGGGGGGAGGGGAGGAGTGAGGGTCAGGCAGCTGAGCTCCCCCCCCCCTGTCTGTGAAGCCAGCCAGCCTCTCACTACGTAATGCAGGCAGGGAGGGAGCTGTCTCGGCCCTCACCCTCACAGTGACAGTACACTATTCAGTTCAGTGGCAGGGACATGGGGGGAGGGGAGGAGTGAGGGTCAGGCAGCTGAGCTCCCCCCCCCCCTGTCTGTGAAGCCAGCCAGCCTCTCACTACGTAATGCAGGCAGGGAGGGAGCTGTCTCGGCCCTCACCCTCACAGTGACAGTACACTATTCAGTTCAGTGGCAGGGACATGGGGGGAGGGGAGGAGTGAGGGTCAGGCAGCTGAGCTCCCCCCCCCCTGTCTGTGAAGCCAGCCAGCCTCTCACTACGTAATGCAGGCAGGGAGGGAGCTGTCTCGGCCCTCACCCTCACAGTGACAGTACACTATTCAGTTCAGTGGCAGGGACATGGGGGGAGGGGAGGAGTGAGGGTCAGGCAGCTGAGCTCCCCCCCCCTGTCTGTGAAGCCAGCCAGCCTCTCACTACGTAATGCAGGCAGGGAGGGAGCTGTCTGTGTGACACTGACAATCTCTGTTAAACTTTTTTTTCACTAAATTAGCATAAAATTAAATGAAGTACTTTTGTGTGTTAAACTTTTAATTTCCCCTAATGTAAGTAACTTCATTTAATATTATTTTTATATTATTTTATGCTATTTCACCGAAAAAAAAGTGCATTAACTATTTAACTTAACCTACTAAGTAACTAATAGTAAAGTAATACTGTATAAACTAAAACAAAATCTTATATATTTATTATATTATACACTTACAGTGGTAAAGTTGTTGATGATAGCTCAAAGAAACACTATCAGGCTGAGGCTCAGCTTGCTTCTCAGTCAGAACAAACGGCACTGCTGCTGCTCTGCCTGACTCAGACAACACGTAGTAAGAAAATAATTATTAGTGCGTGCAGCAAAATGGCCTCTGGGGACCTCACAGAGCATGCTCAAGGGAGCGCGCACTAATCCGCGTTTGTGCGCACTAACCAGCGGTAGTGCGCACTATCCAGCGGTAGTGCGCACTAACTACGGATGAGTTAAAATACTGATTCTACATTCCCATTGGCTGTTTTCCAGGTGGTGCGAACCAGTGGGAGCCCAGAACCGTACATTTAGCTAACGAACTCCTTAAAAATTGATACGTTTTACTTAAAAGTTGCAATTTTTGGTAGTGCGCACTAGCATTAGTTAGTGCGCACTAATGGGAACTTTGGGCGCACTAACCCCGTTAGTGCGCACTAACTCTGTTCGTAAAAAAAACCAAATCACACGCGAAAACTAAACTTTTAAACGAATCGGTCGACCGAAGCCCGATCCGATTCCTAAACACGAAGCACATCTCTACTGGATATGTATTCCAAGTGAGGTATCAGGCTTAATTGATTTGGGGTAGTAACTGCCATAACAAGAAAGCTACAACCATAATTATTTGTTTACCCAGACTATGTAATTCAGTCCTTGTTGGTTATTGCCTGAATATAAATCCTCTTTTCCTCTTCCCCCCCTGCCGTTGAAGCAGAGAGCTATGCTGGATATGCATTGAAAGTGAAGTATCAGTCTTCCCCCCTGCCGTTGAAGCAGAGAGCTATGATGGATATGCATTGAAAGTGAAGTATCAGACTTATTTGGTTTGGGGGAGTAACCTCCACAACAAGCAAGCTACTCCTCGGTTTTTTTGTGAATGCAAATCCTTTTTACCACATTTCCTCTTGCCTTTGAAGCATAGAGCAATGCTGGAGTCGCATTGACAGTGAGTATGTTTATTGAATAAGGGTATTAATCTCCAGGTAGTAGCTATCATTCCCGCAAGTCATCCCCATGCCTCTTCTCTTCATTCACATCCTCTAGACTTTATGGATCCATAGTATTTATCCCACGCCCCTTTGAAGTCCTTCACAGTTTTGCTCTTCACCACATCCTCTGGAAGGGCATTCCAGGCATCCACCACCCTCTCCGTGAAGAAATACTTCCTGACATTGGTTCTGAGTCTTCCTCCCTGGAGTTTCAAATTGTGATCCCTGGTTCTGCTGATTTTTTTCCAATGGAAAAGGTTTGTCATTGTCTTTAGATCATTAAAACCTTTCAAATATCTGAAAGTCTGTATCATATCACCTCTGCTCCTCCTTTCCTCCAGGGTGTACATATTTAGATTCTTCAATCTCTCCTCATAAGTCATTCGATGAAGACCCTCTACCTTTTTGGTTGCCCTTCTCTGGACCACCTCCATCCTGTCTCTGTCCCTTCGGAGATACGGTCTCCAGAACTGAGCACAGTACTCCAGGTGAGGCCTCACCAAAGCTCTGTACAAGGGGATAATCACTTCCCTTTTCTTACTCGATATTCCTCTCTCTATGCAGCCCAGCATTCTTCTGGCTTTAGCTATCACCTTGTCACATTGTTTTGCCGACTTCAGATCGTTAGACACTATCACCCCAAGATCTCTCTCCTGCTCCATGCACATCAGCCCTTCACCCCCCATCAAATAAAGTTCTTTTGGATTTCCACACCCCATATGTATGACTCTGCACTTCTTGGCATTGAATCTCAGCTGCCATATCTTCGACCACTCTTCCAGCTTCTTTAAATCCAGTCTCATTCTCTCCACTCCTTCCAGCGTGTCTACTCTGTTGCAGATCTTCGTATCATCCGCAAATAGACAAACCTTACCTTCTATCCTGTCCGTGTTGTCGCTCACGAAGATATTGAACAGGACCGGTCCCAACACCGATCTTTGCGGCACTCTGCTTAACCCCGCTCTCTCTTCAGAGTAAGTTCCATTTACCATCACACACTGTCTTCTGTCTGTCAACCAGTTTGCAATCCAGGCCACCACCTTGGCACTCACTCCTAAGCTTCTCATTTTATTCACCAGCCTCCTGTGCTTTGCTAAAATCCAAGTAGATGACATCGAGTGCTCTTCCTCGATCCAATTCCTTAGTCACCCAATCAAAAAAGTCGATCAGATTTGTCTGACAGGACCTTCCCTTGGTGAAACCATACTGCCTCTGGTCCAATAAGCCTCGATACTTTTGATGCAATTGCAACTTTGCTCTCCACTTCATTGGCAGGGGGAAAAGAGGAATTGGATTCAGACAGCAAGCAATGAGGGCCCCGACTCTTATGATCTGGGGAATTGTTAAGTATGGGGGTAACCTGCACAGAGCAGCAGTTTCTACCCTTAACAGAAGGCATGGGATTACTACCCTTAACCAATAAGCCTTGATGCTTTTGATGCAACTACAACATTGCTCTCTGCCTTGACGGTGGTGGGAGGGGTGCGGAGGAAGGCCTTTCTTTTACAGTCTGGGGTACTGATACACAGACATAAGTGAAAAATTACAGACTGACTCCATAAGCAAAACACATCAGCACTATCTGAATTTTCAAGAAGGCTCAGTGAATAACTGCAAGGAGCAGCAGTTGCTACCTTAAGAGAAACATGTGGATAACCTGCACAGTGCGGCAGATACTACCATAAGAAGCTTGCTGGGCAGACTGGCTGGACCATTTGGTCCTTTTCTGCTGTCATTATTATGTTACTATGTTAAAAGGTTTTACACACATAAATGAACTTTACATGTGCAAATGGGTTTTTGAAAATTTCTACAATATATGCTACCTTTGCGCACTTTGAAAATTCACTCATATGCATGTAAGTTGTATCCCAGTCCCAGCTCTGCCCTCCAGAATGCCTATTCATTTATTTTATCTTTCTTATAATTTGCAATTCCAGCAGTAGATTACAATTCCAATTCATAAAATTACATACAAGAAAAATACAATATATACATAGAATAGATTCCATTCAGCACGTCATAACATACTCCATGTTCTAGAAAAGGCTTGCATAAACAGTACAGCTTTTACCTTCTTTCTAAATTTTAATCACATTCCTCATGAACTGCGGCCGGTAGACTATTCCACAGCATAAGACCAGTTATAGAAGTAGCTTTTAATCTCATCTCCCGCAAACAAAATTCATTAATTGACTGCACTGCAAGTAATTGCTGCATAGCTGACCTCAATAAATGAGAATGACTGTATCAAGAAATCCTAGTCCCAGTTCACGTTAAAGTACATGCAAAATTGGGTTATGGCACTTTCTTTTACGTGAATTGTGCCTGGGGTTATTTTGTAACAGCCATTTGCATGTATAAAATCAAGTTTTATGGGCATAAATAACTTTGAAAATCAGATCCAAAATGGGAAAAAAAGCCTTAATAATTCAGGCCCTAAATTTTACATCACCAACATATTTGCAAAATATTGCGTTCTTTGTTCTTGTGAGGAATTGTCACTGCTTTCACTGGAATTGCATTTTTAACTTTCAGTTCTAAAGGCTGAGCTGCTGAGATCTTAGTACTGCAGACAGAGGGCAACCTTGTCTAACTGATTTTTATTCTTAGAGAACCCATTCACGTTCACAGCGCTAACAATTTTTATATAACATTCCTGTTCCTCTAACATGCATTTTTCATAACCAAACTTCTTTAGCACTGCATACATATATTCATGTGACATTCTCTCAAAAGCTTGTTTTTGGTTTATGGTTTTAGTAAACACAAAATCTATTAGACTGCTAATTAATACAACATTGTCAGCAATATCATCGTAAATTAGAATCAGTATGAGATGATGAAATTCTAAGGGGACGCATGCTCTTAAATCTTTTGGCTAAAATCCTAGCTAACATTTTTTACTCAGTGTTTAAAAAAGATTTATTGGTCTCTGCTTTTAAGGTTAAGGGTTACCGTCTTTTCTTTTATAATGCGGAGAAATGATGCTTCTTCTCATAGTGTGTTATTTTACATTCATCTCTTATAGAATTGAAAACTTCCAGAAGAATAGGACCTCTCTCATTCATGAAAATCTGATAAAATTGAAGTGCAATCCCATCACTTCCAGGATATTTGCATTCGTTTCCTGAATTACATAATAATGTCTTTATGTTTTAATCACATATTTCTCACTGGTCAGTACTTACAAACTCAATGATTTCTTTTAAAATTCACAGAAATAAAGGTTAACAAACAAACAAAAAAAAAGTTATATCTTTTTATTAGACTAACCTAATACATTTTTTGAATAATTTCAGGAGCTGACACACTCTTCCTCAGGTTCAAAACAGATGGAGCAAAACATGACTTTGCCAGAAAATACAAGTGATGATTAAAAATCACAGAAAAAATTACATCTACCATTACATCATGCCTTCCTTCTTACCAAATTAATCAAGAAGTTAGAGATTTAGGCTGTATTCTAGACAGTGAGCTGAACCTAAAAGCCTTCATTAGAGCCAAAGTCAAAAAGGGCTATTATAAACTCCAAATATTGAAGAAATTAAAACCACTGCTTCACAAGAATGATTTCCGGATGGTTTTACAAGCCTTAGTACTACCAAAACTTGATTATTGTAATTCTCTCCTTTTAGGATTGCCTTCAGTAGCAACCCATCCTTTGCAACTTTTGCAAAATGCAGTGGCACGCCTGCTTACCAATTCAATGAAATTCGATCATATTACTCCCATATTGGCTGAGCTACATTGGTTACCTATCCATGCCCAAATTCAATATAAATGTTTAACATTAATTCAAAAAACTGTTTACGGAGAGAACACGGACTGGTTAAATGCATCCTTGCGTATACGTACATCTGCTCGTAATTTAAGATCATCAGGCAAGGCACTTCTTTCAATACCTTCTCCTAAATCCGCTGATTTAAATTCAGTCAGGGAAAGGGCCCTTTCGCTGGCTGGGCCAAAACTCTGGAATTCTTTACCGCTCAATATTTGACAAGAAGCAACCATACACTCTTTCAAAAAAAAATGTTAAAAACATGGTTGTTTGAGCAGACCTATTTTCAATCCTGTCGCAATGAAAACACCTCAGACGGTCTTCAGGGTGAAGCGTGCTCCCAGCATTTTGGGCAGCCCCCTTTTTATTGTAAAATCATTACATAGCATTGCATCGGATACATACGTCACATATTTACTGCTACAATATTTCCACATAAATGTTTATGCTGACCTTTTACTACGTGGGTGCAAGTGGGCAGTAGGTGCAAGCGGTCAGTCTTCAGGCAGGGAGGGGGGAGGTCATTAGCTGGTCATGAGGCAATGGTACTGAGCTACCTAGGTGTGAAAAGCAAGTAGGTCATGAGCTATTCTGGGGCTGCAGAAAAGCTTGCACTAGATGTTTCCTGCTGACTTCCTGTTAGCTGGGGGCTGTTCATATGCTGCGGTCAAACATTTTCTTTATACTAAGAGTAGGTGTTAAGGAAAAAACCATTTAGAAATGGCAATGGAGTTTCCCTTCCCATGACGTGGTTTTCCAGCGAGCCTGGAAAGCAAAACTCCTATCCCACATCTCGTCTTTCCTTTTTTTCTTTTTATCTAATTTTAAGCAACATACAGAACATCTCTTTATCCAGGCCGAAATTGAGGTTTTAGAATGGATATGAGATAGGATACGCACTGAACGCACCAAGCCAAACAAGGAAGCCTTTTATCAGGAATGCAACAGGAAGGAGTCGTGTGATACCACCGATATTAGGAAGCCAGGACTATAGCCAGTCCCAGGGGGATGCTGGTGTACTATCTGAGGGTGGCTCTTCTGCAATCATGGTCTCTATCTGCTCTATGGTATGTGTAAGATTTGCTTTATAATCTGATATATATATATATACAACAATGAGAATAGTCTTTCTGAGACTTGGAGCCAGGAGATGTTTGTGAAATTGTGCATGTGGTCAGTGATGGTTGCATTAGGGAAGGAGTATTTTCTAGATATGATGTGGTGCAGAATGAATGTTTGATTGCAATATGGGTATTTCCCTAGCCTGAGCCCTGTGATACTGTAATTATTATATTCCAACAAAAACAGCATTAATTTGTACCCTACTATTCAAATACATTACTGTGTAATTGACTGGTGAATTTATAAAGGACCCATTGGTAAGTCCATGGGTAAGTAGTCCATCCTGATAGGTTAAAAAGAACTGCATGCATCAATAGTCCTTCTCTGGAATGGGTTGGCATGTGTATGCAAACCCAGCAATCTGTTTGTTCAATAGTTGTGATAAAGTCTGTGCATCGGTAATGTACATATTGGATTGTCAATAGTTCTTGTTCAGACATCGCAATGGCAGGAGAGATGAAGCTAAATATGAGTATACAGAACACAATTGTTAATGAGTTGGCATTCAGGCAAGAAAAGGCAGCTAATAAGAAGTTCTCTGGAGTTTTCTCAAAGCTTTGCTGTTCCAAGAGTTGTGCAGATTGGTGGGATAGGGCTTTGATCTATCTCCAGGTCATCAGGGGCTGCTTTTTGCGGGGAGTCCGGTCTCTGACCGTCTCTGGGTTGTGGAGGCTCAGGGAGAAGTTTGGGATCGGGTTTTGTGGATCCGGACACCTTTCCATCTTTCCACGGCTTCATACAATGGATTGGCACCCAAATTGGACCTGTGAAAGAAAGCACAGTAGCATGCCCGGGAACGGGACCATGCCAGACAGTATTAGGCAATACAAAACTGACGGTTGTGGGTGACTAACTTTAGTCCCATAATGATTATCGATGGCTGTGGTCTGATTGGAATTTGATATATTTAGATGATTTAAAGTGTTTTGGGGGGAAGACCAATGGCAAAGTCCAATGGCATGGCATTTCCCGCTTTCAGTTTGTTTGTGTTTATGCTCCAGGAAGAGAAGAAGCAACAGTACAAACATACTGGCTATCAGAAATAATGTTTAAATTAGCATTGATAAAAATTGCAAATGTAGAATGACTGCAGCTAGTTCTGCTTTTTGCGCTGACTGCTGCAGCAAGTTTAATAAAAGTTAATGATGTCATAGTCAATCTTACAGCAAGGTGTATCAATTTTTCATTCATCAAGGCTTAAATTGTGATATGTGTTTCTTGTAGCGTCGGGTACCTAATATAGGGAAAAAACTGAAATTCAGATTAATTAATGACATTTCATTATGGCTATAATTCTACTATTACTAATCTTATATAATGTTTTTCCACTTTATGAGTAAAAACAATGAAGCATCAGCTTAAGTGTCATAGCAAGATGTAACAGAAATAAATTAGATCAAAGATCCTAATCTACTTTATCCTAAACAAAACTAATTCTGTGCACTATTAATGTAATCAATAGCTATGAAATATAAGGTTCAGAATCACGAGGTCATTTTAAATTTGGTCAAATAACTTTGTGAAAAGGGAAACATTTCACATGAAATTTATAGTGTCTTGGCCAAATTTCAACACAGTTGTAACATACATTGAATCTTTTTTGATGTGCGAGGGGCCCCTATCATTTCCTGTAGGGAAATGTGCTTTAAATACGTATGTTTTGTTTATTCTGGTTTCCAATAGAGCATTGTAGTGTCTTATTAACTCATTTCTCTCACGTTGGAACCGTTCTTGCTTATATCGCTGCTGCGATATTAGGAGTACCTGGCCCAAGTACCTGGCTAATTTCTTGGAAGACCTGGGAGCATTTTTACTGCGTACGGCACTCCGGGCGGTGTTCAATTCAATTGTTGTCAGAGATCCTTCCAGAGGACAGACTCTTTTTTGTGGGCTTAAGGCAAGCGTCCATCCATGAAATGAATCAACCCAAATGGTGACATAAAAAAATGAACGTTCTAATTTGGCAACTTGTGCTGCTGGAGGACCAGCGACATCTGAAGCTACAGTGACTTTTTCAACTTCCTCCTTACTCTCCGTGTCTTTCTCATTATTCCCAAGGAAAATAGGCATGGATTGGAGGCAAGGGTTAGGTGACAGGTCAAGAGGTTCAATCAGTGACAATTCAGGAAGCTCAGGGAAACCCTGTCTCCTTGATGCTTGTGCGGAGTTAGGCAGTGACAGCTCAGGATACAGGGAATTTATGGGTGGTGAAAGAGCTTTAGGGTAAGGCGGAGAGAGAGTAGCTTCTCTGATTTCAGTGTTTTTAGCTTCCTGAGGTTTTTTCTCTGAGATGAACGCAGAGGAAACCACGGGAGCCGTGGTTGGGGACTGTGCCTTGTGAGTGTGTGTTCCCAGATGTTCTATGGATTCATATTCTGTCCTTCCTAGTTCATTGGTCCTTTCTCTACTGAGAAAGACTTGAAGTCCTTCTAATAATTCTTCTCCTGTAAGATTTTCTTTGCAAATTGGACCACACTGGCCAGGTTGTGGTTCAATTGTGCCTAGGAGCTGTTTTTCTGAATCAAACTGGGAAGTCTGAATGGACTGCGTCATGGGTTCTGGCATGGGAAGCTGAGGATACAGCGAAGTTGCTGTTCCTGAGGGTTTTTGCAAATCTGGTAAGGGATGAGTGTGTGTACTAGCTGTGCTGACGGACAGTCTGTCTGTTTCTTTACTGTCTGTGTCTAAGGACGCATGAACTAAAAGTGGTGCCTTGAGATTTTTAGTCCTGATGTGTTCTAAAGTCTCTGTACATTTTTTCCAGAGCAATAACTGCTTTAAAGGAGCTCGTGGATATGTATGCAGACTATTACCTATCTGGATCCAATCTTCTACATTTAGAGTTCCTGATTCGGGGTACCAGGGACAACGACAAACTATTTCTTTCATCAATTTTTCCATATCCCCTAATTTGATATGTACCCTTTCTCCCTTGGTGACTAAATAATGATTCTTCACTAATATTTTCAATTCTTCCGCATGACTTCTATGCTGAATTGAAATGCTATCTCCCATACTCACGAATGTTTGGGAACAAACTCGCTGAATAAATACTTACGACGGGTCTGTTGTAGGGAGCAAACTCGCTGAGAAAAAAATACTTACGTTTGCAGGAGCGAGTTTTGCTGTTTTACGATGCGCATCTAGGCTTTCTGTCCAGCCGAATGAGCAGGGAGTTGTCACGTCTCGGGTCACTCCTTGGATCAAGACTTACATCACGTCGGGCTCACCACATGTCGCAATGAAAACACCTCAGACGGTCTTCAGGGTGAAGCGTGCTCCCAGCATTTTGGGCAGCCCCCTTTTTATTGTAAAATCATTACATAGCATTGCATCGGATACATACGTCACATATTTACTGCTACAATATTTCCACATAAATGTTTATGCTGACCTTTTACTACGTGGGTGCAAGTGGGCAGTAGGTGCAAGCGGTCAGTCTTCAGGCAGGGAGGGGGGAGGTCATTAGCTGGTCATGAGGCAATGGTACTGAGCTACCTAGGTGTGAAAAGCAAGTAGGTCATGAGCTATTCTGGGGCTGCAGAAAAGCTTGCACTAGATGTTTCCTGCTGACTTCCTGTTAGCTGGGGGCTGTTCATATGCTGCGGTCAAACATTTTCTTTATACTAAGAGTAGGTGTTAAGGAAAAAACCATTTAGAAATGGCAATGGAGTTTCCCTTCCCATGACGTGGTTTTCCAGCGAGCCTGGAAAGCAAAACTCCTATCCCACACAATCCGGTTAATCCTTTGTTATTTACGGACTCCCCCATTATTTTAGTTACTTCTCAGATAAGAAATGCTTACTTTTAGTGATTTGTCTTAAGTAGGTTTTTTTTAAATAAAAAACTCTGTATTTTATTATTTTGTAGTTTGTCTACTTAGATGACATACCTATTTTCTGTATTTTTATTGGGCAATTTTATTTTATTTTATTACTTTGATAATTTACAAGTTTTAATATGTTTTATCTTATATATGATTATTATGCAATTTTAGTTTCTTAATTTTATTTTTACTTGTTTTATTGGACCAGGATTAAAACTTGGTCCTTCTTACAATGTAAACCGACATGAAGTGAAAACCAAATGTTCGGTATATAAAAATGCTAAATAAATAAATAAATAAATAAAATAGCAGCTGGGTCTGTCTGGCAGGCTGCATGTAAAGTAATGTTACAGAAGCATAGTTGCTTATATATTTCTACTCCAGTGTGCCTGTCCTGCACAGGTGGGTAAACAAACTTATTCATTGCTCTTTGGGGCTGGAACCTCTCACCAGCTAGGTCTTTCACATATGTGCCCTCTCCCAAGGCCAGATCCTTTGTAGGTTGGGGGGGGGGGGGGGAAATAAACTTCCAGGGCCCGATGTGACAGGGGCGACTTCTTTACACAGTACCTTGTGTTTCCCCTGGGGAGAGGTTGTTCTTAATGTGAGTGCAGTGAGTTTAAGAAGAAATACTCTGGAGTCACTTCAGTAGTGTCCAAAATAAAAGTCTTTACTGTTAATAATGGTGATGAATGGCACATAAACTCAAACTGCAGCACCACAGAATTCTCAATATATTACAATCTCTCTCCTCTATCTGTGCAGGACTCACTAGTGTCAGGACAAGGGAAAACATCCTGTTACCGAGCACGCGGAGCGCGGTCGCTTCTAAACAGGTGGTGAGCCCTTGGGCCACGGCAAGACTCAAGGAGGAGCCCCAAGCCACACCGTGGGAGGTGAGCCGGTGCAGGCATGGTGAGGCAGGCAGGAACAGAAGCAGGGGATAAGGAGCGGAGTCTGACCCTCAGCCGGACCTGCACGCCCATGGCAACCAACAGTGGGATGTTGATTGATGGTCCTCCGACTGTTCCCGGCCCTTTCGGACCTGCCGCTGGGTATGACATAGGGCGGCAGGCCAGACAGAGGCGAGGGCAGACAGAGTCCTTAGAACTGAAGACATCAGACGGGGGCTGAAGCAGACATCCAAGACAGGGCTGAAGCAAGACAAGACATCAAGGCAAGGGCTGAAGCAGGGTATGGGTACTGTCTTTCAGGGCGCCCTACACAGCCAGCACGGCTGGACTGGTCACGGACCACCCTGACCTACAATCGCGGGAGCGGACATGTGCAGGGAAGAGGAAGCGGAGGGTACTGCACTCCTGGCAGTCAAGATAGGGTAGGTTGCTGCACTCCTGGCAGCCTAAAGCGGGTTTTGCTGCACTCCTGGCAGCCTAAAGCAGGAAGGAAAAGCAGGAACTGGATCAGGCACTGGAACAGGAACAGACATCAAGGCAGAGACAGGACAAGGCGCCATCAACGCAAGCAAGACCACGGAGGACCTGGATCGAGGAGGAGGTACAGACAACTGTAGAACCCAATCCAAAGGCAAACTGGAACTGAAGAGGAAGTCCTTTTATACAGCTGATGTGGGCAACTCCCTGGGAGGAGTTTACTTGGACCGCCCCTCGCTGGCCCTATAACTGAGACGGAGAGCTGAGGGCCGGCCCCTAGGGAGAAGGGCGTGGCCGAACAGGAAGTCCAAACGCAGCCAAGCAAGCCACAGGCAGGCCTTAGGAACAGCTAGGCCTCCCAGGCCCTGGAGCACATCCTGGGTGTTACACAGGCGAGGAGCAACAGGGGGGATTGTAACACATCCATTCTCTTGGAAAGTGAAGTGGAGCTCCCAGATGGGCAGGGTCTTTTAAGCTGGGAAAAACCCTTCCAAACCGTTAAAAAAAACTGGCAAAAGTCTATGGCCATCCCTGGGAACTCTCCGGATTTGGCCCGGAGACTCCGGAATTCTAAAAGAATTACCAGGTCTCCGGGCCAATGCCGGAAATTTCCGGGTGCTGCAGCAAAACCAATCTGCTTGGACCTGGAAAGAAGAAAGGAATGTCATTGGTCTTGCGTGGCTGAAAAAAGAGGAACTCGACAGTGATTTCTACCATCTCTGGACCGTTTTAACTCTTAACTTCGCTTCCTCATGATGCTACCTGCTCCTGCACAGTCTTCCTGTATCCAGCCACTTGCCTGCCCCATCCTGTTTGACTTGGCCAATCAACATTGCGATTTCCTGCCCGTGCATCAAACGAGGAGTAAGAAACAGGCAGCGTCCACTTCCGCAGCACAGGGGGAGAAGGAAGAGGCTGCTGCTGCTCCAGGAGCCCAAGTTAGTCTGCTGTTGCTAGTGTGTTTTGAAAGGGGGGGGGAGAGAATGAATGAGCATGTCTGTGAGAGTGAGTGAGTGTGTGTGTAGGAAGAAAAGATCTGAGAGTGTATGTAGGTGAGTAGGAGAGGCTGAGTGCAAGTGAGAATGGATATGAAAGTGAGTGGGCATGTGTGTATGGAAGAGGGAGAGACGTGAGTGTGTGTGTGTGTTGGTGGGAGAATGGCAGAAGTAAAGGTGTAAATGGACATGTGAGAATGTGAGAGAATGAGTAAGTGTGAACATGTAAGAGTATAAATGAGAGCAAATTTGTGAGCAATCCAAACCCACTGTGCAGTTTCTCTCCCCTCATTCCACCCCCCCCCCCCCCGTTCGCTAATCCATGGTAATCTCAGAGTGACTGGAAGTAGAAAAGTTGCTAGGTATGTCTATAGCACAGAGAATAAATCCTCTCTTTCCCTCTCCAGGGTGGTGATCACCGGATGGGTGTCCCCAGTAATATTGTTTTCCTTTACTCATGGTGAGGAAATCTTCTGGCTCTTCTTTTATTTTACACAGTCTCCTAAGTACTCTCTCTCTGGATCCTTGATGGAAAGGATCCTCTTTAAAGCAAGCAGTTCTTTTGCTTCTGGCAGGAAGGAAGGGATAGTCAAACTTCCTCCTGTATCTTATAACTCAAAACATTTTTTCCCTTGAAAGGAACAGAATCTAAACAGCGGAGTCCCCTCCTCCTCACCGCAGGTCACCACCACATCAGGTGTGTATCTTCCCTGTTCCTGAACGGCCCATCCGCAGGGTTCCCCAATCCCTGTGGGCAAGACCAGCCCAGGTGTCCAATGAGGCTTCTTAATAAAAATCTACAAATCCCTGAAATTAGACCCAGAGGGAGAATCTTAACCAGCCAGGTTGAGGACAGGAATAGGAACCCCCTCCCAGCCCTTATCAGGATCCTCAGGCTGGACTAACCTGTTTTTTCTGACTGGGCCTATAAAAACAACAAAAGATAAACTTGTCTACACCTCAGCACTCTTTGAAAACCTAAAGGTCTCTGCCTCCCGAGCTCACTGTCAGGCCGATTCAGTAAAGTCCGCGGGAGAGTGGGCGAACGCCTGCTCTCCCAGCGTGAGCACAAGCCACTCGGGCAAAAGGATGCGCTAGGGACACTAGCACGTCCCTAGCACCTCCTTTTTGACAGGAACGGCAGCTGCCAGCGGGTTTGACAGCCGATGCTCAATTTTGCTGGCGTCGGTTCTCGAGCCCGCTGATAGCCACGGGCTTGGAAACCGGACGCCGGCAAAATTGAGCGTCTGGTTTTCGACCCGACAGCCGCCGGCTGACTTCCAATTTTTTTTTTTAACTTTTTTTACTCTTCGGGACCTCCGACTTAATATTGCCATGATATTAAGTCGAGGGTGCACAGAAAAGCAGTTTTACTGCTTTTCTGTGCACTTTCCCGGTGCTGGAAGAAATTAGCGCCTACCTTTCAGAAATTAGCGGTAGGCGCTAATTTCTGAAAGTAAAATGTGCGGCTTGGCTGCACATTTTATTTTCTGAATCGTGGGCGAATACCTAATAGGGCCATCAACATGCATTTGCATGTTGAGGGTGCTATTAGGTTCGGCAGGTTGGACGCGCATTTTCCGCCCCTTACTGAATAAGGGGTAAGGGAAAATGCGCGTCCAATGGCAGGTAAACAGTGCGCTCTGTCGGAGCACACTGTACTGTATCGGCCTGTGTGAGAACTGCTAAATAGACTCTTAGGGGGATGTCCACTTCAGACCCCTTAAAGGGAGGGGCTGCATTTGAATGGAACCTCCCTCTCACACCAACCTACACTCTCTTTCTGGCTGAAAACAAGGGCTCACCCAGGTCTTACTGGTGACAGGACTGGTGTCCCTGTCACACTTAAAAACAATATCTGGATCGGTCTGAGAAGCTGAAACGATCATAAAATTTGCAGTAGAATCTGTCTGGCAGGCTGCATGTAAAGTAATAAATAACAGAAGCACAGATGCTTACATAGCTGGTTCTGTCTGGCAGGATATGTACTCTGTGTTGACTGGATTGGTAGTGGTAGTAGGACATTTAAACAGGCCACAGAGATCTAAGAGGATGGATGTATAGGGTAAGGAGGTGCTGGTGTCAGTGGATGTTGATTTTTGGAAACTTGTCATTGGACAATGGACATGAGGAGGGGAGGAGTGCTGGGTGTGAGTAAAATGTGATCTTGCATGCTAAGATAACCAGAAGGATGGCTTTTAATGGAGGAAGATGTCAAAAACTGTCTTAGATAAGGAGTGATAACCTACAGGAGGTCAAATTCTAGGACTGGCAAGTAGTCACTCTATATCCTTGGTAGTGTGGACAGGAATAACTGGACATGCTCAATGGGTGAGTTGCGTTTTTTCCTATCATCATCTACTATGTTACTCTATGTAACCCCGATGGGTGAACTAAAGGAATCCAGAGCCCACACTCAGTACATGGGCTAAGTCTCTATCACTACTGTTAAATCTCTTTGTTTTGGCCCAACTGGTAGATTCTCTGTAGGGGAGAAGGATAGACCTCCAAGACCCTGGGCATTAAGTGTGTTACTTACTTCTGTGTGCCAATAAAAAAGCTGGACACTGTGTTCCAACATGAAACATTACAGGAAAAATGTTCAACAGGGATATAATCACTGGATACAAGACTTTTAGACAATCTCCAATTTAAAAAGCAGTAAATCTGTGAATCTGTGGTCCTTTAATCTCTTCCTCAGGGTCCCTTCTTTCTTGTAGGTAGAATGAGAAACGCCCCTGTGTAAACTGTAACAATGGTGTCTTCCTTTCCCAGCTTGGTTTCCCCTCTACAATACCGTACCTGGAGCTTGAAATTTCCAATTCTTTCCTTGTCTCCCTGTTGTATTCTATGGGTACCTTCTTAGTTGTTTGCTATTTTTGAGCACCAGTGTAGCAGCTCACATCCTCCTTTCTTCTCCTGGTAATGGTATCAGCTGAGATCCACTATTTAAAAGAGAAAATAGGTGGGCTCCATATCCCAAAGACTTCAAATATCTTTTTTGGATCCTTCTAAGCTTCTGAGTGTTTCAAACCTGCATGAACTGCAGCTGAATATTCCCGTTTATGACAGCAGGCATTTGGGAATACCTGATATTTGGCTGCTATTCATCTAGCAAAGACCAAAACTCTTAGGGGGTGAATTGATTCCATCATGTTTTTCTATGTCATAAAAATAAGTTACATATTATTTTATCAGGAGTGAAATACTTTTTATCACAGAATATAGATGTAAGTGGTACTTCATTCCTTTAACACTTATTTTTTCCCTTGCTTACCTCTGAAAAGAACTTTGCATTTTTCAGACCAACCCTAAGGTTTTTTCCTCACCCAGGATGCTGGGATTGGTCAGCTCAGCAGTATAAAAGCTAGGTTGAGCTTATGTAGAGTGTGGTTGTAGTTTTGACTTTTGTACTGAAAGGAGTGCTTTTCCTAATGGACCCTCATTGGCCCTACTATTAGGAAGGCCTTAAGAAGCCGTGCATTCTGTTAGGAAGGCCTTAGGAGGGCTTGCATTCTGTTAGGGAGTGCTAGGAGAGCGGTCCCATTTGAGGGAAATGTGTGTCCTCGGGCCACGGCATGACCCTAGAGACTCCAAGGCGGTACCAAGGCAGGCAAGGCGTGTCCAAGCATGGGAGGAAACTGATGGATCGAACTCTCCAGACTTGCACACTTTAGGAAGACCAATAACGCAATGGCGGTCTTTGAATGGTCTTCCGACTGTTCCAAGCCCTTTCGGACCTGCCGCTGTGTAATGGCAAAGCGGCAGGTCAGACGGAGGCCATAGACAGATGAAGGCCTTGGAACATGGAAGGCTCAGACGAGGAACCTGGAACATGGAGACTCAGATGAAGAACTTGGAACGTGGAGACTCAGACGAGGAACTTGGAATGAGGAAGTTCAGGATCAAGGTTCAGGATCAAGGACTAGGTTGAGCCCTTGGTTCCTCGTCGTCACCTTTCCTGGCGTGCCATGTCTTGGCACAAGCCTGTCTCCTCATCTGCAGCACAAGCCTCCAGAGGGTCATCCTTCCCTGTAGCCAAGTCCCATCTTGGTCCTGTTCCCTGAGGCTCGTTCTGGCCCTTGGATTCCCTTGTGGCTGCTCCGTCTATGCCTAAGACTTTGTTTGAACCTGCTCCACTCCAGCGTGGTCTGTGACCAGCCATAGGTGGCTGTGTAGGGTGCGTCTCGGCGCAGGCTTCTTCTGAATCTTCGCCATGTTCCACGTATCCATCTGGAGTCTGCTTCACACTCAAGCGTGGTCCGCGACCAGCCCTATGGTGGGCTGTGTATGGCGTGCTGCGTCAACCTAGTCCTTGATCCTGAACCTTGATCCTGAACTTCCTCGTTCCAAGCTCATCTGAGTCTCCACATTCCAAGTTCCTCGTCTGAGTCTCTATGTTCCAAGTTCATCGCCTGAGCCTTCCATGTTCCAAGGCCTACGTCTGTCCATGGCCTCCGTCCAGCCTGCTGCTTTGCCGTTACCCAGCGGCAGGTCCGAAAGGGCTTGGAATGGTCGGAGAACCGTTCAAAGACCACTGTTGGTCTTCCTGAAGCGTGCAGGTCCGGTGGAGAGTTTGATCTATCAGTTTCCTCCCTTCGCTTGGACACATCTCGCCTGCCTCGGTACCACCTTGGAGTCTCTAGGGTCATGCCATGGCTCAAGGACACACATTTCCCTCAAATGGGACCGCTCTCCTAGAGCTCCCTAACAGAATGCAAGGCCTCTTAAGGCTTCCCTAACACCTATAGCCTGCACCAGTTGGGTAATCAGGATTGTGTTCTTACTAGTGCCCTCATGGATATAGAGGGACCCTTTCCTTGAGAGGAGAGGAGAAGAGACATATTTTTGACCTTTTGAGTTATTTTTTCCTTTGACCTGCTCCTAGCTCAAGAGGGAAGTCACCCCTGCTTGAGGAGAATAGGATAGACTGCTGCTTTGCCCTGCGACCAAGTTAAGTGGGGACTACAGTTGCCAGAAGAGAGAATTCCTACCCACCCAAAGGACTGTTTATTAATTTTCCTGTCACTAGGAAGGGACATTGACTCAGTAGTTAGAGAGAGAGAGAATTAAGGCACTTGGAGTTTTCCTTTGAATTGTATTGGATCAAGAGATTTTTTGAACCTTTTTCTGTGATTTTGGAATCTGATCAAGTTTTCCTATGTTATAGGAAAACTTTTATTTGAATACCATTCAATTGTCCAGCCTGCTACTTTCAAATTCAAGGATGTGCCAGCTGAAACAAGGATTGTGGAGCATTAGAGACTGATACAGGGTTCCCACCATGAGCTTAGGGGCCCAGAACCTTGTCCTCTTCCCCATCAGAAGAACCCCAGCCCTCCCCTTCCCCCCCCCCCCCCCCCCATTGGCCTACTGTGGAGTTTGAATTATCAAGGAGACAGAAGAGATCAGGGAGAGACAGAGGCCCTGGGGACTGTTGTGTGCCCCTATAGTCCAGGAAACACCCAAAGAGGGGGTTACATAGACAAAGGTGAATAAATAGAAATGGCAGTGACAAGCACCATGATCTGATCTGAAAGCTGGAAGGAAACATATACTCCAGCTGCCTGATCACCTGAAAAAGCAAGAGGTTCCTGTAGTTGTGGATACAATGACCTGCTACAAAGATCGATGGAATAAGATTTGCCAAGCTGAGTGCGTATGTTTATTTCCATTTATGCACATTTTTGTGCATGTAACTATACTCATGATTTAATAAGGATTTTAGCACACAAAAGTGTGAGCACAAACAGGAATAAAATGTGTGCACAAATTAGCACTCCTCCATGCCAGCCCAATATTAATGAAGGCATTCATTATGACTCCTCAATGCAGGGTTGTGCATTAAAGTCCAGAAGTCATAACTTATATTTTCTTAATGCTGGAAATTTAGAATGGCAACACATTCCCTTCATTATTAAAATGAGAATTTTCACAGAAAAGTTGTTCTAACTCTTGTTCTAAAAACTGTTGTTTACAAAAGATAATGCCCTCCTTCTGTTTCCTACTGTAGGTAGAACAAGTCATTGGAATGAAACATCAAGCATTCTGTTTTCAAAGGGTTTTTCCCATCTGTTTCAATAGAAAATGTAGGCGAGACCTTGGCAGGTTTTGCAAAGCAGTGGTTTTTTTTTAGATATACGGTGCTGTATTTGCCAAAACTAGAAGGAAAGACTGGTCTGGGAGCAGAAAAGAGCAAAATGTTTCAATGCATTAGAGGAAAAGGAGTCCTAGGTGGGTCAAAGTGGAAGAATGAGACCCCTTCTTGTGGTTTAGTAAGGTTCAGCAGTATTAGGCTCAGAATGGGACAGTAAAAATGGTATCTTAAAATGATGCATCTCTAACAAGGCAGCATTAACAATAAAAATTATTAATTACTGCTGCTTCAGCTTCAAGCGTCTATAAAGAAAACTAAAGGAACTGTAATTGAAATCCTGGGGCTGTTATGACTGCACTGGCTGAGTTAGCAATCTGGGTTACATAAGCAATTTTTTGCTCTGTTAGTTATTTAGAAGGAAATAATGAAAAATGCAAAGCAATTTATATCCAGGAGGTGCAATCCAAAAATAAAGTACTCTGCTTATTCTTAATAACACAAAGATATGTTATCATGACTAGCAGATACCGGTAAAATCCCAATCTAGTTCAACTCCTCTCTGTCGGACAGGCAACAATTCATGCATTTCGCTGACACCACATCAGCACCCTAGATCTTAAACTGTGGGGGTCTCCCAAGGCTCCATACTGTCATCAGTACTCTTCAACATTTACCTCAAACCACTGGCACAGATGATCTGAACATTTGACTTAAAAGCCTACATCTATGCAGATGATGTCCAGCTCATGCTACCAATGGATCCGGACCCATTAACAGCTATAAAGAAACTAAGCAATGTCTTATAGCTATCCAAGAATGGACAAAAACAACAAACTCCATCTAAATTCCAACAAAATAGAGGTCCTTTAGATTCAAAACATGCACAGACAAGTTCCTGATCTGAAAATTCAATTTAGGATTTATGAACTCTCACTAAAATCTCAGATTGAAAGCCTCAATCTTACTGGATTCAGAACTCACCATTCTCTCTTAATTCCAGGCAACAGTAAAGAGCTGCCATTCTCAGTTATGACACTTACGAAGATTGCATTTGCTCATTGAGAAGACAAATCAATTCACTGTTGTTTATACCACAATAACCACATAGCTGGATTACTGTACAAGGGTCTAAAAGATAAGGCCCTTCACAGACTGTAGATAATACAAAACTCCGCTGCATGACTGATAGGATGCAAACTACACAGCCACATCACACCTGTCTTTAATAAACTTCACTGATTACCAATACCATCAGAACAAAATTCAAAATATTAACATTGATGTTCAAGGCTCTAAGAGGAAACCGACCTGTCTACTTGAGCAAAAGGCAATCTGCTGTGAACAACATGAGCGTGAGCCCTTTTGCTGTGGCGCAATTGGCACAACCTTATAGGCCGGGCCCTAAGGTTTGCGCCAATGGTGGGTGAGCGAGTCTTAGAATGGGCCAGGCTATAACAGAGTCCAAAGGGCTATGGCAGAACCTGAAGGCTTGATAGAGGCAAGGCTATGGCTGAAGACTTCGAGCACAGCGGAGCTGAAGACTGAAACAGGCTGAAGACTTGGGGCAGAGTGGAGCTGAAGGCTGAAGCAGGTTGAAGGTTTGAGCAGGACTGAAGACTGGATCCAGACTGAGGAGAAGGAACCAGGTGACCTTACTGAGGCAGCGCTGTGTTGCAAGGCTGGGGTGACCGGCTGTGTGATGTAATCGGGGAGAGCCATGAATGAGGATTCCTGCCGCAGGGTTCTCATAAGGAGGCGTTCCCCTGCCACAAGGAATGGCATCTGGCTGGCAATGGGATGAGTGAAGCCATTCATGGGACTGTCCCACGAATGGTGAGTACAACAGTATCCCTTACTCTGTCTTCTCCTCAGGCCTCTTTTCTTCGGCGTCTGGGAAAACAAGTTACCTTTTTATCAGCTGGGAACTCGGGGGTCTTGACATGGGATCCAGAGATTCTTTGGTTTCGGGACTGGATCAAAAAACCATTCAAAGCTGATGGCTTAGACAAAGACAGGACTGAAGGCTTGGACAAAGACAAGGCTGAAGGCTTAGATGAAGACAGAGGTTGGTCTGGATCTATGGAAAGGATTCTTTGGCAGAAGAACAATGTGAGTCAGAACTCACGAAGGAACAGGATGTACATTGGAGCAGCAAGTCTGGTACTTCAAGCAAGGTGGATTGGTTTGAAATGCCTGGGGATAAAGATGAGACAGCACAATGCTCCTGGCAAGATGGACCCCATTGGTTAAATGTAAGTTGTGCCAATCAATAGACGGTTGATGGAGTCTAAGCCAGGATAGTCCAAGTACAAGTGGGCTGGATACTTTTGATAGCTCATAGAACTAAAGGTCCTTTTGATGAGGCCCAATCTGCATCATAATAGACAAAGAAGCTGTGGTCAAATGACCAGGTAGATATTCTCTGTAGACTGATGAAATGACACAGGGGATGCCGGTTAAGCTGGTAGCAGGGCAACCACATTGGCGCAGCAGTGACTCTTGGATAAAGTTGCCCCCGGATCTGGAGTCTACTAAAGCCTCAATCTGAACTGTGTGTTTTCCGTAGGTGAGGCACACTGTTATCATTAGTTGTGGAGAGGAAGCAAAATGGTGAAATGATAACCTCCCGATAAGACTTCTTTTCACTGAATTTTCCAGTATCACGGGACACTGACTGACAAAATGGTCTTGTGCAGCACAGTGGAGTCAGAGATTGTGCAATCTTCGCCTTTGTTTCTCATTGAGTGAGAGTCAAATATTACCCAATTGCATGGGTTCTTTGAAGGCCACCGCCTTTGGTGGTTCCAGGTTGGGCTGCAAGGAATTTGGAGGTCTGAGAACCATGGGAGTGGTCCACTAAGAGTCCTTGCTCTCATCAGCTTGTTCCTGGAATCTCAAGTCTATATGAATAGCCAAGGCAATAAGTGTTTTGACATTAGAGGAAGGTCCTGAGCTTCTAGTTCATCCTTTATCCTCCTGGATAATCTTTGCCAGAAAATGGTGGTTTGGCTATCTTCACTCCAACTGAGTTCGGAAGATGAGGTACAGAATTCGACCATACTCACCATCTGAGTGAGTGTCTTGGTGGATATGAAAGAGTTCCGTGGAAGAGGACGAAACATGCCCAGGCTGGTCAAAGATCAGGTGAAACTGTTATGTGAAATTATCCAAGTTCCTGAGAAGTAGGTCATTTGGTTCCCACAAGGTGGAAGCCCAGGTGAGAGTGGGACCGTCCAACAGAAGAGGATGTATGTAATCTTGATACGGTCAGAAAACAAATGAGCCAGCTATAATATGAAGTGCATCTTGCAAATATTGAGGAATCCTCTGCACCCTTTAGGATCACCACTATAGCTTGGAGGTGGCGGGAATTGAATCATGGATTCCACGGTCCAGGTGGGTGTTGATGCAGGATCTGCTGGAACTGGAACTGAAGCCGGACGATGGGCTTGCATCTCATCTAAATGCTGAAGGTCTGTAGTAATCCCTTGACTTGATCAAGTTGCTGCTGGGCCTGCTGCATGAATCAGTGCAGGAGACCATTCAATTCAATTTTTTGCTCCTGCATCTGGGAAGCCAATGCAGCAATGGCCTGTCACGGAGACACATTCACCGAGCTCATGGCCTCAGCAATCTGTCGCGAATGATGTGAGCCTGAGCCCATCTTGCCATAGAGCAACCTTGTGGGCCAGGCCCTAAGGTTTACGCTGATGGCGGGTGAGCAAGTCTTAGCATGGGCCAAGCTATGACAGAATCCAACAGGCTGGGGTGGAACAGAGCTGAAGACTGAAGCAGGCTGAAGACTTGGAGCAGAGTGGAGCTGAAGACTGAAACAGGCTGAAGGTCTGAGCAGGACTGAAGACTGGATCCAGACTGAGGACAAGGAACCAGGCAATCTTGCTGAGGCAATGCTGTGTTGCACAGCCGGGGTTTAAATACCCATCTGTGTGACATCATCAGGGAGCACCAGGACTGAGGATTCCTGCCACGGGATCTTCATAAATCGGCGCATACCGCATGCCTAGAGGTAGAAAAGGAGTGGGGGTGTTCCTCTGTTGCAAGTAACTGCAGCATCTGGCCGGCGCCAGGGTAAGTGAAGCCGCTTGCGGGGCCATCCTGTGAGTGATGAGCATAATACCATCCTTATACAGACCACTAAGATCCTCACTCAGATCCTCAAAGTCAATTCCATTATCAAAACAAATCAAGGGAATAGAAACCCACAAAAGATCTTTCACAGGAACAGCACTTACCCTCTGGAACTCCCTCCCAGAAAAGCTCCAACAAATACAGGATTAATTCCCCTTCAGGAAGCAAATGAAAATCTGACTCTGTCAGACCTTTAATGCCCAACCGGGAACTCAAAACTGCTAAAATGACTATGGAAAACTGCTTGGCATCATCTTGTATGCCTTAAATGTGCTGCTACAAATGAATGTTTTGCTATAGTGCTATTTATTTTTGAGTTAGTCATCAGTATTTAGGGATGTGCACTCATTTAAAATAAATATGCTAAACAGGAGAAATGAGGCCGTTTTCAGTTCTTCTGAATGGAATGAACCAAATATAGCACCTCACAAAAATTCACAAACATTTTGGGGTATTTTTGTTTTTGAAAAAAAACTCTGTGGAAATATCCCCAATCCCTGGCTTTCTAAAACAACTGAGATAATCTACCTCATGTACCCTATAAATTCCTGTATAATAACTCTCCTACCCCTCTACACAATGCAAAAGTCCTAACCATAAAGATCTTATACGTTAAATCCTTTTCTCCACATTTGAAACCCTATGAAACTTATTTTTAACCAAACTTCATTGTATTATACTGTCTCCTACTAATAATATGTACTGTATTTAACTATGAACAATGCTTACTTTTCTAGCTAACTGGACTACTGTATAACATTACACCCAACAACTTCATCTGTAATGTAAATCTGGTAAATATGCCTACTGGACAAATTTGTACAATCCATTGTGTTGCTACTGAATATAACTATCCTTTCTTTGTAACTTGCTTTGAACTACCCAGTTGGAAATGCATGTCATAAATAAACAATGATGATGATGAAAAATGGCCTACCTGAGGCCTTCCAATCCCACTCCTTCCCCTCAGCAGAGCCTCAGTGCCCAGGTCGAGCCCAGCTGGGGCCAGTCAAGGCCCCTGCAACTCCCTTTCTGTCTCACAAAAACAGCTTTGGGGCCAGGGCCTACCTGGCTGGTTTGATGCCCTTTAGGCCCTGCCTAGCTTTCCATGTCTGGAACCTCCCTGCCTCCTGTAATGGAGTGGTGGTGGGGATGCCCAGGAAAGGGGAAGGTGAGATGCCTGCTGCTTCTGCCCCACTGATTCCTTTTAGAAATGGTTGGAGGATGATTTCGTTTTGCACCTGTTTCCAGTATGGCCAGCAGCATCATATAGTATGGCTGTATACTTGCATGGCTGTACAATTTAATGGCGAAGGCTGCATCTGAGACAGGTGCCAAAGGGATATCACTTTAGTGCCATTATTAGGGTGGCAAGCGCCATTTTTTAAATAAAGGAATCCGTGGTGGCTCCTGTCCCTTTCTTGGGCATCCCCCCACAGAATGAGTAAGTGGGGGGCCAGGGAGATCCCCAGCCCTGGAAAGCTAGGTGGGGCAGTTGTAGGGTCTCAGGTAGGCCCAGGCTTGGCTTGTCCTGGGCCCTGAGGCTTTGTTGAAGGGTGTGTGTGTGTGTTTTTTAGGGGGGGCGTTGGAACACCTCTGGGAGGTAGTTAAATTTGTTGTTTTGGGGTTTTTCATATTTTTCTTTGCTTTGAGAAATGAACTGAACCAAAAAAAATATTAAGCAAACCAAAAATCTGACCCCCTCCTGAAAATTAAAAATTAACCAAAACAAAGTTATTGAACTTGCACATCCCTACTAGTATTCTGCTGTGTTGCTGGTAGAGCTTAATCAGTCTTTGTTGCTCTGTTTAGTCTGTGAGCTGCACCTTTATAATCGGGCCTGCGGTAAAAGGAGGCACTAGGGACACTAGCGCGTCCCTAGCGCCTCCTTTTTGACAGAAGCGGCGGCTGTCAGTGGGTTTGACATCCGACGGTCAGTTTTACTGGCGTCGGCTCTCGAACCCACTGACAGCCACGGGTTCGGAAAACAGACGACAGCAAAACTGAGCGTCTGTCTTACAACCCATGGACCACAGGCAGATTTTTAATTTTTAAAATTTTTTTTTATTTTTGGGGCCTCCGACTTAATATCGCTATGATATTAAGTCAGAGGGTGTACAGAAAAGCAGTTTTTCTGCTTTACTGTACACTTTCCCAGTGCTGGCCGAAATTAAAATGTGCAGCTTTGCTGCACATTTTGCTTTCTGTATCACGCGGGAATGACTAATAGGCCCATCAACATGCATTTGCATGTTGCAGGCGCTATTAGTTTCGGGGGGGGGGGGGGGGGGGGGGGGTGGCTGCACGTTTTCGACACGCTATTACCCCTTACTGTATAAGGGGTAAAAATAGCGTGTCGAAAACGTGCGGCCCGAATGTGATTTTTGCTGCTGGTTTAATTAGCTATACACCCTTTTATTGTGATGCTGCAAATGACCTCTGTTTATATGCTGCTAGTTGAATATCCTGCAACCCGTTCTGAGTGAATTTCATTCTCAAAATGGCAGCTAATAAAATCCAAGCACTAAATAAATAAATAAATAAATAAAACTTATCTGGAAAAAACAAACAAAAGCAATATTACAAAGGTAAATTTCTTTTGGCACTGTTCAGTAGTGAAACTCTGAGAACATCTTCACAGGAAGTCGCTTGTCCTGTGGCCTACAACCAGAGAACAGGAGTTATTAAAAATGCAACCATGATCAGCAGTGGGAGATATACAACAACCCGGCCTAGGATGGTCAATTTTCACAATTCCTTTGAAGGGACATTATGGGATGGGTTTTAGACAGATGCACATTTTTTTAATTTCACTGCAAATGCATTAGACTGAATGGATTTTTAGTTGTTCTTAGGACAGAGTATAAACATCATTCTTCAGCATGGCCATTCTTTTTTATGATCATGTGCGATCGATCAGCCACATACAGGAGAGTCAGCCTCCTACGCTCCCCGGAAGCCGCCAGCTCATTATATGCTTCCTGACTATCCAGAAAAAGTGACCTGTGTCTGGAAGGGAGAAGTGTGGTACACGCTGTACAGATTCCTGTCTGCAGAAGAAAACCTTTGATTTCAAGCCTTCTCAAGGCATTGTACAGTGCAGATCCCATGCATGGCACTTCAAATAAATAAGCCTTCTTTTATCAAATACCTTATTAGAAAATACATTTCTTTTTCCCAGAATCCCACATTTTTAAGCAGCACAAATAAAGGCATCAGCATGAAGAGAGCACATTTTGGAAAGTGATTTAGAGTCAGAATGTACTAGTGGGATGTTTAAAAGTTCAGAATAAAATGAATTGCACTCAAAGGCACCCACTCACCTTATTGTTGTTTTTCATTTAACATGGAACAGCCCACACTTTTTAAAAAAAAATTGTATTTGGAGTGAAAATATTGCTTTTTTACCATGCCATTGTGGGTTGGTACGTTTGAGAACAGAGGGCATTTTAAATTCATTGCTTTGTTGTTCGCTGCTCTCGTAGCACTGCTTTTATCCTTCTTTGGGGTTTATGCACTAAAGGTTATTGTGTACACTAAAAGGTGAATTTTAAAAGCCCTACACGCGCCACAGCTGGGAGATGTGTGTGTGTCTTGGATCGGCGCGCGCTGCATGGATTTTAAGAAGCGCCCGGGTATGCGCACAAATCAAAAAGTAAAAAACGGGGACAGAGCATGGGCGTGGTCTGGGTGGAGCATGGGCAGGAAATGGGCATTCTGCAAAGGTCCCTTTAAATGTGCGTGTAAGTATTTACGTGCACAAGCGCATGCTGAGGTCCCACACTGAGTAACTTTATTTCTGCTATGGATGGCGTGTAATATTTAAAGTTAAAAAAATCAGGGTCGGTCAGTGGGGTTTGAAGGGTTGGGGCTAATAGGGTGAAAGGGAGGAAGGTTAATTAGGGGAGTTAGGAATCGGCTGCCTTTATCTGGGCCAATTGGGAATGGACTGTGGAAATGGTAATTGCATCACCGTGTGTATCTAATAAATCCCCTCAGTTATGCAGTAGAGCCGGCATTTGCACTCACAAGCGCGCCTCCATACAAAATTGCGTGCACAAATATGCATGCACAGTGGATTTTATATCATACATGCATATATGCGAATGTGTTATAAAATGGCCATGTCCATTCACGCAAGCTGCCATACGCATGTATATGTACATCCGCACGGCTGTTTAAAAGTTACCGTCCTTGG